>NC_044976.1:139206846-139567717 GCF_008728515.1 Papio anubis | reverse complement strand
ATAATAGAGGGAGCTGCCGCCGTCTGTATTATTTTCATCGTCTGATGAATGTGAGGAATGAGAGGAATTGAGATTGAGGATTGAGGATTGAGGGATTTTGTATGAATGGATTCTGAATAAATATATGAATAATTATTAAATAAATTAATGTGATGATGTGAAACTTCATCAATGTTGGGATATAATGATTTATTTCAAAGAATTTCAAAGCGCGCCGATGGACATCAAATCGCCTTCACGCCTGGCCACCTTGGCACGGCAGTGCGGACGACTATTCACTCGGCGCTCACGAATTGATAAATGTCGGCCCATGCTGCTGTCGCCTACCACAACGACGATGCCCGGCAGACCATCCCCGGCCACCTGCGCGCTCCTCTTCTGTCTTCCACGGCCACACCACTTAATGGAGAACCAAAAAGTTAGTAGGCTGCAGGCTACTACTTGATAAACAGGACTTTAAACCATCAAAGATCAAAAGAGACAAAGAAGGCCATTACATAATGGTAAAAGGGATCACCCAATAGAAGAGCTAACTATCTCAAATATATACACCCAATACAGGACATATATACTCAGATTCTATAAAGCAAGTCCTTAGAGACTTACAAAGAGACTTAGACTCCTCATACAATAATAATGGAGACTTCAACATCCTACTGTCAACATTAGACAGAGATCAACAAGACAGAAAGTTAACAAGGATATCCAGGAATTGAACTAACTCTGCACCAAGCAGACTTCCAATAGACATCTAAGCAGAAATCTCTCTCACCCCAAATCAACAGAATATACATTCTTCTTCTCAGCACCACATTGCAATTATTCCAAAATTGACTACATACAATTAAAGTAAAGTACCTCAGCAAATGTACAAGAACAGAAATATAACAAACTCTCTCAGACCACAGTGCAATCAAACTAGAACTCAGGACTAAGAAACTCCATCAAAACTGCTCAACTAGCATGAAACTGAACAACCTGCTCCTGAATGATTACTGGGTAATGTGAATAAAATGAAGGCAAAAATAAAGATGTTCTTTGAAACCAATGAGAACAAAGATACAAATATACAATTGAATCTCTTGACACATTTAAAGCTGGTGTGTGTAGAGGAAATTTATAAATACTAAATGCCCATAAGAGAGAAAGGTGGAAAGATCTAAAATTAAGGCAGCCTATCATCACAATTAAAAGAATTAGAGAAATCTCGTAAGCAGCAAACACAATCAAAAGCTAGCAGAAGGCAAAAGAAATAATCAAGATCAGAGAAAGAAATGAAGGAGATAGAGATACAAAAACCTCCAAAATCAATGAATCCAGGGGAGCTGGTTTTTGAAAAGATCAACAAAATTGATAGACCACTAGCAAGACTAATAAAGAAGAAAAGAGAGAAGAATCAAATAGATGCAATAAAAATGATAAAGGGATATCACCAATCACCCCACAGAAATACAAACTACCATCCAGAGAATACTTGTAAACACCTCTACTAAATAAACTAGAAAATCTAGAAGAAATGGATAATTTCGACACTTATACTTCCCCAAGACTAAAGTAGGAAGAAGCTTAATCCCTGAATAGAACAATAGCAGGCCTGAAATTGAGGCACAACTAAGGCCTACCAACCAAAAACTCCAGGACTAGATGGATTCACAGCTGAATTCTACCAGAGGTACAAGGAAGAGCTGATACCATTCCTTCTGAAACTATTCCCAATCACAGAAAAGAGGAATCTTTCTCAACTGATTTATGAAGCTAACATCATCCTGATACCAAGCCTGGGTACAGACATTGAACCAAAAAGAGAATTTTAGACCAATATCCTGATGAGCATCACGTATGCAAAATCCTCAATAAAAATACTGCAAACCGAATCCAGCAGCACATCAAAAAGCGATCCACCATGATCAAGTGGGTTTCATCTCTGGGATGCAAGGCTGGTTCAACATACGCAAATCAATAAACGTGAATCTCAGTATATAAACAGAACCAAAGACAAAAACTACGCATGATTATCTCAATAGATGCAGAAAAGGCCTTTGACAAAATTCACGCCCAAGCCATGCTAAAACTCTCAATAAATCTAGTATTGATGGAACATATCTCAAAAATAATAAGTGAGCTATTTATGATAAACCTAAGAAAAAGCCAATACTATCATATACTGAATGGGCAAAACTAAGCTGCCTCCCTTTGAAAAACTGGTACAGACAGGATGTCTTCACTCACTCCTCTCTATTCAACATAGTAGTGTTGGAAGTTCTGGCTAGGCAATCAGTCAAGAAAGAAGTTAAAGGGTATCTGTCAGGAAAGAAGAAGTCAAATTGTCCCTGCTCAGACAGACATGATTGTATATTTAGAAAACTCCATCATCTCAGCCCAAATCTCCTTGCCGATAAGCAACTTCAGCAAAGTCTCAGGATATGAAATCACTGCAAAAATCACAAGCATTCTTACACACCAGTAACAGACAAACAGGAGAGCCAACTAAGTGAAGGAACTTCATCTACAATTGCTTCCAAAGAGAATAAAATACCTAGGGAATCCAACTTGTAAGGGGATGTAAAGGACCCTTCAAGGAGAACTACAAACTACTGCTGAGTGAACAAAAGAGGACACAAACAAATGAAGAATATACCATGCTCATGGATAGGAAGAACTGGCTGATAGGAAATGGCCATACTGCCCAAGGTAATTTATAGATTCAATGCCATCCCTATCAAGGCCTCAATGACTTTCTTTCACAGAATTGGAAAAACTGCTTTAAAGTTCATGGAACCAAAAAGCATTCGCATTGCCAAGACAATCCTAAGTCAAAAGAACAAAGGAAGGCACCACGCTACCTGACTTCAAACTATACTACAAGTTTACAGTAACTAAAAACAGCATGGTACTGGGTAAATAACAAAACAGAGATCTGAAATCAATGGAACAGAACAGAGTCCTCAGAAATAATAATACATCTACAGCCATCTGATCTTTGACAAACCTGAAAAACAAGAAATGGGAAAAGGATTCTCTATTTAATAAATGGTGCTGGGAAATTACAGCCATAAGTAGAAAGCTGAAACTGGATCCTTTCTCAATTCTTTTTATATGAAATTAATCAAGATGGATTAGAGACTTAAAATGTTAGACCTTAATAATTACAAAAACCCTAGAAGAAAATCTAGGAATACCATTCAGACATAGGCACAAGGGGCAAGGACTATGTCTAAAATACCAAAAGCAACAGCAAACAGAAGTTGGACAAATTCGACAAATGGATCTACTAAAACTAAAGAGCTCTTCTGCATAGCAAAAAGAAACTACCACTGAGTGAACAGGCAACTCACAGAATGGGAGAAAATTTTTGCAATCTACTCATCAGACAAAGGGCTAATATTCAGAACCTACAAAGAACTCAAACAAATTTACAAGAAAAACAACAAATCCCCATCAAAAAGTGGGCAAAAAGGACATGAACAGACATTTCTCAAAAGAAGAAGATACGCATACAGCCAACAGACATGAAAAATGCTTGTCATCACTGGCCATCAGAGAATGCAAATCAAAACCACAATGAGATACCATCTCACAATTGAAGTTACAATGGCAAATTCACAAAAAGTCAGCCAAACAACAGGCGCTGGAGAGGATGTGGAGAAATGGGAACACTTTTTAATACTTGTTGGTGGATTGTAAACTAGTTCAACCATTATGGAAAACAGTATGGCAATTTTCAAGGATCTAGAATCAGAAGTACCATATATGACCCAGCCACATCCCATTACTGGGTATATACCTAAAGGATTATAAATTATGCTGCTATAAAGACATTACGCACACGATGCTTATTAAGTGTACCATTCACAAAATAGCAAAAAGACTTGAATCAACTCAAATGTCCATCAGTGACAGACTGATTAAGGAAAATGTAAGCAGCCATATACACCATGGAATACCATGCAGCCATTACAAAAAGGATGAGTTTGTGTCCTTTGTAGGGACATGGATGCAGCTGGAAACCATCCACTTGTGCAAACTATCACAAGAATGAAGAAAACCAAACACCGCATGTTCTCACCATAGGTGGGAATCAACAAAGGAGAGCACCTGACTCAGGAAGGAAACATCACAATGACCGGGCCTACGCCGGGAAGGGGAACGGGAGGGATTGCATTGGGAGTTATACCTGATGTAAAAATGGACGAGTTGATAAGTGCTGATGATTTGATAGGTGCAGCACACCAACATGGCGGCACAAGCATACATATATGTAACAAAACCCGGCATCGCTATGCACATGAAAATTTAGAACTTAAAATATAATAATAAAAAGAAATGAATCTAATGGCAACCCAGATATACTGAATCTGAAATTGTGCAGATAGAGCCCATTAATCTGCATTTTTAAAGCCCTCCACGTGATTCTGTTGCACACTAAAGTTGGAGAAACCCTGGTTTAAACAAACAAACAAAAATCAGAAAGAAATTAGCACTGAAGCCAGTAGAATGCAGAAGTTTGGGATTTTCAAAATGAGTCTTATGGGTGTCATATTTAGAATCACAATATCCTGTCTAGGCACAGTGGCTCACATATAATCTCAGCATATTAGAAGGCTGAGGCAGGAGGATTGCTTGAGTCCAGGAGTTCAAGACCAGCCTGGGCAACATAGTGAGACCCAGTCTCTAAAAATAAAAATAAAGATAATTAGCTGGGCGTGGTGGCATGTGCCTGTAGTACGAACTATACAGGAGGCTGAGGTGGCAGGATAGCTTAAACCCAGGAGTCTCAAGCTAGACAGTGAACTATGATCATGCCAGTGTATTCCAGCCTGGGCAACAGAGCAAGACCCTGTCTCTAAAATGAATAAATAAATAAAATCACAATATTCTAACACTTAAAATGTAAAAAATAAATTAGAGGCTTTCTAACACAAAGTGTTCATTTTCCACTAGAGAAAACTGAGGCCCAGAGAAGCAAAACATGTTGCCCCTTGTCACACAGCAAAGTTGTGGCAGAGCTTTACAGCAGAACCCAGGCCTCCCCTCTCCAGTTCTAAGTCACCTTCTGCAATCCAACTTCCCTTCCAATGTCCAAATACACCCTCAACAATTCTGGCTGCTCCCACATCTATGCTTAGAGCTGTCTGATAGTCTATGCATGAGGGGAAAAAAAAAATTCTCCTTTTCTGAACATAAATATAAGTAGCAATTTCTTTTCTTACATTTCTACTCTGCTTCAATATTATACAGTCACAATTTTTAAAGCAATCTATCAAACATTTTATTCAAATTAGTATACAAATTTTGGTTCTTCTTTCAACTCCTGGTGGGGTTAGGATTTAAATTGTTACATGGTTTTTTTAATGCATTTACATAATTTTTTCTGACGAATTCAGAATTTTGTTTCTTTATCTCTCTGGAAGATAATCATCTCAGATTACTGTAATCATGATGTGCCCAGTAACACTGTTTGATTCTCTTTGCTGAGATGTGGGAAGTCACCTCTCTAAAACTGTTCATCCTCAGAGCAAAATCCACTCTTTCCTACTCTCACATAGCAAACCAGATGCCCAAAAATCCAGACAAAGTGAGTTATTTGTGTTCCAGTTAAAATGGCTTATATCCAAAAGACTGGCAATAACAAATGTTGGCAAGGATGTGGAGAAAAAGGAACCCTTGTACCCTGCTGGTAGGAATGTAAATTAGTACAACTACCATGGAGAACAGTTTGGAGGGTCCTCAAAAAACTAAAACTGGCTGGGCACAGTAGCTCATACCTGTAATCTCAGCACTTTGGGATGCCGAGGCAGGTGGATCACCAGAGGTCAGGAGTTCGAGGCCAGCCTGGCCAACATGATGAAATCCCATCTCTACTAAAAATACAAAAAAAAAATTAGCCAGGCATGGTGGCAGGTGGCTGTAATCCCAGCTACTCGGGAGGCTGAGGCCAGATAATCACTTGAACCCGGGAGGCAGAGGTTGCAGTGAGCTGAGGTCATGCCACTTCACTCCAGCCTGAGCAACAACAGCGAAACTCCGTCTCAAAAAAGAAAAACAAGACAAAACTAAAACTAAAAATAGAGCTACCATATGATCCGGGTATACCATATATACCACTGCTGGGCATATATCCAAAAGAAAGGAAATCAGTATATCGAGAAGATTATCTGCACCTCTGTGTTTGCTGCAGTGCTGTTTACAATATCCAAGATTTAGAAGTAACTTGAGTGTCCATCAACATTCAAATGGATAAAGAAAATGTGATACATATACACAATGGAGTACTAATTCAGCCATAAAAAAGAATGAGATCCTGTCATTTGCAACCACATAGACAGAATTGGATATCATGTTAAGTGAAATAAGCTAGGCACAGAAAAACAAACATTCCATGTTCTCACTTATTTGTAGGATATAAAAATCAAAACAATTGAACTCATGGATATAGAGAGTAGAAGGATGGTTATCAGAGTCTGGGAAGGGTAGTGGGGGGCTTGCGGGAAGAGGGGGATGGTTAATGGGTACAGGAAAATAGGATCAAATTGACCTAGTATTTGATAGCACAACAGGGTAACTACAGTCAATAATAACTTAATTGTGTACTTTAAAATAACTAAAAGGGTAGAATTGGATTGTTTATAACACAAAGGATAAATGCCTGAGGGGATGGATACCCCATGTTCCATGATGTGATTAATATGCATTACATGTTTGTATCAAAATATCTCATATGCCCCATAAGTATATATATAGCCACTTAGGTACCCACAAAAATTAAAAATATTTTTTAAGTGAGTGATTTGTGAAAAGATCTTGGTAATCGGCACTCAAGGTGGTGGGTAGTTTTCAGAATTGTAATATTTCCATCCAAATATTTGGAATCTTATAGGTGGGTTATTGGCTGAGTTGTTCTTGTTGTACTTAATATCTTTAGTTCTTCCTTTCTTGACAAGTATTTGAGAAAGCCATCTGTTCAGAAACATTCCCGTTCACATTTAACTCTACGGATGCTCTGGAACTCTCAGAGCTGGGCACCTTTCCTCCAGGGTGGTAGTGGCTCTCCAATAGAATCACTCAAGCTCTACCTTCACAAGGGCCACTTAGTTTTCAACTTATTTTAAGCTTTAAAAAAAGCAATTTAAGCACTTGATATGCTACTTTTTTAGGAGGGGATATTGGGAAGTCTCAGAGAAATAATGTCGTAAATCCAGGCTCTGAGAGCTTGCCATCTAAAACCAGTAGCAAGAATACAGACACCAATAGGAACAGAGAGAATAAGTGGATGTCGAAAACAAGAATGCATTCTGCTGTTTGGCACTCTAGAGAATATCCTGGCTCATAGCAGTGCAAATTGCTCTTGCTTTAGAAAAATAACCCAGCTGAACATCTGCTTTGTGTGAAAGGTAAGTCTTCCTTCAGGCCATGAACTGGAAGAAGTCCTGAAGAAGGAGAAAGCAAGAGGGCTAAATTTTCTCTGTTTGAGGAAATTTGGAATTTCAGAGCTGTTCAGGAACAACCGGAGACAAGAAGAGGGGGCAAGACAGAAGAAGGATGTGAGGAACTGACAAAAAATTAGAGAGGTCCAAGTAGGAACTGAGGCACCAGCCAACAAGAAATGCCCTAGTCCTGTGTTACTGAGAGTTAAAGATAAAACCTAGTGCGGGGCAAAATGGGATGTTAGAAAGGATGGCACAGAAAGCTTTCATGCTAAAGTCAGGTGGGTCATTCATGTTCTCAGGTCCAGGGTTAATTCATATGAAGTCTTTAGGGCATGTAAGAAGAAAAGTGATTCCTCGATTCCTCAGACCAGGTCAATTGACACTGTAATTAAAAACCAATTGTCCTCTTTCAAAACCCTAAAATGATATGCCAGAGTAAAGCTGGTGACTCCAAAATCTAAAGAATATTTAAAACTACAGGCCAGGCGCAGTGGCTCACGCCTGTAATCCCGGCACTTTGGGAGGCCGAGGCAGGCGGATCACCTGAGGTCAGGAGCTTGAGACCAGCCTGGCCAACATGGTAAAACCCCATCTCTACTAAAAACATAAAAAAATTAGCCAGGCATGGTGGCATGCACCTGTAATCCCAGCTACCCAGGAGGCTGAAGCAGGAGAATCACTGGAACCCAGGAGGCAGAGGCTGCAGTAAGCTGAGATTGCACCACTGCACTCCAGCCTAGGTGACCAAGCAAGATTCTATCAAAAGAAAAAAAAAAAAAAAAAAAAAAAACACCTACAAAGTACTTTTTAGGCCCAACATAGACCCTCTTAGGCCAGGGGTGATTACAAGAGTATGTTTTTTGGAGATTTCGATACATATCCAGTGGTCTGCGCCTAAGCAACTTGAAAAATATATTGAAATTTCAGAAATAATTGTTGAGGCTCTTTGTCAAAAACAGTGGCACATGTTGTGTAAGGTAAATGCACACAGTGTTATTTGCCAAATTAAAAACAAAAAACAGGACCAAATTCTGAATCCTCCTCCTGAGGTTTACCACCATTGTTCTAATGTCAGGCTTCTCTAGCTACTTTCATCTACCGATTAATTCAGAAGGAGAAAGTATGTATGAAGCAACCTCCATGTCAACTACAAATAGCTGCTGAAAGAAATAAAATAAAAAATATATTACCAGAATGGAACAGAAAAGTGAAGGATAAACCGAGGATCAGGGTGAGTTATTAACAATCTACATGAAAAACGAGGCCTTGGCTCACAGGACACGCTAGCTGTAGGCCATCCATGGTACTCTGATTCCCTCCTGGGAACAATGTCCTGGGAGACCAAATCATGAATCTAAGATAACAATATATCTTACAAAATAGGCAGGGAATGTCAAGGCAAATGTGCCATTCGTACCCAGTGCCCAAATAGGGGCCTGTTTTCCCTGTTAGCATGAGTCTGACTCATATCCCACATACTAAGTGGGTTGAGTATTGGGGTTTTGAGAGGTGAGTCAAGAGGCTCCAGATGCCCACATGTTATTTTCACTGTGAGGTGGGACACTCATCATTAGAACACCCTCCAAAAGAGCTATGTTGGTCACTTGTTTATTTCGGTGTGCATGATCTAAATCGTAATAGTTTTTAGAAAGTGTATAAGCTGCCTATTAAAAAGTCAACCTCCAAAGTCACAATAGTTTTAAGACTTCCATTGTGAAACAGGTGCTTAGAAAAATCAATCTATAGCAAGAGTAAATTAACTGATTTTTAAAAAATTTTAATCACCCTAGACTACTTTTATTCAATGAATGTGACACCAAAGACAGTGAGATTTGCTTTTTCTTTCTTTAAGGAAAACAACAAATGCCAGAAAAAAAAGGCAAAAGGATGAAATGATCTTTCCAGGTTACTAAATTATTGGTCAAATTAATTATTCATTATTGTCAATGAATATTGATTAAACAGTCACAGTTTGATTAGCACAATATGAAGAACTATTTTCTTTTATTTCTTAGACCTCTGTCTAAGCCTGAGGTCTTTAATCATTTATGTCCCATTTCTACCAGAAAAATGCTTGTGAAGGACAGTCTGGTCACCTCTTTCTTACTCAAAACCCCCCATAGTTTCTCCCTTGCCGACCAAGTCTGAAAGCTTTCCAACATTTTCTGACTCATTTTTACTCTTCTCCTCATGCACTCTACACTGTACCTTCCTGGAACTACTCACTGTCACCTGTACAAATTCCTGCATTTACTCTAACCCTCTGCTCATTCTGTTTCCTGAGCCTGGAGTGCCTCTTGCCCCAATCTTCATAATCTTCAGCCAGAACTATGGAAAGCATCTCAGCAGTAGGTGTTGGAAGTGTGCTGTCTCCCGTCATAAGCCTGGGGTGGGAGGAAAGCTGCTATACCTGCAATTTCTCCTGGGTGGCAAGACTTGCAGCCAGAGCCAGCTTGACGACTTGGAACAGGTCTGCACGTGCCATGGCTGGATGACCCATCTTGTTCCTCTGAGATTGTGGTGCAGCAAGGCCCTCTCTGCTTCACACTCAGGCAGAAATCCAGGTGTCTGGAGCACTTACTTGCCTGGAACAGCAGACTGAGCTTCCCCACCCTTCATGGGCATAGATGGTGGTACAGTGGGACTCTCTCTGCTCCATACTCACACAGATCTCCGGAAATTCAGAGCACCCACTCACCTGGATCAGCAGCCTGACCTGTACCACACTTCCTGTACAGAGATTCTGATGCAGAGAGGCCCTGTCTGCTTCACATCCAGACAGATTTCCAGGAATTTGTAGCACCAGCTAGCCTGCATTAGGAAGCCTCATCAGCCCCACCCTTTCTGGACATACACTGCGGTGCAGGGGTGCCCTCTCTGCTACACATCCAGGCAGATCAGGCATTTAGAGCACTGCTATCCTGAATGAGAAGCCTGAGCCACCCTACCCATCCTGTGCAGATATCTTGGTGCAGGGGGACCCTCTCTGCTCCACACCCAGGCAGATCTCCAGGCATCTGGAGTTTCCACTCTCCTAGATTAGGAGTTTAGGCCACCCCACCCCCGTGCAAAGAACTGGGGACCAAGGATGTTTCCCAGCTCCACACCTAGGCACAACTCTGAGTACTTGGTGGCTGCCACTGGATTCTACCTCAGCAGCAGTGATGGTGCCTGCTATCAGGGGACATATAAGTAAATCTGCCTAATCCAACCCTACTCTCCATGGCCCCTGCCACACTAGAACTGAACAGTGAGCTGAGACCACTGTGTATTCCACATGTCAGCCCATTACCTGAGGCAACAGAGAGCTTCTGCCAATAAACAAGGATCAAGTACATAAGCCGCTGTGTTGGCTGCAGCTAGGTCTTACCTATAAGCACCATCTACTGGCTTGCAGGTTGAACTGCACAACCCAATATAAAATCTATCTAAAGATCTGAATAGGGCTATAGAAGTAAAGCCAAAAGACCCTACCCAACATACTCTATAGTCACACTCCTAGGGAAGGGGAGAAAGAGAAAGGGAAAGAAAAAGTAATATTATTGTAGAGAAAGAAAAAGAAAGAAAAAATCTATCTACACAATAATAATTATAAAAATTAGAAATGCTAGCATCTCCAGATGAGAAGGAAGCAGCACAAGAATTCTGGAACTATGAAAAATATAAATGTAGTGACACCACCGAAGGACAGCACTAGCTCTCCAACAATGGTCCATAACCAAAATGGAAGCTCAGAAACGACATATAGAAAAATGAAAGCATGGATTGCCAAGAGGCTTAATGAGATCCAAGACAAGGTTGAAAAGCAACCCAAAGAGAAGTCTATAGTGATCCAGGAAATTAAGAGATAAATATCTTAAAAGGAAGTCAACTGGAATTCTGGAACTGAAAAACTCAGGGAATTTAAAAATACAATTGAAACCTTTATCAATAGACTAGACAAGCAGAAGAAAGATTTTCAGAGTTTGAACACTGGTCTTTCAAACTAACCCAAGTCATATAAAAATAAAGAAAAAAGAATTTAAAAAATGAACAAAGGCTTTGAGAAATTGTGTGATTATGTAAAGCAACCAGTTCTACAAATTACTGGCATTCCTGAGAGAGAAAAAGCAAGCATCCTGAGAAATATATTTGAGGATAATTCAAGAACACTTCCCTTATCTTGCTAGAGAGGTAGACATCTATATACAAGAAATCCAGAGAACACCTGCAAGAAACTGTATAAAATGAAAATCAGCAAGACCCAAGGCATACATTCACCAGACTGTACGAAGTCAATGCTAAAGAAAAAAAGTTTAAAGGCATGCAGAGAAAAAGGACAGATAATTTAGAAAGGGAATCTTATCAGGTTAACAGCAGACTTGCCAGCAGAAACGTTACAAGCCAGGAGAGATTGCGGATCTATTTTACATATTCTTAAATAACAGGAATTCCAACCATGAATTTCATATTGCACCAAACTAAGCTTTATAAATGAAAAAGAAATAAAATATTTTTCAGACAAGCAAGCACTAAAGGAATTTGTTACCAGTAGACTAGCCTTACAAGAGAGCTTTAAGAGAGTTCTAAACATGAGAATAAAAGAACAATACCTACTGCCACAAAAATGCACTTAAGCACATAGCCTACAAATCCTATAAAACAACCGCACAATAGAAACTACAAAGTAACCAGCAAACAACTTCACGATAGGATCAAAACCTCTTATATTAGTATTAACCTTGAATGTAAACAGTCTAAAAGTTCCATATAAAAGTCACAGAGTGGCAAATTGGATTAAAAAACAAGACCCATTCATCTGCTGTCTTCAACAGACCCATCTCACACATAATGACCTCCATAGGTTCAAAGTAAAAGGTTGGAGAAAGATCTACCATGCAAATGGAAAAGCAAAAAAGAGCAGGGGTTGCTTTTCTTATATCAAATGAAAAATACTTTAAACCAACAATAGTAAACAAAAAAAGGAGACAGATGGGCATTATGTAATTATAAAGGTTTCAATTCAACAGGAAGATTTAACTATACTAAATATGTATGTACCTAACATTGGAGCACCAGAATTTGTAAGACAAGTACTTCTAGATCTATGAAAAGACTTACTCTGCCATGCAATAACAACAGAAGATTTGAACACCCCACTGAGAGCATTAGATAGATCACCAAGGCAGAAAACTATCAACAAAATTCTGGACTTAAATTTGACACTTGACTAATTGGACCTAATAGACATCTACCACATGCTCCACCCATCAGCACAAAATATCCATTTTTCTTATCTGCGTATGGATTGACCATATGTTCAACAATAAAGTGTGACTCAAAAAATTTAAAAAATCAAAATCATACCATACTCTTGGACAACAATGAAATAAAAATAGAAATCAATACGAAGAAGACAAGAAGATCAGTAAAAATCACACACTAACATGAAAATTAAATAATTTGATCCTAAATGACTTTTGAGTAAACAACAAAATCAAGCAAAAATTTTTAAAAATCATTTAAATAAATGAAAACAGAGACATAATGCATAGGCTGTCCTTGTACTGCTGTAAAGAAATACTTGAGACTGGGTAATTTACAAAGAAAAGAGGTTTAATTGACTCATGGTTCTGCAGGCTATACAGGAAGCATAGTGGTTTCTGCTTCTGGGAAAGCCTCAGTAAACTTACAAACTTAGAGTGGTCGAAAGTGAAGGGGAAGTAGGTACATCTTGCATGGCAGAAGCAGGAGCGAGAGAGAGAGCGGGTAGGTGCTACTCACTTTTAAACAACCAGATCTTGTGAAAACTCTATCAGAGGCATAGCACTAGGGGGTGGTGCTAAACCATTCATGAGAAACCACCCCTATGGTTCAATCATCTACCACCAGCCCCCACCTCCAACATTGGAGATCATAATTCAACACGAGATTTGAGCAGGGATGCAGATCCAAACCGTATCATTCCACCCCTGTTCCCTCCCAAATCTCCTTTCTTCTCACATTTCAAAATATAATCATGCCTTCCCAACAGTCCCCCAAAGTCTTAACTCATTTCAGCATTAACTCAAAAGTCCAAAGTCTCATCTGAGAAAAGACCAGTCCCTTCTGCCAACGAGCCTGTGAAATTTAAAAAAAAAAAAAAAAAAAAAAAAAAAAAAAAAAAAGTTAGTTACTTCCATGATACAACAGGAGTATAAGCATTTGGTAAATGTTCCCATTCCCAAAGGGAGAAATCAGTCAAAAGAAAGTGACTTCAGGCCTCACGCAAGTCCAAAACCCAGCAGAACAGTCACTAAATCTTAAAGCTCCAAAATAATCTTCTTTAATTCCATGTCTCACATCCAGGGCAAACTGGTGTGAGGGGTGAGCTCCCAAGACCTTGAGAAGCTCTGTCTTTGCGGCTTTGCAGCATTCAGCCACCCTTCCAGCTGCTCTCATTGACTGCTGTTGAGTGTCTGCAGTTTTTCCAGGCACAGAGTACAAGCTGTTGGTAGATATATTATTCTGAGGTCTGGAAGGTGGTGGCCTTCTCATAGCTCCACTAGGCAGTGCCCAAGTGGGGACACTGAGGGGAATCCAACCCCACATTTCCTCTCTGCACTGCCGTGGTAGAGGTTCTCCATGAGGGTTCTGCTCCTGTAGCAGGCTTCTGCCTGGATATCCTGGCTTTTCCATATATCGTCTGAAATTTAGATGGAGGCTCCCAGCCTCAGCTCTTGCATTTTGTGCACCCACAGGCTTAACACCACATAGAAGCCACCAGGACTTACGGCTTGCACCATCTGAAGCAGTGGCCTGATCTGTACCTGGGCCTCCTTGAGTCAAGGGCCCCTGAAGCCAGAGTAGCCAGGATGCAGGGAGCAGAGTTCCAAGGCTATACAGGGCAACGGGGCCCTGAGCTTGGCCCATGAAACCATTTTTCCCTCTTCTTTACATCAGTTCCCAATAAGTTCCCCATCTCCATCTGAGACCTTCTCAGCCTGGCCTTCTATGTCCATAGCACTATCAGCATTTTGGTCACAACCATTCAGCAAGTCTCTAGAAAGTTCCAAACCTTCCTTCATCTTTCTGTCTTCTGCTGAGCCTTCTACACTCTTCCAACCTTTGCCCATTATCCAGTTCCAAAGTCACTTCCATATATTCAGGTATCTTTACAGCAATGCCCCATACCTAAGTACCAATTTTCTGTATTAGGCTGTTCTTGCACTGCTATAATGAAATAACTGAGATTAGGTAATTTATAAAGAAAAGAAATTTAGTTGGCTCAGACTTCTGTAGGCTGTACAGGAAGGATAGTGGCTTCTGCTTCTGGGGAGGCCTCAGAAAAATTACAATCCTGGCATAAGGTGAAGGGAAAGCAGGCATATCTTACACGGCAGGAGCAGAAGCAAGAGAGAATGAAGAGATGCTGCATACTTTTAAACAACCAGATCACATGAGAAGTCTATCACAGAACAGCACTGTGGGAATGGTGCTAAACCATTTATGAGGAACCATCCAATGGTCCAATCACCTACCACCAGGCCTCACCTCCAACACTGGGGATTAAAATTTGACATGAGATTTGGGTGGGGACACAGATTCAAACCATATCACATAACATAGCAAAATCTCTAGGAGGCAGCAAATGTAATGTTAGTAGAAAAGTTTATAAACCTAAAAACATACCCCCAAAAAGTTAGAAAGTTCTCACGTGAATAACCTAACAATACACCTAGAGGAACTAGAAAAACAAAAACAAACTGACCACAAAGCTACCAGAAGAGAAGAAATAACTAAAATCAGAGTGGAACTGAATGTATTTGAGATCCAAAAGTCCATAGAAAGAATCAACAAAACCAAAAATGTCGGTTTTTTTAAAGATCGACAAGATCAATAAACTGCTAGCTAGACTTACAAGGAAAAAGGAGAGAAGATCCAAATAAGCACAATTAGAAACAACAAAGGAGACATTACAACCAATCCCACAGAAATTGAAAAGATCCTCAGAGACTATCATGAACACCTCTATGCACGTAAACTAGAAAATCTAGAGGAAATTGATAGATTCCTAAAAATATACAGTATCCCAAGATTGAATCAGGAAGAAATCGAAACACTGAACAAACCAATATAGAGTTCTGAAATTGAATCAGTACAAACAGAAAAACCCAGATCAGATGAATTCACATCTACAAAGAAGAGCTGATAACAATTCTATTGAAACTCTTGCAAAAAATCAAGGAGTAGTTACTCCTCCCTAAATCATTCTATGAAGCCAGCATCATCCTGGCAAAGACACAACAAAAAAAGAAAACTACTGTCCAATATCCCTGATAGATGCAAAAATCCTCAATAAAATACTAGTAAACAGAATCCAACAGCACATCAAAATGTTAATTCACCATGATCAAGTAGGCTTTATTCCTGGGATGCAAGGTTGGTTTAACATATACAAATCAATAAATGTGATTCACCACATAAAAATAATTAAAAACAAAAACCCTGTGATCATCTCAATAGATGTGGGAAAAGTTTTCAATAAAATCCAACATCCTTTCATGATAAAAAAAAAAAAAAATCTCAAGAAAGTAGGCATCAAAGAAACATACCTCTTTTGCTGTGCAGAAGTTCTTTAGTTTAATTAGATCCCATTTGTTGATTTCAGTTTTTGTTGCAATTGTTTTTGGCATTTTCATCATGAATTCTTTGCCCATGCCTATGTCCAGAATGGTATTGCCTAGGTTTTCTTCCAGAGTTTTTATGGTTTTGGGTTTTACATTTAAGTCTTTAATGCATCTTGAGTTAATTTTTGTATAAAGTGTAAGGAAGGGGTCCAGTTTCAGTTTTCTGCATATGGCTAGCCAGTTTGCCCAGCACCATTTATTAAGTAGGGAATCCTTTCCCCATTACTTGTTTGTGTCAGGTTTGTTGAAAATCAGATGGTTGTAAATGTCTGGTGTTATTTCTGAAGTTTATATTCTGATCAGTCGGTCTGTATGTCTGTTTTGGTACCAGTACCATGCTGTTTTGGATACTATAGCTTTGTAGTATAGTTTGAAGTCAGGTAGCAGGACACCTCCAGGTAGCAGTTTTGTTCTTTTTGCTTTGAATTGTCTTGCCTATATGGGCTCTTTTTTGGTTCCATATGAAATTTAAAGTTGTTTTTTCTAATTCTGTGAAGAATGTCAATGGTACTTGAATGGGAAAAGCATTGAATCTATAAATTACAGCAAAAGAAACTATCATCAGAGTGAATGGGCAACCTACAGAATGTGAGAAAAGTTTTGCAATCTACCATCTGACAAAGGTCTAAAATCCAGAATCTACAAGGAACTTAAACAAATTTACAAGAAAAAAACAAACAACCTCATAAAAGCAGATGATATGAACAGGCACTTCTCAAAAGAAGAGATTTATGCAGCCAAAAAACATATGAAAAAAAGCTCAATATCATTGATCATTTTAGAAAAATGCAAATCAAAACCACAATGAGATACCATCCCATGCCAGTCAGAATGATGATTATTAAAAAGTCAAGAAATAATAGATACTGGCGAGGCTGTGGAGAAATAGGAATGTTTTTACACTGTTAGTAGGAATGTAAATTATTTCAACCATTGTGGGAGACAGTGTGGCAATTCTTCAGGGATCTAGAATCAGAAATACCATTTGACCCAGCAATCCCATTACTGGGCATATACTTAAAGGAATATAAATCATTCCATTACAAAGACACATGCATACATATGTTTATTATAGCACTATTTACAATAGCAAAGACATGGAACCAACCTAAATGTCCATTAATGATAGACTGGATAATGAAAAGTGGTACATATACACCATGGAATATTATGCAGCCATAAAAAGGAATGAGATCATGTACTTTGCAAGGACATAGATGAAGCTGGAAGCCATCACCCTCAGCAAACTAACACAGGAACAGAAAACCAAACACCACATATCTCACTCATAAGCGGGAGTTGAACAATCAGAACACATGGACACAAGGAGGGAAACAACACAAATTGGGGCCAGTCAGGGGCTGGGGGGAAAGGGGAAGGAGAGCATTAGGACAAATGGCTAATGCATGTGGGGCTTAAAACTTAGATGATGGGTTGATAGGTGCAGCAAACTACCATGGCACACATATACCTATGTAACAAACCTACACATTCTGCACTTGTATCCCAGAACTTAAAGTAAAGAAGGAAGGAAGGAAGGAAGGAAGGAAGGAAGGAAGGAAGGAAGGAAGGAAGGAAGGAAGGAAGGAAGGAAGGAAGGAAGGAAGAAAGAAAGAAAGAAAGAAAGAAAGAAAGAAAGAAAGAAAGAAAGGGAAAGAAACCTCAAAATAATAAGAGCCATCTATAACAAACCCACAGCCAGTATTATACTGAATGGTCAGAAAATGGAAGCATTTCCATCAAGAACTGGAATAAGACATGAATGCCCACTCTCACAACTCCAGTTCAACATGGTACTTGGAAGTGTTAGCCATAGCAATCAAGCAAGAGAAAGAAAGAAAAGGAATCCAAATAGGAAACGAAGTCAGACTTTCTCTCTTCACTGATGATACGATTCTATATTTAGAAAACCCTAAAGACTCTGCCAAAAGGCTCCTGGAACTTACAAACAACTTCAGTAAAGTTTCAGATACAAAACCAGTGTGCAAAAATTAGTAGCATTATTAGTACACCAATAATGTTCAAGTTGTGAGCCAAATCAAGAACGTATTTTCATTTACAATAGCCATTTAAGGCCGGGTGTGGTGGCTCACGCCTGTAATCCCAGCACTTTGGGAGGCCAAGGCGGGCGGGTCACCTGAGATCAGGAGTTCGAGACTAGCCTGGCAACATGGTGAAACCCCATCTCTACTAAAAATAGAAAAATTAGCCAGGCATGGTGGCACAGTTCTAGCTACTTGGGAGGCTGAGGCAGGAAAATTGCTTGAATCCAGGAGGCAGAGATTGCAGTGAGCCAAGATTGCACCATTGCACTCCAGCCTGGGCAATAAGAGAGAAACTCCATATCAAAAAAAAAAAAATGCCATTTAAAACATAAAATAACTAGGAATACACCTAACCAAGGAGGTGAAAGAGCTCTCTATAAGGAGAACTAAAAAACACTGCTGAAAGAAAGCATAGATGACCCAAACAAATGCAAAAACATTCTATGCTTATGGATTGGAAGAATCAATATTGTTAAAATGACCATACTGCCCAAAGCGATCCACAGATTCAATACCTTCTAACAAACTATGAATGTCATTTTTCACAGAATTAGAAAAAAAAACTATTCTGAAATTTATATAGAGCAAAAAAGAACCAAAACAGTCAAGGCAATTCTAGCAAAAGAACAAAGCTGGAGGCATCATATCACTGACTTCAAAATATACTAAAAGACAACAGTAAGCAAAACAACATGGTGCTGGTACAAAAATAGACCCATAGACCAAAGGAGCAAAATAAGAACCCAGAAATAAAGCCATACACCTACATCCATTTGACCTTCAACAAAGTCGACAAAAATAAGGAATAGAGGAAGGACTCCCTGTTCAACAAATAGTGCTGGGATAGCTGGTGAGCCATATGCAGAAGAATGAAACTGGACCCCTACCTCTCCTCATGCATAAAAATTACCTCAAGAAAGATTAAATATTTAAATGTAAGACCTCATACTATACCAATCCTGGAGAAAAATCTGGGGAATCCCATTCTGGACATCAACCCTGGGGAAGAATTTATGACTAAGTCCTCAAAAGCAATTACAACGAAAACAAAAATTGACAAGTAGAACCTAATTGAACTAAAGAGCTTCTACACAACAAAAGAAACTATCAACAGTCTACAAAATGGGAGAATATATTGGCAAACTATGCACCTGACAAATGTCTAATATTCACAATCTATAAAGAAATTAAACAATTGAATGAGGAATAACAAACAGCCCCATTTTCAAATGGGCAAAAGACATGAGCATACACTTCTCAAAAGAAGACATTCAAGAAGCCAAAAAAAAGTGAAAAAATGCTCAACACCACAAATTATCAGAGAAATGCAAATCAAAACCACAATGAGATACCATCTCACACCAGTCAGATTGGCTATGATTTAAAAAGTCAAAAAACAACAGATGTTGGCAAGGCTGCAGAGAAAGGAGAACACTTATACACTGTTGGTGGAAATGTAAATTAGTTCAGCCACTGTGGAGAGCAGTTTGGAGCTTTCTCAAAGAACTTAAAATAGAACTACCATTCCACCCAGCATTCTCATTACTTCATACATACCCCCCAAAACCCACATTGTTCTACCAAAAAAAGGCATGTTGACTTGCATGTTCACTGCAGCACTATTCACAATAGCAAAGACATGGAATTAACCTAGGTGCCCATCAATGGCGGATTAGATAAAGAAAATGTAGCACATACATACCATGGAATACTAAGCAACCATAAAAAGAATATTTGCAGAAATATGGATACACATGGGGGCCATTATCTTAAGCAAATTAATGGAGAAACAGAAAACCAAATACCGTATGTTCCCACTTATAAGTGGGAGCTAAACATTCGACAGTCATGGACATAAAGATGACAACAATAGACACTGGGGACTACTAGAAGGGAACAGGAAAAAGGGGGAAAGGGCTGAAAAACTAACTGTTGGGTACTATGCTCAGTAAGTACCTGGCTTACAGGATCAGTTATACCCCAAACCTTGGCATCACTCAATATACCCAGGTAACAAACCTACACAGGTACCCTCTGATTCTAAAATAAAAGTTGCAATTATGTTTTTAAATGAGCCAAAAACCTTAACAGACACCTCACCAAAGAATATATACAGATGGCAGCTAAGCATCTGAAAAGATGTTCCACATCATATGTTATCAGGGAAATGCAAATGAAAACAATGAGATACCACTATGAACCTACTGGAATAGCCAAAACCCAGAACATTGACACCAGCAAATGCTGGTAAGAATGTGGGGCAATAGGAACACTCATTCACTGCTGGTAGGAATGCAAAATGGTACCACCACTTTGCTAAACAGTCTGGCAGTTTCTTAAAAAAACAGACAAACTCTTACCACACAATTCAGCAATTGGACTCTTTGGTATTTACTCAGAGGAGTTTTAAACATACAGCCCCACAAAAACTTGCATAGAGATGTTTATAGCAGCTTTATTCATAATTACTAGAACTTGAAAGCAACCAGGATGTCCATCAGAAGGCAAATGGATAAACAAACACTCATACATCAGGCAATAGAATACAATTCTGTGCTAAAAGGAAATGAGCTATCAAGCCATAAAAGATATAGGGGAAACTTAAGTGCATATCTGAAGTGAAAGAAGTTCATCTGGAAAGAGTACATACTGTATGACTATATGACATTCTGGAAAAGGCAAGACTATGGAAACAGTAAAAAGATCAATGGTTGCCATGGGTTAGCAGCAGGAAGAGGGAAAAGATGAATAGGCAAAATGCAGAAGTCAGTGAAAGCAGTCTGTGATACTATAATGCTGGATACATCTTATTATACATTTGTCCAAACCCATAGAATGTATAAGGCCAAGAGTGAGCCTTCATGTAAGCCATGAACTTTGGGAAATAATGATGAGTCAATGTGAGTTTATCAGTTGTAACAAAAAAATGTAGCACTCTGATGACGGTGTTATTATTGGGGGAGGAGACCCATGTGCAGGGTAAGGGGATAGCTGAGTAATCTCTGTACCTTCTCAATTTTGCTATGAACCTGAAACTATTCTAAAAAAACTAAGGCTTTAAAAAAAAATGCACCTTTAATGAAAAATGTGAAGATGTTCTTATGGAAACTCTATGAATTTAGGATATGAACATATAGCTATATATATCTACACATATATAATGGATTAAAAATTAAATAGCACAGAAACTATCATTTATAGAGTGAATTTCTAAAATGTATCTGATGGAATTAGGTAAATGAAAATTTAAAACTACAATGAAATACCTCTATATACCTAAGTGAATTATTAAAATTCAAAAGACTAAAAATGCCACAGGTTGACAAGGCTATGGAGCAACCAGGACTCTTATTCATTGCTGGCGGAAATGCAAAATGATACAACCACTTTGGAAAACGGTGTGGCAGTGCCTTATAATGTTAGCAGTAATACCACTCCTAAAAATAAAAACATATGTCCACAGGAAAAAAAACCAGAATGTCCCATGAACCCCCATAAGTTTATTCCTATTACATATATATTCCACTGCCTAGCCAGCTCACAAGGCCAGAAAAAAAAGAAGCTCTTTCTAAGCACTCCCTCCTGCAACTTATCACATCCAATCAGTTACTAAACTTCCTTAATATTTTTCCATTCTCCACATTACTGTCTTCCTTGATGCAGAACATCATTACTTCAGGTCTAGGTGATATGGTTTGACTGTGTCCCCACCCAGATCTTACCTTAAATTGCAGTTTCCATAATCCCTATGTGTCATGGGAGGGACCTGGTGGGAGGTAACTGAATCAATGGGGTGGTCACCCCATGCTCTTCTCGTGATAGTGAGTGAGTTCTAGCGAGATCTGATGGTTTTATAAGAGACTTTTCTCCTTTGCTCAGCATTTCTCCCTTTCTCAGCATTTCTCCTTTGCTCAGCATTTCTCCTTCCTGCCACCTTGCGAAGAAGGACATGTTTGCTTCCCCTTCTGCCATGATTGTAAGTTTCTTGAGGCATCCCCAGCTCTGCAGAACTGTGAGTCAATCAAACCTCTTTCCTTTATAGATTACCCAGTCTCTGGCAGTTCTTTAGAGCAGTGTGAGAATGAACTAACACACTAGGTTACCACAAGAGCTTATAAAAGGTTTCCTAGTCTTTGGTCTTTCTTTCATTTGAGTCATCTTCTGAACTTTAGCCAATTCATTTTACTTTCCTAAAATGTAAATGTGTTCATTTCACATCCTACGTATAATCCTTCAAAAGTATAACATTATCTTTAGGAAAAAACCTGAACTTCTTAGTTCTATATGTAGTTTCAAATTTCAAGCCAATCTTACTCTCTTTCATTGTTGGTTCATGCAGTGACCAATAATCATGGCCATTCACATCTAACTCAAAATCAGGGAGTGCAGTGAGGGGCCAATGATCCTTTTAGCCTGGTTTCCATCAGAACTCCCACACAAAACCTAATTAGCTCTTAGTTATCTCTTTCCTGAGCACTTCCTATTAATATTGTGTTGGCCTTTCACAGACTGCATACATGCAGAAAAATGACAGACAAAAAAAAATCATTTTTATTAAAGGGCCATGGAGTTCTCCTGAGAGTAATATAGAATATGAAAAACAGATTATAATGTCATTTTATTAGACTACCCACTTGTGTAACACAAAAGTATAAGGCCAACAAGGCCTTATAGACTCAATCCCTCAAAAACTCTTTCTCTCTGCCAACACCTCTCTCTCCCACAATCCCACCCCCTTTCCCTGGTAACTCTTTTTTTTTTTTTTTGAGACAGAGTCTTGCTGTATCACCAGGCTGGAGTGCAGTAGCACAATCTCAGCTCACTGCAACCTCTGCCTCCCAGGTTCAAGCAATTCTCCTGCCTCAGCCTCCCAAGTAGCTGAGACTAGAGGTGCATGCCACCACACCCAGCTAATTTTTGTATTTTTAGTGGAGACAGGGTTTCACCATGTTGGCCAGGATGGTATCGATCACTTGGCCTCATGATCTGCCCACCTCCGCCTCCCAAAGTGCTGGGATTACAGGCTCGAGCCACCATGCCCAGCCGGTGACTACTTTTTGATGTTATGAAACCTGGTGTAACATCCCATCCTCCGGAAGACTGATTCTTCCCCACACGGTACAGACATTTCAATCCTTAAACTCTCTTTATGTTTGTGTATTTGCCAAGTCAAGGAATGAGACCTCTGCCAGTTGTAAACAGAGGTTCACTTCTATGCAGACACTGCAGTTCCAGGGAACACAAGGTGGTCTCTGGTCACATTATATGGACAATGGTGAGTCCTCAGTCTCTGGCATCTCCACCAGTGAAAGCTATCATGGAGTTCCTCACAATTTACCTAGGAAGCAAGCTCACCTTGCTAAGGGTAACATAAGCTACCCCATCTCATATAAAGAAAGGATATCCTTCCTGTTAGTAAGACTCTGAGCCTGCCTGCCTCGTTTTATCTGTCATTTCTTAGACTTTGGGAGCAAATATTTGTGTTGATTTTAAGCTTCCCAACCCTTACCCATTTTGTCCTATGAAACAATAAACCTTGATTTATTATTCTGAGAGCCTGCAACTCTCCTGAGCCTGACCTAAGTTACAAAAGTCAACTTACTGGCTGTAAATAGCACGAGGGTTAAATTCTCCCAAAATTGATAACTAGCAATTCCACTTTTGGCTTTGCCTTCAGCAGAAGGAAGGGAGGGAAGATTTTCATTCATCCCACTCCAACTGTAAGAATTTCACAACCCACACCATTCAGTTCCCCAATCTCACCTTCCACCACTCTGCTCCATAAGGGCCATGTGTCAGAATTACTTGCAGTTCCCATGCCATGCTCTCTAATGCTTCTGTACCTTTGCACATGTTATAATTTACAGCTTGGAGAATCTTCTCCACATTTATCTTTGCCCCCTCCGCTATTATTCCATCACTTTCCACTCCCTAGGTATCTTGTACTCATTAATTAAAACCTTGGAAGCTTTTTCATGCTCTGTTTTTCTCTTTGAACTGGCTGACCATCCTGTGTTCCCACACTAACTAAATACATCTCTATCATAACAAGGAAACACTGTATTGCCACTGTAGAATGATTGTCCGTATCAGCCATGAGTAAACTCCTTGAGTTTATCCTAGAGATTGAGAATAATTTTGTATGCTTCTTTGCAACCCCAGAGTTTTGCAGTGCACCTGGTTCAAAGCCATTGTTCATCAATCATCTTTTGAAAGACAGATAGATAGATGATAGATAGATACATAGATACATAGAAAAATAGATGATCGATAGAGAGATAAAATGATGTTAATAGTAAGCCTTTCACCAGAAAGAACAGAATTCATTAAAGGAGTCTGATTTTGTCTCCCATCCAAGTGGAGAAGAATGTTGCATTAGGAAACAGCTTACTTCATTATATGAGGGCAGATTCTCTGAGGTCTTTTCCTGGCACATTTGTAAATGTGACTCTGGGAAAAATCAAAACCCAATATGCGGAGCAAATAAATATTTGTGTGCACACATGTGTGCATGTACATGCACATGTGTGTCATGATGTAAGAATGGAAGTAGACACAGACTCCTGGGGAAGTGAATGTTAAAAGCAGAGTATATTTGTGGGGCATCTTTGTTACTGTGCCTCTCTTCCTAACTGGAAGTTGTCTGTGTTTTAGCACTTTCCAGAAGGCAACACCAATATTCCACCTTCAGCAGACCCCCTCAGTTTGATATTCTCCAAGAAACATAGGTTTCTCTGAAGAGAAGAGAAAAAGATCAAAAATAAGAAGCAGAGACTTTTGAATTATATTTAGATTCTCTGCCTCATTTTCTTTGGACCCAGTATCTAACTTCCTTAGGGATTCTGGCTCAAATGCTAATTAATGCCCATACTCACAGATGACATAAATAAGACACTAGATAAATCATATCAGATCCACATGCTGGAGCTAATAGAAATGTCCAATATACTAAAACAGTGGTTTCCAAATATGTTTTTCTCAACATACACTCACACATTCCCAAACCGAAATAAATCTCACAAAGCAATGCAGTGTCCCCAATGTCCTAGTGCAGTTTTAAGCCATAATAGCTTCAGAAGGATAAATGCTATAAAATTAAAACAGCATCATTTGGAAATTTATTTAAATGTAATATATACTTACTTGGTTTTATGAACTTTGAAAGATTACTTTTTTCAGTCAGTGTTTTCCATATTCAATCAGAGGGACTAAAACTAAAAATTACAAATGAGAAATGTATTTTTGAGAACAATTTAAAACTGAACTAAGTCTCTGGGGACACTATGTATATATTTTTAATACTTAGTATTCTCTGATATTATTCTCTATTTGACTTAATCGATACTACTGTATTCAATTTGTTTTTTCTCAATGCTAGTCTCACTTCAATAAATTGGTTTCATGACCCATTAAGGAAAACCACAACCCTAGAAGGCAGGAGTGTATGACTAGGTAAGAAAAACTTAGTCCTTTGTTGATTCAAGAGCTCAGTCATCCTGGGCTCAGTGATTTCCACATGCATTCATTTTACAGATATGCTAGTGAGGGAAAGCCATTAAAGCTATGGTAGGATGAAATTGGGGCCCCATGGCTATGAGTGTTGCTTCAGGAAGTCATCACTTTAACAAGGTCTAAAAGCAATGGATCCTTGGGATGCAATGATTCTGGGACACAGTGGAATATTTTCTGGACTCAAGAAACATCGGAAAATATTTTACTTGTTAACAGCAAATCTTGTCTTCTGCCAGCACCCTCTGCTCCCCACTTCCCACCCTTGGTAACAGGATGTTTTAATGGAAAACATCCAAAATAGAAATGACTGTCTTTTAAACACCAATCATCAAGTTTGGATATCTGGAATAGGGGAGAAATAAAATCACATCCTCTGTCACATAATCTCTGGCTAACGATGTCTGTTTCTGATCACTGACATTAAAGCTATTACTCCCCAGCATATGATCCTACAAGGCTCCTATTTTTCCACGCATGCTCCACTATTTCTAACTTTTATTTTCTTAACTCTGGTCACATGTGCTTTGCCTTTCACCTACACTACACTTCACCTAAACTACAACTATCTCAAAGAGTTTTGTGAACTATCTCTTGTACATTTCATTCTGTTTCAGAGTGTTTTCAGCTGCAAGTAAACAGACAAGTAATAAACGTTGGCACATTAAGGACATTGTTACCATCTGATATGGTCTAGCTGTGTCCTCATCCAAATTTGTCCTTGAATTGTAGCCCCCACATTTCCCACGTGTTGTGGGAGGGACCTGGTGGGAGGTAATTGAATCATGGGGGTGGGTCTTTCCCAAGCCGTTCTCATGATGGTGAATAAGTCTCACGAGATCTGATGGTTTTATAAAGGGGAGTTTCCTTGCACAAGCTCTCTCTTTTATCTTTTCTGCCATCATGTGAGATGTGCCTTTCACCTTCCACCATGATTGTGAGGCCTCCCAAGCCATGTGAAACTGTGAGTCCATTAATCCTCTTTTTCCTTGTAAATTACCCAGTCTCAGGTATGTCTTTATCAGCAGCGTGAAAAAAGGACTAATACATGATCTCCACAGAGATGAGGTTCCTAGGGTCAGTGACACATGATGTCAACAAGGATCCAGGTGTTTCCATTTCTCTCTTTGCCATTTTCAGCATAGAGAGCTGCATCATCCTCAGTCTTATTGCTTCATGCATGCAAGACGGCTGCCATGACTGGTGCTTCATGCACCACATCCTCATATCACTGAGCCAAAAGGCAGGGAGAAGATCTTCTCCCACACTTCTTGACCTCAGAAGTTCTCCAGCAGATGTTCCCTCAGGACCCTTTGGCCAGGATTAGGTTCCATGCTTATGCATCAATAGCAAGAGAAGCTGGGGAAAATGAGTCTCTGGCATTTTCAATTTCTGCAGCAGAAGGCTGTCTCTCCCATCAAGGAAAACACACCCACCCTGTGTTCTGCACTCAGTAGTGTTCACTGTGTTTTTGAACTGAGCACCCTATGGTTGCTCTTTAAGTAAGAGGATGAGGACATAGATTTGGTTTAAATAGCAAGTGAATCAGCTAATTTAGCTTTGTTGAAGGGTAATCGACTTTTCTCCCCTGCCTGGGGAGAAGTCATTTCACATACTGCCAATTACTATTCACAAGGATATT
Organism: Papio anubis; assembly: GCF_008728515.1. Lineage (NCBI taxonomy): Eukaryota > Metazoa > Chordata > Mammalia > Primates > Cercopithecidae > Papio > Papio anubis. The sequence continues at coordinate 139,540,446 of NC_044976.1, read as the reverse complement.
GGATGGGAGGGTGTGCAGAAGGATCAATACAAAGCCATTCCCCAAGCTGTAAAACCAATTATAACAATAGCTGCCTGATGCTGGGTCAGGAGGACAATTGTTTTTCTACTAATAATGCACATTTCCCCATTCCTGTTACTGTCTTTAGTTTACATGGGAGGATACTGGCAGTAGAGGGATGTCGCTAGACTTCTGATACCATATCTCCAAACCATCCTGCATTTGATCATCAAAATAACTTTTCATAAAGAGCATTTTCATCATGAGATTCAATCAGTAAAGATATATAGGAAACTTACTATGAAAAAAAGTTCAGGGCAGGAATGAGGAGATAGGGTGAAGAGAAGCAGAAAGCATCCTTAAATGTGTATGTCCATGCGTGTGCACACATGCACATGCATGCACGCTAAATTTCTACCTCACTTTTAACTCATATCTATGAATTTAGATTCAGAATTGTTTGGCTAAATTGTCCATTGATATATTACTCACTGTTGGTCCATGTGTATTGGCTTTCTATCTTAGGATAGGAACCTTCCATCTTTATGCTCCACTTCAACCATCCAGTATCTGGCAGACAGTAGGTGCTTAAAGAATAAAATGAATATAAACACAAAACTCTGAGTCCCCTGAAGACACACATGTGGTGATTTTTTTTGTAAAAAAAAAAAAAAAAAGAAGAAGAGTACAAATAGCAAGCATTTGTTAGGACAGGCACTGTGCTAAGCACTTAGCCCTCATTGTCTCATTTAATTCTCATACTGAATCTTAGAAGGAATCCCTTTTTCCCATAGAGAGAGGATATTAATAAACTTGTCCAAGATCAGATAGCTATCAAATTCCTGAACTGGGTATCATACTCATCTTCTGTCCTGTAATCCCAGCACTTCTGGAGGTCGAGGCAAGCAGATCACTTGAGGTCAGGAGTTTGAGATCAGCCTGGCCAACATGATGAAAGCCCGTCTCTACCAAAAAACACAAACATTAGCTGGATGTGGTGGCACATACCTGTAGTCTCAGTTACTGGGGGGCTGAAGCGGGAAAATTGCTTGAACCTGGGAGCCAGAGGTTGCAGTGAGCCAAGATCATGCCATTGCACTGCAGCCTAGACAACAGAGTGAGACCCTGTCAAAAAAAAAAAAAAAGAAAAAAGAAAAAAGAAAGAAAGAAAGAAAAAAAGAAAGAAAGAAAGAAAGAAAGAAAGAAAGAAAGAAAGAAAGAAAGAAAGAAAGAGAAGAGAAGGGAAGGAAGGGAAGAGAAGGGAAGGAAGGGAAGAGAAAAGAGAAAGGAGAAAGGAAAAAGAAAGGAAAGAAAACTTACAATATATTCCTAACTCTTACCTCTCAATTTTTATGTTATTGCTATGGCACATTTTATTTTCACATATATTATAATTCCCACAATAGAGTGTCACTACTTTTGCTTTAGAAGGTTAGTTATATTTATAAATAGTGAAAATAAGAAATGAAATGTCTTTTACGTTTACCTTCATTTTTATGATTTCACATTTCTTTGCATATACCCAAACTTTTCTCTGGTATTACATAACATTTTTCTGAAGAGTTTCCTTTAACAATAGTTCTTTTAGCATAAGACTTCTAACAATTAATTTTCTCAGCTCTCATTTATTTTAATGATATTTATTTCATCTTCATTTTTCAAAAAATTTTCACTGAGAATAGAATTCTGGATTTATAGTTTCGCCTTTGTTGGTTGGTTGGTTAGTTGGTTTTAGTACTTTAAAAATGTCCCTCCATTTTCTTTTTAGCTTGGAAATTTCCTAACAAGAAGTCTGCTTTAATTCTTCATGATTCCTCTCAACAAAATATGTCTTTCTTTGGCTGCCTTCAATATAGTTTATTTATCTTGGTTTTTAGCAATGTGATTACAATATGAGTAGGTTTTTTGTTTGTTTATTGCTTTAATTTATTCTGCCCAGGATTCTCTGGGCTTCTTAGATTTGGGGTTTGATGAATCTCACTACTTGGGAGAAATCCTCACTCATTATTTCTTTACCCATATTTCTTCTTTTTTCTTCTGGGATTCTAAGTACATGTCTTAATCATTTGATATTGTTACATGGCTCTTGAATGCTCTGGAGATTTTTTAATTTCCTCCACTCTATTCTCTTTGTTTATAAGTTTGAATAATGTCTACTGACCTATCTTCAAGTTCACTGATTCTTCCCTCTGCTGTGTGAACTCCATTGATGAGCCAGTCAAAGAAATTTATCATCTTTGATATCATCTTTGTATTTCTAGCATGTCCATTTGATAATTTGTTTCCTTCTGTCTGCTGAAATCTCCATCTGTTTAAAATGTTGTCAATCTAGATGTTGTAAAACTACAATTTTAATTGTAGTTATTTTAAGGTCTCTTTTATAGACTAAACGTTTGTGTCCCCTCCAAATTTCATATGTTGAAGCCCTAACCCCCACTGTATTTGAAAATAGGGTCTGTGAGATGATTAAAGTTAAATGAATCTTAAGAATGGGGTTCTAATCTGATAGGGCTGACGCTCTTATAGGAAGAGGAAGAGCTATGAGAATGCTCTCTCCTTTCACCATATGAGACACAACAAGAAGGCAGGTGTTTGCAATCCAGGAAGACAGCTCTTGCCAGGAACGGAATCTGCTGGTACCTTGATCTTGGACTTCCCAGTCTCCAGAACTGTGAGAAATAAGTTTCTTTGTTTACACCATCCAGTCTGCATGTTTGTTTGTTTGTTTTTTAGAAGAAGTCTCACTCTGTCACCAGGTTGGAGGGCAGTGGCACGATCTCGGCTCACTGCAACCTCCGCCTCAGGTTCAAGCAATTCTCCTGCCTCAGCCTGCCGAGTAGCTGGGATTACAGGCACACACCACAATGCCCAGCTAAGTTTTGTATTTTTAGTAGAGACAAGGTTTCATCATGTTGGCCAGGATGGTCTTGATCTCTTGACCTTGTGATCCACCCACCTCAGCCTCCCAAAGTGCTGGGATTACAGGCATGAGCCACTGTGCCCAGCCTGTAGTATTTTGTAATGGCAGTCTCAGCTAATCAACACAGTTTCTGTTTGACATCTGTGTCATCTCTGAGTCTAGTTCATCAGTTGCTGCGTCTCTTGACAATGGCTTGCCTCTTTTGGTATTTTATGTGTTTTATAATTTTTAATTAATATCAGGCACTGCATATAAAAAAGTAAAACTGAAACAAATAGTACTTTTTTCCAAGAATGGCCAAGTATCATCTTATATAAGGCAATTAGTATTTGGGGTTGAGTTAACCTAGTCAGGAGTTGAACTGAGTATGGATTTTGTTGTTGGTAAAGTTATCTTAAGTAGATAAAGTCTTCAAGCTCCTCTAGAGGTGAGCTACATTTAAGGTGTTGTTAATGTGTTTGGATTTAAATCTAGCTTCCTGATGTTTTCTCTTTGATCGATTCGTTCTTGGTGGGAGTAGGGTGCACAGATTTTTTTCTCAGTGTCAGTGCTTCACCCTCCACTTCCAGCAGTCCCTAAACACCTGCATCACAGAGAGGGTCTCTCTCCATGCCAATGTTCTTGTTTCTGTCTCAGCAATGCATCACTGTTGCTTGGCGCTCTGTGTCATGCCCATGGTGGGAGCACAGCGGATTTCTGTTTTGCTGATCTAGCTTTACTCTTAGAGAAACACTATGCTCTAGAGCCCAGGAGTGAGGTATTTTCAGCGTTTCAGCGTTTTTGTTCCTCCTTCCGTTGTTGACCAAACTCTGCATTTTATCTACAGTCTGTCTTAGTAACAGTTTCTTGCCCCATCCTAGACCTCTCCTTGATCTCTGTCACTATAATTACCACTTGTCTGTTTCAGTCTGAATCCCACCAATGTTCTTTCTCACATGAGCACCTCACATCATGCACGCTGTTCTTAAACACTCTGATTTCGATATCGATACTGATCGCCTGCCCTTCTCTTCACCTGCTCCACAATCAGACTTGCTTTGTGCCCCTTTGAGGTTGCCATTCTATAGGAAACTTTTCCTTATCACCACATTTTCTATACAACCAGTCTCCCAGGTACAAAACAAGTCCCCCTAGACCACAAAATATCTTATACATTTCATATTTTTGAATTAAAATTAATGTCTTTTATAGTGTTAAATTCATGATTCTTAAAGATAATGGTGCAAGGAATTAGTTCATAGACTAAAACCTCTTAAACAGCTCTCAACGTACATTTTCTCAGATTGTTCTCCATTTTGGAACCCTTTCTACTGTCATATTGACCCACTGTGTGAAAGAAAGTTAACTAGGTTATATACTACATTAGAATTTGCAAAATGTTGTGCCATTTGCAAAAGTAATCACTGTTGTTTCTCTCCTTATAATCTTCCCCTAATATTCACTTCCACACACATTTCCTTCCTCACAAATTAATATGACACTGCAGAAACTCAAATAAATCTTTGATTTTTTATTAACTGCAAAAGGTCAAATAATATTCTCTCTTCCTAACAATGATTTACACCAAAGTCATAAATATCTGCTTTAGAATGATGGAAACTAATGTTTAAAATCAATTATTTTGTTATTCAGATACTGAAACAAGTAAATTTAATTAACAGTATTAAGCATCATTACATTTATTTCTGAAGTAGATAAATTATTTTGCTAATGCTTGTCATTTCAATTAACATAATTACGTAATTATAAGTGGAACCTACACAGAAAGCAGGCTTCCAACCACCAGGTCTGTGGCCTTCTCCACCCCTAGCCTTAGCATACAATGGCCCATCTTCAACCACCCCCTGGAAGCTCCTATGCAAGAAGGCTTTTCTTGAGATTCTCCCAAGAACCTGATGGTTGATTCAGACCATGTCGAGTCCTAAACAGAACAGCCATAAGCACAAGTATTCTTCCCAAAATGCAATTCATTTTGGCTGAAGCTGACTTTAGAACCCCAAATTCTCTATTCCTACAATTACCACCATGCTGCACCTCTCATGATCAACTTGTGGCCAATTTAATGCACCATTGTCACTTCTTTGTGATCTGTTATTATCTTTGGTGCACACACAGGATTTAACTGGGTTTTCTAGTCACCCCATACTCTCATCCTAATTTTACTCTGTGTTTTTCCCTGGCCCAACTCCTGCAGCTCTTGTCCATCCTCAAAAACCTTCCATAGTAAGCAAACTTTCTTCTATTTTTCAAGGCTCTTTTAATAGTTCCTGTGCTTCCTGGCATGACTAAAGCCTGGTTATCCCCTAAGGACACGACTGGCTCTAAAACACTGTTACATGCAAGTTGCCCATTCTCCCATGGTCCACAGACCTCAAACCCCAAAGATGGAGCCTACAACTTTCCCATTATCCAGTTCTACTTCCACACCCTTTTTCTGCTCCTCTGAGGCTCATACTACTCAGCTATGCCAGTATCAGTGCTCCCTTATTTTCCTTACCCACTGGTCATGCCCTTTCATTCACTGAATCATTTTCCCCCTTTTACCCACTCCACATGTAGTCATAATAATGGACTTCTCCTCTAGCCCTTTAATTCCATATGGGGCTTGTTATTTCTAATGACTCGCACCTTCACTCCATATCAGTTACTAACCAAAAAGGTCATACTCCAGACATCATCATTGCCCAGAACTCTTTCATGTATGAAACTATACTCCAACATTTATGATCACATTTCCTATTCCAAGAGTCATTCAAACACTCCTGCTTCACCTGCTCTATACCATGATGGAACCCTCCCCCACCAGGGTCCTATCCCTTTTCTTCCTATCTATCAATCCCCAATCCCCCTTTTAGTCACTGTTTTTCCTATCCAATAGAGGAAAATAGAATATGGACCTATGGGTTCCTATAGCTAGGAACCCATAATGGATAGATTCCATGTTTCATCACCTCAATTCCCTCTTGCCCCAAGGCTCAAATGCACATTAATTCAACTGTCAGAGCCATCACTATAACTACACCAGTGTTGCTGATCACAACTGTGCAGATTATTCTTTTTCTAACATCATGCATACCACTGTCACATGGGCCTTGGTAGCTGTCTAGCAACTCTTCCATGTTTTCACGATCAGATTTCACTCTCTTTCTTCAGTCACTTCAGACGTAATAGAATCCCCAAGACTTTCTGCCTTCACATTTGTGCTTATAGCCACAACCTTTATTGCTCACTTCTCCTACTACCAAGCATGAAGTATTTCCCCTCCTGTCTAAGGGTCATTCTTCTACTTATTCTCAGAATTCCTTCATTTCTGTTTCCCCAGGGACATTCTATTTATTAGTAACTCTCTCCTACGATTTCAAATTCTGCCTCATTTATTATCATTTTTGTCAGCAATTATAAATGCCAAAGAATTTCCCATCTTTAAAAAAAATTGTCCCCAACCTCATTGTGTAGCAACATCTCTTGAAGGAATTAGTCACATCCTCAGCTTCCATTTTACCACCTCCCTATTGGCTATGATCTGGTTTCTGGTTCCACTATTTCACCAATGTCTAACTCCAGATTTATATTGCCAAATATTTACTAGATATTTCATTTGTACATGATACCAAAGTCACAGAGATAGCAGAATTTAATATGTTCCCAAATAGTGTCATGGCCTTACTCTCCCACCCCAACAGTTTCCCTGCAAACAAATTTTCGTTGTCTACCAACCACTCTGGCCACCATTTTTCATTCTCCTTTGCTAAAGCATCCTCCTCCACCTGACTTTTAAATTTTTGTTTCCTTTTGTTTTGCATAGCAGACCTAGGCAATCACATAATTTTCCATGATTTCAACAACTAATGGCTCCCAAACCTTTTACTAATCTCTAAATTCATTGCTTTCTGGGCACAACTTCCTGGAATCACACAGCCCACACTCAGCAGGCCTGAAATGCAACTCTACTCCCACAAAAATCTATTCAACTCATATAACTCTTTGAATAAAACCATTCATCCAAAACTTTCACATTGAATCATCCTCAGCTCCCTTCCCACGCCTCACACTCTATATCCAATCAATCCCCAAGCCCCATGGATTTTCCTTCAAAACACCTGCCTAAATAAGGATCATCATAATCGCTGGCTGAATTATTCCAATGGTTTTGGGACTGATCTACCTGCTATCAGTTTCCTCCACACAGCGTATCTTCCACTTTGACTTCCAGAGTCAGCCAATATGCAAATTTGATTTTATAACTCTAAATGGCTTCTGCTCAAGCTTGCTATACTAAGGACTACCATATGTAAATCATCCTCAGTCCACTTGCATGACTCCATTATATGGAATGCTCAATAAACACCAGGTGCTAACGAAACTTGGAGGGACTATTTAATTGGGTACTGTGGACCAAAAAAGGAAAATCAAAAAGTAGTATGAATCCCATCTCTCTATTTTTCTTCCCTCATCCTAAGGTAAGAAACTTTCCCAGTTCATTCTAAGGATGGAGATGCTTGGTGAATTACAGATGCCAGTGACCTATGCTGTACGATGTCATGGTGTGTTGGCTCCAATTTTATGTTATTTGGATGGTCATTGCAGGCATAATTATCAAGGATGAGTTGGAACACAAAGTATCATCTGAATAAGAAAGATGAGCCCCACAGCAACTCCCTCCTCTGAGAGAAGTTCAACCTTATATTGTTACCCCACCACAGTCTACATCATCAACATTTCTAATGCAAGCTGGTACCTCTATATGGATTGCTGTATACTCATTTCTTAATCAAACACTGTTCTGCTTCCTTTAAGTCTCAAGTCAAAAGTTATGTCTTTGTGATTTCCCCAAGTAAAGTGAATTTCTTTATCTCTGCATTCGCATACCTTGTAATTTATTGCCAATTTTTCTATCTTCCTTCCACAGTAGTGATTCATCTTATTTACATTCAGAACTTAACACAACACTTGACTTTTAAAAATGTATGTTGAATGAACAATGAATGGATGGATGTGTCATTTTGGTGTCCCTGGAATAGATGTTAAGAGCAGACTTTCAGTTTCCCTCATGCTCAGTCTTCTGAAAGTATTTGTAACTTTTGTACATATTTTCCAATCTCAACAAGCTCACTAGTAAAATTTCAAATTACCCTTTGGGCTAGTAAGATCTAGAATAGTGTTAGAAATAGTTAATATCATATAACCATTCATTTATGCTCACTCATGAGGATCTAACTTGTGTCAAGTAAGAGAATCAGTCAAGGTCCAATGAGAAAACAAGTGAGAAAAAGCTTCTGTCTTTCAGAAACTAAAAGTGGAGGACCACAGCCAGGCCTGCCCTGAGCAGCATGTATCTGAAGGAGGAAGACAATGGTAGTAGATAGACATTGGCATGCTGATAGGGCACCTCCCAAAGCCTTCTGATGCAACAGGTATCCAGCCCATAGCTCCAGGCTCATCTAATGTGCCAGATTCATCATGCTATATAGGGTGCATTGATAGCCTCACTTCAAGCAAGCTTCTAGAAGAAACTGAGACACTGAAATAGTCCATCTACTTACTGATATCATTATATGGCACAAACATCATTTGAACCATTTATTTGTTGATGTGGCAGTAAAGTAAAATGAAAGCCACTCTGAACTAAGTCTGAGTCCTCTTTCATGCAAGCTTCAAATGCAGCCTGACTCTTATATCTGGGGTTGCTCAGAGAAAGATGTGTGCGTACACACATACATACACAAAGTCCACAGATCTTTTTATTTTTCGAAGACTTGTTACATCAAGGCCCTAAAGACTAGTTGTGGGAGTATCTCTCCCCTAATCAATACCCCCTACAGAGCTGAACTGCCTCCTACTGTTATCCCTGAGAAGTGAGAACTACCTCTGAATTCAGTAAGTGTTTGATGAATTAATGCGTCAGCCCTCACCAAAAACCTCAGTGAGCAAAAATGAACTCTAATGTGTCTTGACTTCTTCCATTACCACTGACTTTCTTAACAGGCCAGTTGTCTTTGTAAGAAAATCAGAGATGTATAAATTAAGAATGAAAAGAAGCACGCTCATTAGTCACTTTGCTGAGAGTATAAAAATAACCTCTTTCAAGACATTTCTACTGTCACAAATCTTTGAAACAGAAATAGAGACTAGGTTTTCATCCTTTAGTCAAACACAACTCTCACCCTATATGTGTGTGTGTGTGTGTGTGTCTCATACAGCCATATGTGTGCAAATAAATAGATGATATAGGTGGACAGACGATTGATGATAGATAGATAGATAAATAGATACATACATAATAGGTTCCTCCATAATTCTCTTAAAGATGTTATTATTTTCCTAAACTAATTTTCCCGCACCCAGCTCAAAACTTAAATTCTCCTTAGAGACCCTCCTGAAAGCTATAATTCTCTGTCATCTTGTAACTACAGCATATAACCAACCCTAAACTTCCATGGTATTTCTAATCCTTGCCATTCATCCTCCCTTTGGGATTCTGAGCTCTGATAGTGGTGTCTATGTTTTTTTTTTTTTTTTTTTTTTTTTTTTTGAGGCGGAGTCTCGCTCTGTCGCCCAGGCTGGAGTGCAGTGGCCGGATCTGGGCTCACTGCAAGCTCCGCCTCCCGGATTTACGCCATTCTCCTGCCTCAGCCTCCTGAGTAGCTGGGACTACAGGCGCCCGCCACCTCGCCCGGCTAGTTTTTTGTATTTTTTAGTAGAGACGGGGTTTCACTGTGTTAGCCAGGATGGTCTCGATCTCCTGACCTCGTGATCCGCCCGTCTCGGCCTCCCAAAGTGCTGGGATTACAGGCTTGAGCCACCGCGCCCGGCCTTGGTGTCTATGTTTTGAGATCAGTGATAAGACAATTGATTTCAAACAGTGCTGTTCAACTGAGATAAAAAAGAATTTATTTTTAACAGCTATGAGCCCTGCACAGTGCTAGTTCTTGTATTGGAAAGAGATGGAAACGAAGAAGGGTTGGGTGAGTACTTTCTAAAAGTATAAGATACGGGTCTTCCAGTTTGAGCTTGCAGATACTAGGAAGAACCCAGGACTTTGTGAGAAGAGCCACTATCAATGAGTGAAAGATCTCTATTTCTTGTTCTATACAGAGGACCCAGGACTGGCAACAGCCATACCCCCAGGATGTATTAACTCCTTCATCAGTGTTTGTCAAAGTGTAGTCTCCAGACGCCTGCATTATAATTACTTAGGGAGCATAATAAATGCTGATTCTCAGGCCCTGTCTCAGATCGTGATTAGAATCTCTGGAGTATAAGGTCTGATAATATCAATTTTACCATGCTTTCTAGAAGAGTTATTGATGCACATAATAGTTTGTGAATCACAGCACAAAGAGTTCAAGAGAAAGACTCATTACTATCCACGCACCCCTCATCTTCCTCAAAAAGAGAATACTGAAGCTATTGCAATTGGTATCAAGTCTAGTTTAGTTTGCTCTGCTTCTGCCATTGGGGTCTCTCCACTTGCAGATTCATTCTTCCCCAGGTCCAGAGCCCATTCTAAGTCAACTCATAAAGACCATCTTGGAATTTAGTCTCACTACCCAGACCTGGAAATTTGTGGCCCCAACAATGACTGCTGAGTTGCTGTGTTTCCTGTCCAAAGTCACACAGTCTGGTGTTAGGAGCACTGAAAGGTGAGTCCTTGGCCTCTGTGAACTCCCATGGATGAACCATCACTATGCGCTGTATTGGCTCAGTCTGTGAAAGTGACTTTCTCCTCAGCCTTCCTCTACTCTTGCTATCTGGTATCTAACATGAACTCTAGCACTGGGACTTTGCTCTGAATTCAAGCCATTTGTTCTACAAAGATTTATCGAATACTACTGAAGGACTAAAGTACAAAGTTGAATACAATTGCTTCTCTCATACCTGGCAGTTCATGTAAACAAGTAATCACAATATGTGATAATCAACAGAAAAATGGAAGGTGAAGAGTTGATAAGAAGAAGAAAACGTTCAACTCGGCTTGAAGTGGTGAAAAAACCTTCTAAGTTACTTGAACTAGACACTTCAGAATGGGTATAAGTTGGAAAAATGAACGAAGCAAAAAGTGCTCCAGAGATAAGGTCCTATGAGAGCCATGAAACAGTATGACACATTCAGGGGTCTGCAAGTCTGGCTTGTGGGATGGCTGGACTTTGAGATGGGAAAGAAGACTCTCTATGCTCTCTTCCTTTAAGCTGAATCCTGCTGATCCTACCACCTTTGTGCTAAGTACGGGCAGATCTTCTTTCATTGACCATCTTCCTCTCCAGTTCTAAACTCCACCTACTACATATATCCCTTCTCTTCAACTAAACCAGACTTCTAGAAGTACCCTCTAGAGACTGTAATGGACCACCTCAATCCTTTCAGAAGCATCACTTTTTAAACTTTTCTTTTAAGTTCAGGGATATACGTGCAGGTTTGTTAGAGGTAAACTTATGTCATGGGGGTTTCTTGTACAGATTATTTCATCACCCAGCTGTTAAGGCTAATATGCATTAGTTATTTTTCCTGATCCTTTCCCTCCTCCGACTCTCCATGCTCTGATATACCCCCAATGTCTGTTGTTCCCCTCTATGTCAGACCAACTTTTGAAGCCTGAGCCACACCTAGTAAAGAAGTTTGTACTTTGTCCTAACCTTTTTCCTGTCCTGCCCTCACATTTTGCTTAGATTCTGACAAGTGCTACTCCAGTCTTAATGTACGACAATCAGGGTTTACCTCAGCCTTGTCATCTCAAGCACAATGAAGTAGAGGCTGCTCTGTGTAAAGTTCCTTCTCCTTCTCAGTATTCACAGCCTTTTCTTCTACTTGACTTACAAGGCATCATCATTGCTTGTCTGATCCAGCTGGTATTTCTCAGCAGCTCACTGATCTCTGTAGTCCATAGCTGAGTTTTAGTGCCTTCTTAGAAAATACTTCTTGGTTTTGGCATCTTCTGCTTCTGCTCACTCTACACTACCTGCCCAAGTACTCCACATTGCAGCAATCCTGTAAGCTCAATAGCAGAAAATACTTATTTCAGACTAGTACTATTGTTGATTCCAAGATCCTAGTTATGTATTATTTCTGCTCTTGTACAAGAAGCTTCCTCATAGCAGTGCCACCCTCTTCCCCTGATCATTTGTACTCATGGCCCCACAGCTCAAGCTTCTGTTAACTTTCAGCAGAAAGACATAGTTATGGGGCTAAATCTACTTACTAAGGCAACTTAGTACATCAACTCTTCTCTGCTTTCCTACCAAAGGCAACTTGTCAGTCAATAGAGCTTTATTCTGAATGTTTCATCATTATCAATCATGATAATACCTTAATGATGTATCTATCAAAGAAATTCTTTTTAAATTATAAGTTCTTTGATGGAAGAAAGACAGTAAGAAAATATATTCTTGGGCTAAAATTATGAATTATGAATTTTAGCCCAAGAATATAGCTCTATGTCTGGCATATATAGATGTATACATACAATTGTGGAATTTAGTTAATTTGCCTCTAACTTTAAACTTTTCTAATAATTTTTAACTCAAATCACAGGGGTAAGAAGTTCCACTCTGACAATAGCAGATTGGGTAAAAACAACTAGAGACAAAATTTGAAAAATAATTTTTTGAAAGCCCAAGAGAGCTATAAGCACAATATGAAATTGTAGAGCCAATATCTGGGAAAAACAAGAAGACAAAAGACATAAGCCCAGCATTTGGAGCCACTTTTCCTCTTAGGTGTTTACCAATTATGAAAGTGTGATTGAGAAACCTAGAAAATCTCACCAAAGACCCTATGATGACAAATGGTAGAGTTCATGGTCTGCCAATGAAGAAGAACCCTAGCAAACCTCGAAAGATTAGGGTTGGACTCAAAGGCTCACACCCAAGGAAAAAAAAATGATGGACCAAAAACAGTAAAAGGGGCCAAGCACGGTGGCCTATGCCTGTAATCCCAGCACTTTCGGAGACCAAGGCATGCGAATCACAAGGTCAGGAGTTCGAGACCAGCCTGTCCAACATGATGAAACCCCACCTCTACTAAAAAAACAAAAATTAGCCAGGCGTGGTGATGGGTGCCTGTAATCCCAGCTACTCAGGAGGTTGAGGCAAGAGAATAGTTTGAACCCGGGGGTGGAGTTTGCAGTGAGCTGAGATTGTGCCACTGCACTCTAGCCTGGGCGACAGAGAGACTCTGTCTCAAAAAAAAAAAAAAAAAAAAAATGTGAAAGGCTTAGTGGTAGATATTATCATTCAGGAAATTTAATCAGAAGTTTCCTTGGATCATCACCTATGAGGGAAGGGAAAGAAGCAAATGTGGGCATAGGAAGAAGTTGAGCTATGATACAGTCTCAAGAAAAGACTCAGCCAATCCCTCAGGAAGCTTTGAAGCTGAAGCAGCCCTTCAGCATTCTCCCTAGTTGGGAGAAGGGAGCCAAGACTTTATACCCCTACATTAACCAGTCATTGCATGCAGACTGCCTTTGGGAAGAGAGTATGACCTAGGTCAAAATGCTTCTCTTTAGCTATGGACAGTATCTGTAGAGGACTGACAGCTTAGGGCTGAGTGCAAGCCTCATTTCTGGCAACCTGGGAAATAAACTTGGGCTCATCCTTTGTCAAGAAGGGAGAGAGATAGGCAGTGTAACACAGGAACCACTACAGGCACAGAAGCCCAGCTTTAAATCATCTCAATTCCTGATTGGATTAATGTGACCTGAATGCTCCTAGACTAGCTGCCTGCCAGAAGCAAATGTAAATCCCCTCTGCAGGAATATAATAGCATCAAAAGACTAAAATTATCTCTAATTTTCTGTACATAATGACTGTCTGAATCAAAAATAACCAGGAACATTGGAAGACAGACCCATATGACTAAAAACCAAGAGAAACAGAAAAAAAAAAGTAGAGTCACAGAGATACAGATTAATGTAATAGCAAACACAGACTTTCAAACAGTATGATTAAAGACTCAAAAGACAAGAAAAAATGGATAGAATATAAAACTAAAAAATAAGTCAGATGATAATTCTAGAACCAAAAATATAATAACTGAAATTATGGGCTTAAATAGCAGTTTAGACACAATTGAAGAATTAGAGGACTACAATATAAAAATACCAAAACTAATGCATGTAGAGAGAGAAAAAGAGAGAAAATATAGATAAAAGAGAAACAGCTATATGGGATACTGAAGGAAAATCTAATATATGCATAATTATAACGTCAGAGAAGAAAGAATGCAGTAAAGTAATATTTGGAGGTTAAGAGTTAAGAATTTTCCAAAACTTAAAAAAGACCTCGAACCATATATTCAATAATCACAATGAACACCAAGCATGATAAAAACAAAGGAAACCACATCCAAGCCCATTATAGTAAAATTATTGGGAAAAAAATGACAGTAAAAATTTACAAGAAGCCAGGGAGCAGACACATTGCTTTCATAAGAGCACCAAGATTTATTGCTGACTTCTTCATGGAAAATTTGGAAACCAGAAAATAATATAGGGACATCTTCAAAGTGTGGGAAAAGAGTAAATGCCAAACTGAAAGTTTGTATTTATCAAAAATATCCCCCCCAAAAGGCTAAAGACATTCTGAAATAAAGACTGAGAGAATTAATTACCAGTGGACCTGTACTAAAGGCAATATAAAAAGAGTTCTTCTGGAAAAAGGAAAATATTCCTAGATAGAAGCATGGAGATGTAGGAAAGAATAAATGTCAAGAAAAGGGAAATTATATGTGTTTATCCAAATCAATGCTGATTGTATAGGCAGTTATAATAAAGTCTGTGGGGCTTTAAAGATAGTGAGAATTTAAAATACACGAAAACAGATCACTTATACATTTGGAGGAAGACAAATGGAACTAAAATGTTCTCAGGGCTTTGAATTGTTCAGGAAGAAGTAAAAGCACTAATTTATTTTGAACTTTAATAAGTAAAGAATTTGCGTTGTAACAAATCAACAATTTTATTTTTTAAGTAATTTATTTCCCTGGACAGTGAACATTTAGGGCATTAAATCCAGAGGCCCACTCCACTGCTGGGATGCTACTTGAGGCAATTATCTTCCCCAAGGCTCCACATTTTAGCCTTGTACAGAGTGGTGATGTTGTAGACCCTGGGATGGTTCCACCTGTGGCCATGGCACTCTCAGTTAACCCTTTGAAATTCCAGAGGCATCACTGATCTGGAGGCATATGCAATCTGTTCTCTGCAAAGCCTAGGAGGGTCCAAGCAGAGCAAGCCTGGCTAGGCCAGCCACACTTGTCCTTCCTGTCATGTTAAGCCTGTCTGTCACAAGATGTCCTGGAGGTTCAAAGGTGCAACATTTCCACATGCATGCTTTGCACCCATGAGCCAAGGCTTTACTCTCTCCCCTTTGGACTCAGTCCTTCCTCGTGAAAGTAAGAAGTGGAGGCCTCTGATGAAAGCTTCTTTCTCCCAGTCTCCTCTCTCCAAGGCTAACCCCCATCTCTGAAGAGAAGCTATTGTGAATGATTAGCCTATTCACTCCTCTCCTTTCCAATAAGGAGACACATGCCCTAGACTGGAGTTGTGTGAACAGATGAGAAGGTGAGGCTGCAATGGCTCTGAGTCCATCCAGTTTCCTGATTTTCAGTCTATGTCTCTGGGTATTTCTTCCTTGGTAGAAATGGCAAATGAGCAGCATGGCAAATGAGATTCAGAAACATGGCATCTGCAGATTCCTCCAGGTTATATCATGCTAAGATAGGGGCTTCCTAATGATCATGTAAACCCTGTGAAGGGGATTCACATGATACTGTATGTAGACCTTCTGGGTTTATAGTCCTTTGAGAACAGTTGCCACAAGATTTGGTTCTGATGGACCTCATCTGTGATCACGTTCTCCCTTGGGTGTCCTGCCATGGTCTTAGTGCTGCTTAGTCCATTCTGGTGGTCTCTCAGCCCCCTGTCTCTAATGTCCTGGTCCCCAGCCTTCTGCTGTCTTCAGGCAACAGAGTCACATACTGTCTCCAAGCAACAGTGCCCCTGTAGTACTGCCCTGCCCTCACTTCTCAGGACCCAGCCTGGTTACTAGAACCACGTCTGGATACCACCAGGAAAGGGCTCATCGTCAAGGGGCAGACTCAGGAGGTAATGAACCTATGACTGGACCTCACTTTAGCCACTCATTTCCCTCCTCAAGAATAGGTTAGATGCTTTTCACTCCTTATTCTCCTCTACCTTCTATGTCACTGGTCCTGGAGATTGCCCTGTGGTTACAGACCAAGTTCCATGGAGAAACCATTTACAAATGTAGAGTCTCATACAGGCTGGCTGATCAGGCAGGAGGGGAAAGGAATAGATGAGGCTGAATACTAGCATGCCATCGTCTTGCGTTCCCTACCAGGTCAGGCTGCTGGGAATCCGCAGTCCTGGTAATTCTGAACTACCCAAGAACTGTCCCAATAGGAAGGAAACCAACTCTCCAGGATGAGATTTGGGAATCATAAAGTCTGGTTGTAAGTGGCTGGATTAGGAGTGGAGACTAGAGTACAAGGATCTAGAAACAAGGGCTAGGAGGAGCAGCAGGGGGAGAGGTATAACGGAAATTGGAACACTGATAAACATGGCAGTGGCAAATGCATGACTTAAAACTAACAGAAGAGCTGGGTAGAGGGATCCTTAAGGTAGTGTAGTGGGCAGGGATGATGTCAGTCAGACAGGGAACAGAGCAGAAAACAAAAAAGTTGGATGAAATAAGAGAGTAAGATACAGGTCTGAAAATTGAGGAATAACAGGAGAAAAGAGGGCTGGAGGACAAGAGCACAAAGAAGCAGAAAAAGGTGAAGGCTGGGGTTGAGAGGGAGAAATTCAAGGTAGCTTTCTTGTCATTTTTTCAAATGACAGCTCCACTTACTCACTTGTTCAAATGAGTCAAAATGAGTAACTGGAAGATGCTCAGACCAACTCCAACTTGTATCTCACACCCAGTCCTCGGAATATTCCCTGACTGAATGCCCACTGCACAACATATATTCCTCTCCCTTTTGGTCTAGTGAGGAGGCCCTACCAACCAGGGAAATGGTCCCGGTTTCTAGGTTTAAGGGTGATCACGGAAAATAGAAGAGAGAAGGAATGGGGCTGTAATATTAGTCCCTGTTCTTGGAACACCATGTAGTTTTGCCCCACTGTAAGCAAAGATGGATCAAAGGGCTAAGATAGAGTTAGGGAGTTGGGGCATAGGAGAGTGGTTCTGATGCAGGAATTGGGAAAATGGGGAAAAAACAGTGCCCCAGCTTCCTTTCCCTACTACCGTGTTCATAGCCCTTTCATATTATTTCCATCACTGCACACATTCCATACAATGAATATGTGTGATTAGAGATATGTCCATTTGACCATGGAGAACAGTGAAGACCAGAGAAGGAAGTACCATAGGCAGGCAGTGGGTGACAAAGCAGGTTGGACTAGGACTTGGGCAGGTAGGAGAGAGCATAAAATGACAAAAAGCACTGAGCAGCAGCATATATCTCCTTCTGTGTCTCTGGACAGGATCCTGTAGGGGATGCTTCAGTGTAGAAGTGGACTTTTTATAGCTTACCTCTTGGTCCCTGTGGTCCCATGGTTTGATGCCTCTTTTTTATTTTTATTTTATTTTTAAAAATTTTTAATTTTCTACATATTTTTAACAGGGTAAAGAGGTGTTTTTTTTTAATTGTGTATACGTAACATTAGACAAAATTATTTAAAGTCAATAAATTGGTATTCAAGGAATTCCATGTTGTGATTTTTTTCCCCTGTCCATCAAGGCCACTTTAGATCCTCTAAAGAGCTGGAGTCAAAAGATTTGTCTTCAAGTTAGTCCTTTTCAATGAAACTGATGCTAATTTTAATCCAGTTGTCCTGTCAACCCATAGTTCTTTTATTTTGGCTCTGTCATCTCCTTTTAATATGGATTTATTTTTTAAAATTTATTTTATTTTATTTTAGACTCTGGGGTACATGTGCATGTTTGTTACATGAGTATACTGTGTAATGATCAGGATTGGTATTCTACTTTACCCACCACCCAAATAGTGAACACTGTACCTAGTAGGTCATTTTGTGGAGCCCTCTACCACCTTTTGAAGTCTCCAGTGTCTATTATTTTCATCTTTATGGCCACGTGTACCTATTGTTTAGCTCCCACTTATACGCAAGAACATGCAGTATTTGGTTTTCTGTTTCTGTGTTATTTCACTTAGTATAATGGCCTCCAGTTCCATCCATGTTGCTGCAAAAAATACTCTTTCTTGTGGCTGCATAGTATTTTCTTTATCCAGTCAACCACTGATGGACACTTAGGTTGGTTCCATGAATTTGCTCTTGTGAATTGTGCTGCAATAAACATGCAAGTGCAAATGTCTTGTTTATATAATGATTTATTTTTCTTTGGGTATACACCTAGTAGTGGAATTGCTGGATTGAATGTTAGTTCTACTTTCAGCTCTTTGAGAAATCTCTATACTGTTTTCTACAGAAGTTGAACTAATTTACATTGCCACCAACAGTGTTCCCTTTCCTCCACATCCATTTCAACACTTGTTGTGTTTTGACTTTTTGTATTTCTTTTTTTTTTTGAAACGGAGTCTCTCTCTGTCACCCAGGCTGGAGTGCAGTGGCACGATCTCGGCTCACTGCAAGCTCCACCTCCCGGGTTCATGCCATTCTCCCGCCTCAGCCTCCTGAGTAGCTGGGACTACAGGCGCCCACCACCACGCCCAGCTAATTTTTTGTATTTTTAGTACAGAGAGGGTTTCACCGTGTTAGCCAGGATGGTCTTGATCTCCTGACCTGGTGATCCACCCGCCTCAGCCTCCCAAAGTGCTGGGATTACAGGTGTGAGCCACCATGCCCAGTCTTTTGACTTTTTAATAATAATAACCATTCTAACTGATATAAAATGATACCTCTTTATGGTTTTAATTTGCATTTCTTTGATGATTAGTGATGTTGAGAATTTTTCATAAGTTTGTTGGCTTCTTGTATTTCTTCTGAGAAATGTCTGTTCATGTCATTTGCCTGGTTTATAATAGGGCTTTTTGTTGTTTTTTGTTGAGTTGTTTTGAGTTTCTTGTAGATGGTGATTATTAATCCTTTGTTGAAAGCATAATTTGCAAATATTTTCTCCCATTCTTTAGGTTGTCTGTTTACTCTGTTGATTATTTATTTTGCTGTGCAGAGCTTTTTTGTCTATTTTTTGTTTTGTTTTGGGGGTCTTTGTCATAAATTCTTTGCATACGCCAATGTCCAGAAAAGCTTTTCCTAGGATTTTTATAGTTTCAGGTCTTATCTTTAAGTCCTTAATCTATCTTGAGTTAATTTTTGTATATGATGGGAGGCAGGGGGTCCAGTTTAACTCTTCTGCATATGGTCTGCCAATTTTTCCAGCACCATTTATTAAATACAGTGCCCTTTTCTAGTTGTTTATTTTTGTCAATTTAGTTGCAGATTAGTTGATTGTAGTCATGTGGCTTACTTCGGGGTTCCGTATTCTGTTTCATTAATCTATATGTCTACTTTGGTACCAGTGCCATGCTGTTTTAGTTATCATAGACTTGTGGTATAATTTGAACCTAGGTAATGTGATTGCTACAGAATTGTTTTGATTATTTGAGCTTCATTTTTTTTGTTCCATATAAACTTTAGGGCTTTTTTTCCTAATTCTGTTGAAAATGATGTTGTTAATTTGATAGGAACTGGGTTGAATCTGTAGATTGCTTTGGGCAACAGGGTCATTTTAATGACATTGATTCTTTCAATTCATAATCATGGGATGTTTTTTCATTTGTTTGTATCATCTATACTTTCTTTCATAAGTGTTTTGTAGTTCTCCTTGTAGAGATCTTCCAACTCCTTGATTAAATTTATTTCTAAGTATTTTATTTTCTTGTGTGGCTATTTAAAAAAAAAAAAAAAGGCAAAACTACAGTTACTTCCTTCAAAACGAAGACTCTTTCCTTGTGTTTTAATTAGAAACCTTAGATTTTTAGAAATTGATGGACTAGCTCACACAAACCTACAAATAATGCAAGCCTACATCTGTGACACATTAAAAAAAAGTAATGTTTCATTTTAGTTTAGTGCAAAAATTAAGTTTATAATTCTTACCAAGTGATTATTACAAAATGTTTATTTAATTAAATCCAATGCATTCACAAGGTGTTAATACTTTATGTATTTATCATTTCTACCAACTGTGTTATCTAAGTAAACCAAGCAAGCACTTTTATCATAAATGTAGTCAATGATTACTAATACTTTTTTTAAAAGGACCTAAATTTTCCCCACGTTTCAGCACAGGTAGTTTTATTGTATGTTACATATAGTAGACAATATAGTAGACAATTTTAAAAAACAGTTCATAGGAATGAATAGTTTCAAATAGAGTAAATATATTCTACCATGCTGCAAAACCCAGCAAATCAAAAGCAATTGCCAAGTTGAATAATGTCACAAAGAAATAATTCTGGCTTGTACAGGAATGTGTAGTATATTCAAAGCTCTTAACAGTTACTCACTAATACATATTTCTAAAGCTTAACTTGGAGTTGGAAGATGAGTTTCACAGTAATATAATTTTAACTTTCATTTACATTAATTTTTATATATTACTAAGATGCTTACTCTGTGTCACAATGGTGCTTTCCAGTGTTCACAATTTTTAGTTTCAAGATGCACATATGTAATTCACTAACATATGGGACGGTTCTTACTATTATTATACCAACTATCCTAAAAAGAAAAATAAAACCCTACCTTACATAGAACTCTGAACATGGTGTAACTTAAAACAGATTAGTAAAACATGCCTCTTTTTTTTTTTGAGACAGAGTCTCGCTCAGTCACCCAGGCTGGAGTGCAGTGGCTCGATCTCTGCTCATCGCAAGCTCTGCCACCTGGGTTCACGCCATTCTCCTGCCTCAGCCTCCCGAGTAGCTGGGACTACAGGCACCTGCCACCATGCCCGGTGAATTTTTTTGTATTTTTTTAGTAGACACGGGGTTTCATCGTGTTAGCCAGGATGGTCGCGATCCCCTGACCTCGTGATCCGCCTGCCTCGGCCTCTCAAAGTGCTGGGATTACAGGCGTGAGCCACCGCGCCCGGCCAGTAAAACATGCTTTTTAAATATTTTAGCCATTTTCTACATATCAGTGTGTAAACTTACCTACTTAATGTATGAGAGCTACAACTGTATTCACTGATAAATTATGCATTAATTTTATCCAACCATCTTTCTTACCTTAACTCAAAAATCTCAAGACTTTCTGGCTCTGTTTCAGTGAATTTCAAACTGCATTTTCTTTTTTTTTTTTTTTTTTTTTTTTGGAGAAGGGGAGGGAAGGAAGGTGCTAAATACACTGTAAACAGAAATAAGCCTCCCTCAAATTAAGCCCTTTTTGTGTGAGTTCTTTTTTACTTCTATAATATTTCTTTAATACTTTAAGAGTCAGTTACACAGGCCCGGCATGGTGGCTCATGCCTGTAATCCAAGCACTTTGGGAGGCCATGGCGGGTGCATCATTTGAGTCAGGAGTTCAAGACCAGCCTGACCAACGTGGTGAAACCCCATCTCTACTAAAAATACAAATATTAGCTAGATGTGATGGCAGATGCCTGTAGTCCAAGCTATTTGGGAGGCTGAGGCAGGAGAATCTCTTGAACCCAGCAGGCAGAGGTTGCAGTGAGCCAAGATTGCTCCACTGCACCCTAGCCTGGATGTCAGAGTAATACTCCACCTCAAAAAAAAAAAACAAAAACAAAAAAAAAAGGGTCAGTTACAATGTTTCATGTTTAACACTAACACAAATAAATTACTATAGGGTAAGTCTTCCCTACCATTTTGGGACGTAAAATTCTAAATATGTGAACAGAAAAGTCAATACTTCAATGTTCAATTCTGAAACTTTGAACAGTTCTGTGATTTGACTAACTGGGTCAAAGCAGTTACAAACAAACAATTCAATAGGAGGTTGGTTATTCTGCTTTTGGAGGTGGGCAAAGAACAGAGAGTACAAATTGAATGAGAAATAAAAATTGTTTCCCATTTTGAGGGGGTGGTATGATCACAGGACAGTTTAAGCCTCTGTAAGTCCGTCTGACCTAACCGCCCATCTAAGACAAAATTTTTAATTTTTGAAGTAACCCTCATTCTTTCCTTGAGACTTTCATTAAACTGATCTGTAGTCACACCTCCAAGTGTGATCAGAGCTTAGCAATTTGTTGAATAAAATATTATGAAGGTAAAAAAGACAGACTAAAGTATAAACTAGAAAAATACCTACTCAAGTATCACATTCAGTTTTCAAGTCATTTACTGACACAGCCACAGATTTGGCTTCAATCACTCCTGAACATACTCACACCCACAACAGGCACCCCAGCCACTGATCTGCCTTACAACACAAGGCTATATAGTGAGAGATGAACTCTCCAAGCCCGACTTTAATCGAATTTTAAAAGTAATTTCTAATTTTATGAAAACGCTTCTTCAGAAAATATTTTTCTATAACTCCTTCATCTCCTAAACTGAGAGATGTATTTTTTTTATTCTAAGCTTAATCTGAACTTGCAAATTTGATTCCAGGCAGAAAATCTCTACAAATTAAATCAAAAACAAAAATAGATTATACTTTGGATATATGCGTGTTTATGTGTGTGTGCGTGTACGTGTGTGTGTCTGTGTGGGTGTGCATGTGTGTGTACTGATTGGAATCCTCCAGTATTTTTAAACCAAATTAGAGATGAAGTTTGGGATTCTACCATTCACAGCTCAAAATTCATAATGAGATTATTTCATATTGCATGCCTGTATCAAAACATCTCATGTATCCCATGAATATATACACCTACTATGTACCCACAAAACTTAAAAACTAAAAAAAATCCATAGTGATTTAAGTATGTATTTTCTCCTGTTTCCTTCTTGGCTACCCCTCTTCCTGCCAAAATAGTTCAGTATAGCCATGGCTCAAGTTTAATGAGAGGAGAGAGAAGTTTTTGAATAGTTTTTTGATTTTTGTTCTTTTTACTTTGGTGATCAGGGTGGCACATAATGGTTCTTGGCCATTACATGGAGTCACTCCCTGAGGTACAGCCCTGCAGCTAAACTAGCGTCTCTGTGATTTTCCCAGCTGCTTCCCTGGGAGTGGTCTTGTCACACCAGCCAGAACCACTCTTCCTAGCCTTTGCTTCCAGATTCTCATGGGGCTCCTCAAGGGACATCTCAGGAGCTCCATTCTCTTCATTTTTGGTGGGACATACTGCATTGGAGCGAAGTTCTTACAGTGACTGCATAAGAACTAAAGATGGCCCTTCAGGGGCTTCTGTCACACTTCAGCATAACTATTCATATTGTTTGCCCATTTTTTAATGGGATTATTTGGGTTTTTTATTTTTTGCTGATTTGTTTGAATTCCTTGTAGGTTCTTAATATTAGTCCTTTGTCAGATGTGAAGATTGTGAGTATTTGTTCCCATTCTGTAAATTGTCTGTACACTCTGCTGGTTATTTCTTTTGCTATGCTTTTGGGGTCTTAGTCATAATTTATTTTGCCCATACAAAACTCAGCCACTAAAAAATAATGAAATAATATCTTTTACAGCAACTTAGATGAAACTGGAGGCTATTATCCTAAGTTAAGTAACTCAGGAAGGGAAAACCAAATACTGTGTGTTCTCACTTGTAAAAGGAAGCTAATCTATGACTATACAGGGGCATACAGGATTGCATAATAAACACTGGAGGCTCAGAAGGGGGAAGAGGGGATGAGGGATGAAAAACTACCTATTGGGTACAATATATACTATTCGGGTGACAGATTACACTAAAAGCCACGACTCCACCACTATGCAATTCATCCATGTAACCAAAAACCACTTGTACCCTTATAGCTATTGAAATTCAATTTAAAAAATGAAATAAAATAGCTTTGCTATGGGTCACTGTAAACTGTTACCCTTTATGTGGAGCTAAAGACCAAAATATCAAGACATTGCCCTATCATTAGGGCAGGGCTCTGTATTACCTAAGCATTCATAAGCAAATAGAGAGACTACCTCTTCTAGGGTTTGTAATAATTCTCAGAGTTCAAACCACAAGATGGACAGTCAGACCAGTTAGTTAATACCAAGCTCACAGGCACTGATACATACACAGTCTTAATAGAGGAGCCAATAGGAGATGAATCCACTTTCAACTGCATGCATGCGATAGAGTGATACGGTGCTCTGTGGTGTAATCTTAGTAAATTTTTCTTTTGACTTCAGGTTGTGGCGGGTGTTGCTTTCTGTATCTATGATTATATAGTAGAGATTGTAATTGACTTGGAGCTTTTTGTATTTTATTATAAATTGACAAAATATCATTGTATATATTTATGGGGTACAAAGTGATGTTATGATGTATGTACGGATTGATTAAATTAACTAACATATCCCTCACCTCAAATAGTTATTTTTTGTCTTGAGTATTGTATTAGTCCACTCTCACACTGCTATAAGGAAGTACCCAAGACTGGGTAATTTATAAAGGAAAGAGGTTTAATTGACTCACAATTCCGCATGGCTGGAGAAACCTCAGGAAACTTACAATATTGGCAGAAGTGGGAGGGGAAGCAGGTGTCTTCTTTCACAAGGAGTCAGGAGAGCTAGGTGAGTGAAGGAAGAACTTGCCAAATGCTTACGAAAACATCAGATCTCATGAGAACTCACTCACTATCACCACAACAGCATAGAGGAAACTGCCCCCGTGATCCAATCATCTCCCACCAGGTTCTTCCTTCAACACCTGGGGATTACAATTCAAGGTAAGATTTGGGTGGGGACACGAAGTCAAATCATACCAAGTATAAATTGATATTTTAATTCTTATTTGTGATAAAGCTGCTTGGAACTTTACCCTAAGCCAATCAACTCATGTCTACCCCAAATACAAAATACCATATATGCAAGAGGTCAGTGTGCACTGCATGGAATGCAAATTCAGGCTCAGTGCCTAATTGATACAGATCATTCTTGCTGTTTGAAATTGGCTCAGCAATTTTTCCCTCAAATTTTTCTTCCACTTTTCTTAAAACATGGTATTAAGAAATGCTCAAAATCAACCTGTAAAAAAAGAAAAACCTAAAGAGATTTCCTAACATCCCAGTTAATGAGAGATTTGACCCCAGAGTCCTCTGTCTCCAAACTAATTACAATTATTTATAATCAAGGGACTGTAAAGAATAAGCAGCCTCGTTGTTGGATTTTACATACCAGACATGTTTAAGTTCTCAAATTCAAGAATTTTTACTTGATGGCATCAACTGAGAATAATTTTTAAGACCAAAAATTAATAAGTAAACTTGAATTGTGTGCCATTTGAATCAAAAGTGAAAGAATTAAAGATACTATAAGAGAAATGGTGAGAGAATTTATGGATGCTGCTTTGACTGTAAAGTGGGGCTTAAGGACTTTGTGAGAACAGTGTCCACACCCTCCCAATAAGTGCACCTTAGTGTTGACAATTATGCTGAGCTTCCACTGTGGTCTGATTTATGCTGGTGAACACATCTAACACACACACACACCACCCCATGAATCAGATTCTGATTTGTATCACCCGTAACGAGAGAAAGGAATCCCCAAGATCACTTAAGATGATTTTTGCACCTTTCTGTGTCTTATTAAGAAGACAATTTTACCTAAAAGAACCTCTTCCCCAAAAGAAAATTCTTATGGAAAAGAAAAATAAGCCTTTTGTAATGCTTGTTCTGATGTGTCTACAATCAATATTAACCAATATAATTGGGAGACCTCTGGAGATGAGGGGGCTTGTCCTGAGATTTCCTTAGGGGATAGAAATACTTAAGACAAAAAAAGTTTCAAATTAAAAAAAAAAAAAAAAAGACTTCTACTTTAATGAAAAACTTCTACCCACATGAAAACAACCTCCAGGGGCTTTGTTGAAAACTGTTAAGATAAAATATATCCCACATTTTATTCTTCGTAAAAAGGCTTATTATGTTCTCTCCCATTAACTTTCTCTTCGGGGTATTTCTGATGTCTGCAAAACATATTATAGCCATTTCCTGCTGAAAGGTTTTGCAATGCTGTCATTGAATTAAATTCAAGAAATGATGGAAACTGTGAACAAGCATTTGAGGACTTAAATGAGGCACCTATTAAATAAGAGATAAGGAGGTAAATATAAATACCTACCTAATCCAGTTATACAGCGGACCCAGGAGAGGCTGAACATGGGGCCAGGGTCTTCTTCAGAAGAACTTTCTGAAGAAGTTCTTCAGAAACAGCGGTTTCTTCTTCAGAGAACTCCTCTTCAGAAGAAACTGCTCACCTTGCCGACCAAATCCTAAATTAGCCTTTCCCTTGCCAAATGTCACTGTGCCCTGTATCCTTTCTCAATCAAATGACTTCCTTTCTGAAAATGTTGAAAATTCTGCTCTCTACAATGCAAGTTCTCCAGGCCAAGGCAGCAGAGTCCATTAGGTGGTGAACCCTGAGGGCTTCACACATTCATACATGTCCCTCACTTTCTTTTTTTTTTTTTTTTTTTTGAGACTGAGTCTCTCTGTCACTCAGGCTGGAGTGCAGTGGCGCGATCTCAGCTCACTGCAAGCTCCGCCTCCCAGGTTCACGCCATTCTCCTGCCTCAGCTTCCCAAGTAGCTGGGACTACAGGTGCCCGCCACCACGCCCAGCTAATTTTTTGTATTTTTTTAGTAGAGATGGGGTTTCACCACGCCAGCCAAGATGGTCTCCATCTCCCGACCTCATGATCTGCCTGCCAAG
Source organism: Papio anubis (assembly GCF_008728515.1). Taxonomy (NCBI): domain Eukaryota; kingdom Metazoa; phylum Chordata; class Mammalia; order Primates; family Cercopithecidae; genus Papio; species Papio anubis. The sequence continues at coordinate 139,513,748 of NC_044976.1, read as the reverse complement.
GCCTCCCAAAGTGCTGGGATTACAGGCGTGATGTCCTTCACTTTCTGATTTGACTGCAGGGACAGTGGGTCTTTCTCCAAGAAAGTATGGAAAAGAAGGGATGGAGGTGGTGTGGAGGAGAAGACCAGAGTGTGACAGTGGGGCCTGTCTCCATTACCCACCTATAATGATTGTCCTGCCCAGCGTGGCCTCATCTACATGTTTTAAGAGTCAGTCCTATGCTGCTTGACTGCTCGTACTCAAACACAGTATTAGAGCCCCCCTTTAATTAGGGTGCAAACCAGCTTCTTCCACAGACCATAGTTTAAAAAACATCTTCTTATGATTTATAAAAAGCATTACAATCATATCTAGCAACATATAAAAAATGGCAAGAAAAAATATCATCCATAATGTCACCTCCCTAAATGGGGTGCATTTTAGAAGAAAAAACTGGAAAGCAGGAGGGACTCTAGCCTGGCTTCCCGTCAGGACTCCGAATGATGCTTCACTGGTCACAAGGTCACAACCCAGGATTGCTGGGGCATCAGGGAGAGAGACAGTCTAGGTTAGCACTTCCATGTGTACAGTAAAGGGCAGATGTTCCTGCATGCCCAGCTGAGGAAAGGTTGTGACTGAGTAGTCAGCTCCTAGAAGCTGACTCTCAGACAAAACTGAGTGACCCTGAAGCTAAGGGCTATAGCGCAAGCTACCCACACTAAGGATGAATGAGGGGTGGGGGTCACCACCACACCTCAGACTCAGGTGCTCCAACCTGCACTGAGGCGGGACTGGGACTGAGTCAGTCACCAGGCCCTGGTTGTGCCCAAAGAGCCCCCATGGATTCGTCACCCCTAAACTTCAGCATCAGATGAATGTCCAGGGAAAAGGGTCATTACCACAGAGGCCAGGAAGGCAGAGGATAGAGCAAAGACCTGTTCATGCGCTTCTGAGGTCATCTGGTGGCCATGAGGGGACATTCACACCCTGCGCTACACACCCAGATACCATTTGGTGAGGACAACGGGGAGGGGCAAGAAAATGAAAAACTGAGTATTATCCCAAAGAGACTGAGCTAACTTAACCAGATGAGAACACACTTAGATTTCTCCTTTCCCCACAAGGCAGAGAGAGGGTGGCGGAATGGCAGGATGAGCACTCAAGGGGAAGATTAGGTAAGTTACAGGAAAAAAGAAAAGGGAAGTTACATTTCCTTTGCACATCTCAACACAGAGTAAGTACACTTTCTACCTCTCTTTATAACATTGCAAAGATCATCCTCAGGCGTAAAGCTTTTTCTATAACTTTGGTCCTTTCTTCAGAGTAGATTCCCAGAAGGGCTATAATTAGGTTTAAAGTTTTAACGTATCTAGTTATGCACTGCCAGACTGCTTTCCAAAAGAAATGCAGCAATTTTGATGCTTTAAAGCAACGCATGTGAGAGTAACTGCTTCTCTATATCCTACTTTCTAAGAACTCCCTTACATTTCCAGAGAAGCAATGGAATATGGAATATGCAATAAGAGCAGGAAAAACACACCATGACCCTCATGCATTCTGAGTGCAGATCTGAACTCTGATTTGTTTCAGATTGCATAGACTGTAGTCCCAAAGATTCCACCCTACAGGGTATGTGAACTCAGCAAGTTATTCATACTTTTTGCGCTTTCCTTTCTCATATATAAATAGGGTTAAAAACATCTACTTCCAGGAGTCATTGTGAGGATTAAATAAAATACATTTAGAAAGTGCACATTACCTAGTAAACACTCAATACCTGCTAGATATTTTATTTTGGATTAGCAACTCCTTCATGCCTCGTCCATCTCTGTTCCCTTGGGACTGGTAAAATGCCAGGCCTATGGTGATATTTAATAAACATTTGTTTAATAAATGCTGAATGTATATATTTTCATGCATATATTTTCATGTTCACACTTGCCTACAGGGCAGGAAACATTTCAAGAGGCAAATCGTGTGAATCCCCAGATGCAAAGCCTCAGGGTAGCAAGTGTCAGGAGCTCCTCCACACTCAAAACCAAAGACAGAAAGCAGCCCCCACAGGATGCTGATAGACCAGTGAACTATTTTGGAGAGGAAATGGGGAGAACATGGGACATTAGGATACAAATTTAAAGATGCATTGTATGGGGATATGAAATCAAGAATACAGAAAAGAATTAGAAAGATAGGGGACAGGAGAAGATACAGTTTTTCACAGCTGACATGGACATAAAACAGAGTTTTTGTGCAGCCAGCTGACCCAAATATTAAAACATTCTTGGTAGTCAGAAAACTGGCTGGGTGCGGTGTCTCACATATGAAATTCTAGCACTTTGGGAGGCCAAGGCAGGCGGATCACTTGAGGTCAGGTGTTCAAAACCAGCCCGGTCAACATGGTGAAACCCCATCTCTACTAAAAATATTAAAATATTAGCCAGGTGTGGTGGTGCTCGCCTGTAAGCATAGCTACTCAGGAGGCTGAGGCAGGAGAATCGCTTGAACCCGGGAGGCAGAGGTTGTAGTGAGCCGAGATCGTGCCACTGTACTCCAGCCCGGACAACAAGAATGAAACTCCATTTAAAAAAAAAAAAAAAGAAGAAGAAAAGAAAACTTCTTTGTGTGAAAAACAGCAGAAACTAGCATGCCAGAGGCTGAGGATGGAGGTGAGATATCCCTGGAGGGAACAAGTAGGTGGTTCTGAGAAGCACTCACTCCCTGAAGGAAACCAGTATGTGTGTGTATATATATATATACACACACAGCTTGAGGAAAATAAGGATGCTGTCCTGGGGTAGACAGGAACCCATACTATAACCAGATTATTACTGGGCCCTGTCCTTTTCCCTTCTCAAAAGTGTGAACATGTCCAGATGGGGCATTCAGGGAGACAGGTATGATCACTGTCACTCTCAAGGTCTTCTCTGGCCCTCAGGCAGTGAGTCTCTCTGCCTTCGTCATTAGCCACAGGGGCACTCATCCATGTTCATGTACCCATAGCTCCCTTTCCCAACAGAGTCCAGAAGGTCAGCATGACTGTGGTGGGCCAAATAATGGCCCCAAAGATTTCCAGGTCCTAATCTCTAAAACTTGTGAGTGTTACCTTACATGGTGAAACTGTAGATATTTGTCCTCTCCAAATCTCATGTTAAAATGTGATCCCCAGTGTTGGAGGTGTGCTTGGTGTGAAGTTTTTTGGTCATGGGGGCAGATCCTTCCTGAAAGTTTTGGTGCTGTCCTCAAAGTAATGAGTATTTGTTCTACTAGTCCACATGAGAACCGATAGTTAAATAGAACCAGCCACCTCCCTCCTCTATCTCTTACTTTCTTCTTTCTTGTGCTGTGATACCTGCTCTCCTTCCTTTTCCACCATGAGTGGAAGCTTCCTGAAGCCCTCTTCAGATGCAGATGCTTGTGCCATGCTTCTTGTACAGCCTGTGAGATAGTGAGCCAGATAAACCTCTTTTCTATACAAATTACTCAGCCTCATGTATTTATTTATAGCAATACAAATGAACTAAGACACCTGCTTGCTTATTCCACTCATTACCTAAAAAAAAAAAAAAAAAAAAAAGATGTATAGGAAGTAAAACTTCTGAGATCTTCCCTACCTCGGATGCTGTATTCCAGCCTCACATTTGATTTCTATTTTGTCTGTGTACAGAATTACATTTTGGGCATCACAGAATGTTAGACATTTTTCCTTTGTCTTCCAGCTTTTATTTTTGTCACTGAGAAGTTGAAAGCCATTCTAATTCCAGACCTTATGCATATGATCTCTTTTCTCCCCAGGAAAGGTTTTGGGATCCTCTCTGCCCCTGGCGTTCTGAAATTTCACATTAACGTACATTTTAATAGGCTTTGTTTGACCAACTTCATTGGCACTCAGGGGCCCTTTCAATCTGGAAAGTTCGTATTCCTTAGTTTTAGAAAATCTTCTTGAATTACTTATTGGATAATTTTCTTCAATTTTCTCTGTCCTAAAGTATATACTTTTAAAAGCTGGACTTTCAAAGTTAACCCTTTGCTTTTTAAAATGTTTCTATTCTATTCTTCATCTCTGCATTTTTTTCTTGTTATTCTACTTTCTGAAACATTTTCTCACTTTATCTTCCAAACCTTTTATTGAGACTTTTTTAGATCTTCTATAATAAGTTTGGTAAGCTTAAAAGCTCTTTCTGGTAACATTAATGTCTTTCTTTTGTTGATTTGTCGATCCTTGTTTTTTAGATGAATTTTCATTTATTTCTCTAAAAACATACTTCTTCAAAGAAAGTGTTCTACTTTTATATACTTTCTCTTTCTTCTGAAAGTTTTTTCTTTCTTTTTCTGCCTGTTTTGTACTCTGGCTCTCCTTAAATCTATCTGCTGATAGTTGGTTATGTCTTCATTTTTAAGAAGGAGGAATTAAAAATCTAATTGCAAGGTTCTTTGTAGGTATGGGGTTTATTGCATAGTAGGCCTCACTGTAGTGTTAGATCCCTAAAAATTATTATTGATAGTGCTTTTCTCCTGTGTAGATACTTCTCAGAAAGAAATCTATGAATTTTCTGCTAGGAGATTGGGACCATGGGGGTAAACCCAACTATTATGATTTTGGGAGGCAAGTGGAGGAAAGAGTTTGAGGATATGGATCTTACTGTTTATATCACCTTTATTTAATTCTCCTATTTGTATTGAAACCCCAAACCTCAGTAAAGAGTCACATTCATTTAACTTCTTCAGAGAGCTAATCACTGGTCTTACGCAGGAGTGTCCTAGTGAGGTTTCTTTAAAGATATTATCATGACTTTGGGCCGGGCGCGGTGGCTCAAGCCTGTAATCCCAGCACTTTCAGAGGCCGAGACGGGCGGATCACGAGGTCAGAAGATCGAGACCATCCTGGCTAGCACAGTGAAACCCCGTCTCTACTAAAAAAAATAACAAAAAACTAGCCGGGCGAGGTGGCGGGCACCTGTAGTCCCAGCTACTCGGGAGGCTGAGGCAGGAGAATGGCGTAAACCCGGGAGGCGGAGCTTGCAGTGAGCTGAGATCCGGCCACTGCACTCCCGCCTGGGCGACAGAGCAAGACTCCGTCTCAAAAAAAAAAAAAAAGATATTATCATGACTTTGTATTGCTCATTCCTCTTCAATGGCTCTTTAATGCTATTTGGGTAAAATTCAACTTACTAAGCATAACCTTGACCTGATTACTGATCATCCTTCCACCTTCTCTCTCAACACACTCTCTCCCTCCTCATCTCGCTATTGTCATTTTCTCCATCTCTGCTGTATGTTCCAGGTACACTGGGCTTGTTTCGATTGCCTGCCTGACCGTTGCTCTTTCAAACCTATGAAACTTCTCAAATGTTATATCCTCTGCCAATGATCAATATTTTGACCGCTGTTTTATATAACTCCTACCTATTCATTAGGTATCAGCCTATATGTCACTTCCCATGAGAAAATGTTCTTGAATTTGATTAATTGAGTTTGATACCACATCATGTGCTTCCTTTAGCACCATGTTCTTTTGTCTTTACCACACCATATTATAATTTGCTCATATGTTTGATCCCCCACCAGAGCAAACAAAAGTTCTTTGAATGCAGGGATATTATCTATCTGGTACAACACTCTTTTCCACAGTGTTGATGGCAATACCTGGTCCAGAGAAGTGTTTTAATAAATATTAGTTAGATAAAGTAACTAAGGAAGTGAAGGAGGTAAGATGGGAGGGAGGAAGGGAAAAATGAGGAAGCCACTGGGGTCCCACTCTTCAACCTTCCCAGGTCCTGACTTGGTGTTAAGATAAATCTGAAATGTAATAAGGCATGTGTGGTTACTTTTCCCTTAAACTAATTAAACTAGTGTACCTATAAAAATGTTAAGCTGATACAAGATATGATTAGAATGGATATACCCCTTTTAGTCTACAAAAAATGGACATTAACTCAGTTTACCTCCCTATCTCAAAAACACACCAAGAGACACCAGAAAGACTGAACCCTTGTCCAACATACTTTTATAAGTATATTGGGACAGCTCATATTTAGTCTTCCACTATTTATAAGAGTTAAAGAAAGAAAAAAGAAACATGAAACACGTCCTGGCAGTCAAAGACAGGTTTTCTTTAGATACAACCTGAGAGGGGCTTCTGGTCGATTTCAGTAAGGAGCGTTTTCTCTTAGAGACTAACAGTATATATTGCTTTTAGGGTGAGGGGCTTACTACAAGCTTGGAATGTTCCTGTGTGAGGGAGAAGTTTTATGGTGGGCTTGGAATGTCTTTGAGGGAAGGGGAGGTTATGTTGGGGCAGACATCTTTCTGGCCAGAGTAGGGTTATCTCAAGGCTGGCAACTTCCCGGCTGGAGGTGAGTTATCTCGGGGCTAGCATGTCTCTGGTTGGGGAGGGGTTTGTAATGTTTCTGGTTGGAGATGTTGTTTGTGGTTTATGGTTGTGCTGACCTTAGCCATTAGGCCAATGCCCTTTGGATTTAGGTGGTTTTTTATTAAGGTGAACTTTAGAATGAGGGGCTTGTCAAAGATGGATATGCTCCTGCTCTGTCACTATTTGGAGGAGAAAAAAACAACATGTGGCTTACTGATAGTATACAAGCAGCATTAGAAATGAAACATGATCTATAATTGGATTTTATGATACACCAATTTGGAGGATAGAAGGAAAAAGAATTTCCCATGTTGTTCTTCAATTTGCTCATTTTGATTTCCCAGGTAAATGTATCTGACAATAAGCTAAGTAGGTTACAAACTGTTCCTTCACCTTCCTCTGTAACTCCCTGGTCCTTAGCACTCAGCAGAACAGGGCTGCACTCCATGCTGCTGCCTCACCCACTCCCTCTGCACCCACCACATCTCCCTTCTGAGGGCCCTTCATCATTCCTTTCCCCAGAGGTCCTTGCCCCAGCAATTTTCCTCCCAATTACCATTAAAGTATACCCTTTTTCATCAGTTACATGTAGTAGCTCCTAGACGGATGACACCATTACCTTCCAGATGAAATTTCTAACCTTATTAGATGGTAGCAGAGCCTTCTGAGGGATATATCAGAACACTGAGTCTGGCCCTGTTTGAACCCTGGCAACTGTGCTGAGAGGAACCCAGCTGCAAACTAAATGACCTAATAAGGTCTTTTTCAACTGTAGTATCTCTGATTATAGGCCTGTCATTTTTATTCCCATTCCAGAATAGATTTATTACTTTCTGAAGACTTAAAAAAAAAATCTCATTTGGTTGTTTATGAGGCCAGAAGTGTTGCATTTAAATAAGTTCGGGTTTAATGACACACTTGACCTACCACATTCGGAGTCTCCCTAGAAACTTAGTCACAATGTCTGAATGAGTAACCTTAACAACTAACCCTCTGTGAAGAAAAACCCCTATATGGACACTTGCAGTGCAACTTTGAAATGCCTACATGTTCTGAGAGTCTAGTAGGAACTCTACCTTTGGAATAGCTGCTTTCACCCTAACAGGCCAAATAATTTGTAAATGTATCCCAGAAGAGAATATTTCATATAATTTTAAAATATGAGTTCATGTTTGTGTGCCTTGCCCAGTCATGCTCAAAGCAAAGATAAGAGGGAAAGAGAAGAATGGGAAGGTAATAATATATCTGCCATTCCCATGACAGTCAGATACTATTGTCAGAGTTTCATCATGTCACATCCAAGCTCACTTTGACTTCAAGTCTGTCCCTTCTTAGGAAACTCAAGGTGAACTTTAGAAATTCTACTGCTTGATTGTTTCTACTAAGCTTATTTTTACATCATTGTTTCCCAGTCTGTCATGATACTTGCCATTTGTACGGAACAGTTAACACAGCAGGCTATCTTTATAAAGGCCTTTTTGCAAGGTGAAGGTCAGCTTTTGGCAACTAGGCATTTGTGCAAAAGGATTTCCACCACCGTAATTGACAAGAGTGGCCCACTATGTCTAAACCATTATACAAACAACATGATGTCTGCTAAACATCTGCTTTCTTTGTGGAAGTCTAGAATCTTGTTATATGTTTGGCAAAAGGTACCTACATGATCAACCTACAATGAAAACCCTGGGCACTGAGTCTCTAATGAGTTTCCCTGGCTGGCAATATTTTACATCTGTTGTCACAACTTGTTCCTAGGGAATGAAGCATGGCCTGTGTGACTCCACCAGGAGCAACCCCTTGGAAGCTTGTATTTGGTATCCTCTGGACTTCACTCATGTACCTTTTCCCTTTCCTGATTTTGCTTTTGATTCTTTTGCTATAATAAATCAAAGCCATGATTTGATGAGGTCTGGGAGACTTCCTAGTAAATTATTGAACCCTAGAGTGGTTTGGAAGACCCCTGATTTGCAGCCGTAGTCACAAAATTGTGCAAGTAGAAGGCACTATTATCAATTACATTATTTTTAACATTGAAGTTGTTTGTTCTTTAAGTTTCTAAAGAGTGGTTCCCTCTAATGCATAAACTCATTTTTCTTGGTTGCTCCCAAAAGAAACATATTGTGATCCTCTTCATTTTCTGATCTTGATTCTGTGTATTACTCTCTCCTATGGAGCCTTGTTTCAAGAGTTACTTGTATAACTATAAGCTGAATACATAACAGGCTTGGTTCACTCACCAATACTCTGGCAATACTTTATATTCTTTGTTAGTACCACTTTTTTTCTGGAATACTCTGTATTCTATTCCCACATAGATTTTGAAAATGTTGTCTTGTTTTTGGTTTTAATATTGAAGGATCCAAGTTCTACTTCCTCCTTTATTCTCACACCCCACACTTGTTTGTAGTTACCTGTGCCTGTGATCTTATTGACCCCAATCACTTCAAAGGCACTTGGATCTCAGAACAAGAGGCTTTGAAAAAAATACGCTTTGTTTCTTTGGCAGGAAACTTACAAGTCAAAAGTTTTACTTCTATACTAATCTTATTTAATTGGATTTATTTTATTAAGTGGAGAAAAAGATATTGGTACTACAAATTCCAGGTCAAGATCACCCTCTCAGCACTGTCTACAAAACCCAGATCACACTTTAGGAAATGTGATCACAGACCTCTGTAATACTCCACTGGGTTAGAGCCAATCCTTACTAATGTAACGTAAGAACGAAGAACCTGTTAGGCAGACATAAGAACTCAAATTATTCCTTTAAATCTTATCAGACAAGCTTAGAGATGGCAACCTAAAAAAGAGAGACAGTAAACCCCACATAAACATAAGCTTTCTGCCTAAATCTCTAAAATCTATGTCAACTGCATATGGGCAGTTTAGCTCTCTAAGAGCACCCCACTCCCAGTGATACACCCAGCTCTGACACATCATGCATGGTTGTTATTCATCATCTAGTCACTGAGTTTAAGGTACAGCTCCACCACTTATTAACTGTGTGACATTGACCAAGTTAATTACATACATTGGCCTGAATTTCCTCGTCTGTAATATGCAGATGATAACAGTATCTAACTCATAGTGATGTTGTTAGAATTAAAGAGTTTATACATATTCAGCATTTAAATGACTTCCTGTCACCTGGTAAGCACGATAATCTAATTACTCATTATCATTAGCATTATTTTAGCCACTTGAGGTCACAGTTTTCTTTTCAAACAAAAAGAAATCCTGGCTTCTTAGGTTGGCATAGTTCCATACAGCCCAATGACTCTCTACTATGGTTTGGGTCATTAGAAGAAAATATATTTGACATTGAACCTTCAAGAAGTGAAAAACAGGAACTAAAAGTGAAAGGGCAGGAATTATAGTTGGCCGATGACATGGATCACTCCTTTATTCAGAGCTAAAAATGGCAGCATTTTAAAAGACTTTACATAACTCTTAAAAAGCAAAACGCTCTATGATTTTTTTTTTCCTGAGCTCAAGACTAGCCAAGCATGAAGTTTCCTAGAAACCTCTTCTTAATTATCTTTTGTCCACTCCACCCCACCTCAACTCCTGGAAATAAGTCAGCATTCAGGCACTGTGGCCACCTTGATGCTATACCTTAATTCATAAAATTGAATGATTAAGACGCATCAATCCCTGCAGACGTTTTTTGAGTCCCAACATTTTCAATAACAACTCAATACTGGGTGTTAGGGAAACCCAATAATGCTGCCTCTAAGCCATACGTCAAATGCGACTCAAGTTCCCAAAGGGTTGTGAGAAATGATAAATGCATTTAACAAGTTTTTGAAATCTTTTCTTCTAAATGAAGTGCAAAATATTTTGATTATTAGGAAATTAGTCATAGTCTTATTTAAAGGCATATGTGGATACAGTTTATACTATTTTATCTAGAAGAACTGCCTTAGGCTTAGAACACAAATCTCTGAAACTAAACAGAGCCAATAATATGGATTTTATTTTTTAAACTGGCAAAAGGCCCACACTTCATGATTTTGTTCCTGTTTGTTTCTTAAAGAACAATTTTCCTTAGTGTCACTTCTAACTGTTACAGTTTGACATGGTGTCAACTTTAGCTCAAATCTCACTACTTAAATTGTAATATCCAGAAACCATTTGCAGATGAGAATCACAACACTAAGGATTATCACGTTCCACGGATTCATTGGCCAACCTTCTCCAAAGAGATTTTTAGTGATTTTTTTTGAGTAGACATATTGCAGGGAGAGGAGAGAGTGTCTCTACTATGCTTTTTATTATCTGTTCATTCCTATTAATGTTGCCAGAAATTTTATATGCCTTAGAATTTAGCCAAAACAGAAAAAGATCATGGGTCCAGAGATCTCACAGTCAGACACATTGCCATCTTGCTGGATATTTTTATGTTGGGGGGTGTATGGATTTGATACGCAGAGGAATAGATGTTATTCTATCTTGCAAGTGTCAGGGAAAAAATCTGAAGCTATAATACAAATCATGAAGGAGTCAGAACGTCCTTGCCTTTAAGGTATTCATAGTAGCAAATGTGTGTGTACACACACATATACACAAATATCCTGGAAATTTTCAAAGATTAGAATTTGAGAATATGAACCAGATTGCTGGGGATAAAAATAGATAGCAAGTGTCTATGAAAGGAGGAAAGGGTCAGAGAGAAGGGAAAGGAAGTAGCATTTATTGAATAACTGTGCAATGGAGTAAATATGATTTTACATGGGTTGACTATTTTAATCCTCACTCCGACCCAGCTTAGTCAGTAGTATTTTAGTGAGGAGAAGCTTAGATCTGAACAAAAGGTCAGTATATTCCAAAATCCTACCTTTTACCAAATATGACACATTAACTTACCAGACCACCAGCTATTAATTTCCTTTCATTTAAATGTTATCCTCTTTATTTTGGAAATTTTCTGCTATGTGGTATACATATGTGTGCACACATGCACATATTTTATGTACTGTATTTAATTCTATACTATAAAACATCCTGAAGGCAAGGGTATTCTTGCTCCTTTACGGTACCTTTATAGCTTCAGCACCAACTGGTGGAGGCAATCTCTAGGTGACATAAAAGAAAGTAAAATTTTAATCAACTACCCAATTAGAATTGATTATCATCCCCATTAAAGTTGTTAACATTAATTGTCCACATTACTGCATATGTTATAATCTGCCTGCATTACTACAAAGGAATCCCTGTGACTGTAATTTATGATGAAAAGAGGTTTAATTGGCTCATGGCTTTTTAGGGTGTACAGGAAGCACAAGGCCAGCATCTGCTTCTGGTGAGGACATCAGGAAGCTTACGCAGACACATCACATGGCGTAAAAGGGAGCAAGAAGAGAGCAGGGAGGTGCCACACACTTTTAAACAACAACCAGATATCACATTAACTCACTCATCAGCAAGAGGATGGTGCTAGACCATTCATAACAGATCTACCCCTATGACCCAAACGCCTCCTGCCAGGTCCCACCTCCAAAACTTGAGATTACACTTCAACATGAGATCTGGAGGGGACAAACATCCAAACCCTAATACTGCATTTTAAGGAAAGCCTGACTAAACAATAAACAAAAACTATGGAAACCCTCTATCAAACAAAGTTGTATGTGTGATTCGAATACACAGAACTAATAATAAAGATGGTACTGCTCTGGGGGAAGCAGGGGAGAGCAGAATTGCCTCCATCTTGGCCTTGCCTGTACACACAACAGCCTATGAACCACGGCCTTCAAGCCTCCCAGATTTCACAAAGTACAATTTTAGAAACAATCAGATCAGAATACTTGAGCCTATAACCTCAGCTTCCCAGAGCAATGCCCCCATTGTTTTGCCTCAATAAGAGAGATAGTTGTTTAAAAATTTAACAATAATATAACACTGGGTTCTAATTTCTTCTTCAATTGCCAATTAATGGATAAACGGCAGAGTCAGGAGTGTATGCTAGGAGGTTGTTCCAAAGACGATTCCCTAAGAATCTGGATCACAGACTTCAGAGGAAATTTCTAAGCCATTCAATACCAGTATGAATATAAAAATGCAACAGAGTTTCCTCATCGAAATGTTAGTCTAGAATATTCCATTTCAAGTGAAATAAAGCAGAATTAAGATCAGGAAGTTAGTTTTGTGATATGATTATTCTGATTTAAGATTTATAACTGCTTAAAAATCAGAACAGGAAAAAAGAGGAAAATGGGAAATCAAGGAAAGCTAGAATCCCAGGCAGCAGGAAGTCTGAAAGCAGGACACTTGACTCACATTCTAAGAAATGTGCTAAGAACTCAGCTTCCCAGAAATGGAAAGTAAGGGCCTCCTACGGCCTGGGTCTTTGACAGTGTTGGGCAACATGCAAAAGGTTGCCCACTGAAGATTTAATATATGTAAAAACAATTAGGATACTTTCCTGGTCCCCAAATAATTAGCATATATTTTCACCTAGTAGAGTCCACATTGTGTTGCTTAGATTTCAAGTAATTTGTCTTGAGATCAGACACTGAGCTCAATACATGAAAACAATGTTAATGAACAAAATGAGTAACAGCCCAATAGGGAGAAAAAATAGGCTAAGGATACGATTACACAATACACAGGTGAGGCAACCAAAAAGGTAATAAATAAGCTCAAAATCATTAGTAATCAGATAAATAAAATTAAAACAAAATGATATCACTTTCGGCCAGATAGACTGGCAAAAATTTACTAGGTTGTTGCACCAACCTATAAAAAGCCGAACATTTCCAAGATTTAGGTAGCATGTGGGTTTCATGGCCAGGGTATGAAGAAAGATGAAATTGTCTTTATCTGAAATGGGGAAGGATACAACTAGAGTAGATTTGTGAGAGAAAATCTAGAGTTCTGGTTTTGACATGTTAATTTTGAGGTGCCTATTCCAAGTGGAAATGTCAAGCAGGTGATCAATTACACAAGTCTGATGTTTGAGTGAGGGATTAGGCATAAATTTGACTGTTATCCATATATAAAGGGTATATAAATCCATGAAACTGGATGAGATCACTAAGGGCGTAAGTGTGTATAGAAAAGAGAATAAGATCAAAGACTGAGTCCTAGAGTTCTCCAACATTAATACTGGGAATAAAAGGAAACTAAAAAGGAGGATTTAATGAGTCTAGAGGAGAAAAGAGGAGTGTAGTGTCTGTGGAAACAAAGAGAGATGACTGGCCATGTCAAAGGCCTCTTAAATTCAAGCAATATGAGGACTAAGAACAGATCATTGGAAATAGTAACAGAGAGGCTGATATAAGAAACAGTGGAGGGGAACGAAGTGGCTAGAGAATAGGAGTAGATAGAAGACATTTTACCAGATAATCTTTGATACCTTTTGCATTTTATCCATGTGAATGTATTATCCATTCAGATAAAAACAAATAAATAGAATTTGATTTTTTAAAAATCAAAGAATAAAGTTAAACAACAGATTAGTTACAACTGAAAGAAAAATTAGTAAAACAAGATTTTTTTTTTTTTTTTTTTTTTTTGAGATGGAGTCTCACTCTGTCGCCCAGGCTGGAGTACAGTGGCATGATCTGAGCTCACTGCAATCTCAGCTCACTGCAATCTCTGCCACCCAAGTTCAAGCAATTCCCTGCCTCAGCCTCCCGAGTAGCTGGGATTACAGGTACCTGTCACTGTGCCCAGTTAATTTTTTGCAGTTTTTAGTGGAGACAGGGTTTCATCATCCTGGACAGGCTGGTCTTGAACTCCTGACCTCACAGTCCACCTGCCTCAGCCTCCCAAAGTGCTGGGATTATAGGCATGAGCCACTGCACCTGGCCCAACAAGATATATTTTAAAATGTATACACTGCCACACAGAAAATGGGAAATACAAAAGAGAGATTAAGACATATGGTGTATTAGTCTGTTTTCATGGTGCTAATAAAGACATACCTGAGACTGGGTAATTTATAAAGGAAAGAGGTTTAATCGACTCATGGTTCCACATGGGTGGGGAGGCCTCACAATCATGGTGGAAGGCAAATGGGGAGCAAAGTCACATCTTACATGGCAGCAGAAAAAGAGCTTGTGCAGGGGAACTCCCCTTTATCAAACCATCAGATCTCATGAGACTTATTCACTACCATGAGAACATTATGGGGAAAACAGCCCCCATGATTCAACTATCTCTACCTGGCCCTGTCCTTGACATGTGGGGATTATTACAATTTAAGGTGAGATTTGGGTAGGGACACAACCAAACTATATCATATGGATAATACATAAAAAGGTATATCATGTATGTAATCAGTTTCCCAAAAAGATAGAATAAAAACAATAATGAGGCAATATTTTTAAATATCATGAATTTTTATCTATTTTAGCCAATAGACAATATAAATCTACAGGTATTAGAAGCCCAAGATATTTCAAGCAGGAAAAATAAAAACAAATCCATGTCTAAATATATCATAATAAAGTTGAAAAACAACAAAGACAAAGTAATGGTTGTTAAAGAAGCCAGAAAGGAAGAATGGGTTACCTAAAAAGGATGAAAATAAGAATGACAATAGATTACTCAAAAGCACTAATAGAATCCAGAAGACAGTGAAATAATAGTGTCAATGAATTGAGATAAAATAATGTTCAATGTAAAATTTTTTAACCAGCAGAATTATATTCACAAACAATAACACAATAAAGTCCTTTACAAATATAAACAAAAATTGATAGTTTACCACCAAAAATGTATTACTCTTTATTATAGAGGTAATAATGAATTACTTCTGACAAAGGAAAATAATCCCAGAAGACAGTCAATATGAGAAAAGGGGATCAAAGGTAAATGTAACTAAGATTCTGAAGTTTTTCCCTAACTATCAGGTGACCACATTCATCTCACAAGCAAGTGGTCCTCAGTTTAAAATCAGAGAGAAAGAGGCCGGCTCTTATCGTTGGCCCTAAATGACTTCACAGTAGTTGACAGTTCAGCTCCTGAGACTCAGTGGCAAAAAAGGTTGGCATGTTTAACTAATAATGAAATCTTGATTTGTGAAACCCACCCTGGAATTAGCTCTTAATAAGTTGTGTCAGTCTTTTCCTGATGCTACTTTTTGCTTTCTTTCTATTAGAACAACTCACTTGACTTATGTTCTCACCTGGCTCAAATAGTATGTTTTGCACCTAGTGATGACATTTCACTATTCCCTGCACCAATCCAGGACCTTAGTTGAGAAGTCACTATTGTGGCCACTGAAGCTGGGGCTGAATCTTGACCTCTCTAAGTCTCCCTTTCTTAAAAGTAAAATCTTAAGAAGTTTTTTCCTACAATACTTCTCAGCTAGCCTTTAATACTGGGCAATATTCAAGTCAAATAACAACCCTCACTTCTCTCTTTGTTCAGTCACTCCCAAGGTGAGTTCTCCACTCTTAGAGAATCTTGCAGGTAAAATGTTGGCTTGAGTCTGAGGTATAATAGCTTATTTTTACTAGCATTTTGTTTGTTCAATTGGTTTGGCATTTGGGAAGACAGATTCTACAGTCCTGTTTAAAGCCATTAACTTCACACTAGAATTAAAATACATTTCTAAAGGGGAAGGATAAAACATTTGCCGAATGTTTAGATAATGCAGTAGCTTGGAAGACGCAAACTGGGGCAATTGGTGCGCTGAAAACTTTACCTAAGGAAACTCCCTAGTGTGCAAGATAAAGAGGTAAGTAAATGAAAAATGAGAAGTTAGCAAACACAGAGGATAGAATTAGAAGATTCAATACATGCTATAGAAGTAGATTAATATATGCTATACAGAAGATAAATTATTCAAAAAATGGCTGAAATGTTCCAATATTGAAGAAAAACAAGAATATACGTCATTGAAGGAGTACCACTAATACTGAGCTGGCCTCGAAGCACACTTGCATTCTTGCACTTGCCACACCATATGGTGAGTATTGATTTTCTTGTCTTTCTCCTCACTCATAATTAAGCTAATTAAGAGCAGGAAATCTATCATATTCCTTTTTGGATTACTAGCACCAATGCAGAGATTTGCAGAGCTTAAGAAACATGTGTTGCTCACAGAGGATAGAAAATAGAAGATGTTTATTAAGAAAATAATTACTATGCATTTGTTGGATAAAGGGGGCATGCACTGTGGAGTGTGACCATTTTTCCTGCAGATGTTTGTATGACATCAGCCTTTCCCATCTATAGGATGCTGCAGCTGGGGTTGGGGAGGGGAAGAGAGCTCCACTCTGAAGAGAAGAATTTGCTCAAGGGCTATGATTTCTGAGACCTGCTCTCTGTAGCCTTATTTATTCTTCCTATTTATCCTAAATAGGCTTCTGGTTGTGTGTAAAACGGAGACTTGACATCAACCTGAAGCATATGGAACAAGAACAAAGGCCTGAATAATATACAAAACAGACAGGTGGTAAGTGAAATAAAAAAAATTTTAATAGCAACAAAAAAATCATGAGCCACTGAACTTCAATGGAATGAAAATTTAGCCCTTCTTCCCCCCACCGCCCACCCCCAAAACAATGCCTGAGAACAGGGGAGATCAGCAAAACTTAGATTTCATGAAAATGTCTAATCTGTGGACTATTCCACTAAATATCTTTATTGTGATGAAAAGTGATAACACTTGGGATTCACAGAAGTTTTTCATTTTTGCAACCTCTGTACAAAATCTGAGTAATTAGAACTGACAGTGCTGCTCTAACAGATGCTGGTTAGAGCCAGCAACAGCGTGGGTGTCCTCATACACATGCCTATTGTGTAAGATCTGCGTGCATCCATTCCTGTCCTCTACAGTTTCCCATCATCCACAACTTAAACTCTCATGGCAGATTTTAGGCAAAGTCCTGTCTTCAGCTTGGCCCTCTGCATTTCCTTCAGGAGTATGTCTCCCCTCGGAGTTAGCCAACATTAAAATGTACCCCAGGATTCTAGTCTGAAAATGAAGGACATGTGATAAGCCCAATGCTTTCATCATGTAAGGAGCCCATCCCTTCATGTTTGTAGACGGATGCTACAAGTACCTGCCTTCCAAGATATTTCCCATAGAATGAGAAGAAAAGAAAAACAAAACCAAATATGAGAAAAGGCAATGTCACCACTGCAAAGGAGAGAGATAAAAGGAAACTCCTCCAAAGAACTGAAATACTACTCTCCTTCCTTTATCCTACCAATCTTTCTTCATGAAAAAAATCTAGACTCAAATAAAGTTGCCTTATTTGTGAAAGACTATACTCTGTCTCCATGTTTAGATACATAAGTCAAATCTTATACCAGAGCCCACTAATGTGAAGACAGGATAAACACATTGACATTGAAAAGCTTTGATGTTTCCCTACTTCTGTGCTCTGGCTCTAAGAGCAATTGAGCCTGGATCCAGACACCTGTGCTAACTTCCAAACCCAAGTCTGTGAGCTTGTTAGAGAATGGGCTGGGATGATTTCCCCACCTGAGATTCATGTTGTCCAATTTCTGATGAATTAGTTGGGTATTTGTCATCAGTTAAATGAAGTGTCCCCCAAAAGTATCTTAAAACACCTTTCTGAAACATCTAAGAAAAGATGATAAGAAAAGATGAAAAATGATAGAAGCCCCATAACACTATGACAATCATAATCAAATGGCCATAATTATTCCTGCAAATCATGAGAGTGACTTGAAGTCAAACAAATGTAAAACTAATAAAATAAAACATAGAGCCAAGATTTTTAATTTAAGATGATGATCTAAGGAGCAAAGCAAGAAAGGAAAAAATTAAATGGGCCATTTTAATTAAATACTCTAGAAAACCTCATTTTGCAGCCTCATCCATTCTACAAATATGGCTTCTTGTTAATAATTTAACCTTAACAGTTCCCAACTGTGGCACATTTTAACAACCCACTTACAATGGCTGTAAATTCTTCAAATAAGACAAAGTTAAATGGTCACCAACCGCTCAATATGTAAGTTAATGGCTCTCTGAAGTCCCATCTAATCTTTAAAACATTACTGTTTTGACATTCACTCATTTTAATAAGACTTTGGAACTCTCTGAAAATCTTGAGTGGCTCTTCTCCGGGGACAGAACCTCCTTAAGGTACCAAATTGTCAGAAGTCTGCATGCTTCATCTGCGTTCATTCCCAGTGGTTCTTGACTTGAGTGAGTTTCCATGTCAGCCTTCCCAGGCCTTCAGATGTCATGAGATGTGGAGTATCACTGGAAGATGAGACTAAGAAAAACTGATTAAGGGCTGTGGAAAGCAAGGACTCCCATATAAAACTTCTCCAAAGGACTGGGCAATATACAGATGTCTTTAACTGGCATTCATGTCCATGCAAAGTCTATGCAAAGGTCAGAAGTTCCAGAGGTGGCCAGTATGCCAGCTGCTAGGAAGAAAATGAGAAAGGGGTTTGTTTTTCAGGTGGTAAAAAGAATCCCAGCAAGAGTTAGGTAAGAGGGTAAGATCCTAGTCAATAAGGCTGAGGTCCACAGCAAAGCACTGTCCTAATATGAAACTTGAGGCTGCATAAGAAGCAAGTACAGCCCAGTCTTGCAGAATAGGGATCCACATTCCAGCTTAGGTGAGGGCTGCAGCATCATGAACTGCAACACCAGGAGTTCACCCTAGGCCACCAGAAATATACAGCAGCAAAATAATCTCCATGCCATATGACTGGTGGGTCAGAGCTGCGTCCTGAGTCAGCTTGGCTTAAGTTCTAGGCAGAGAGAAACTTCAGATAGAAGAAATCAGTATCTACTCTGAAGTGGGCTGGAGAAAGCAGGGGATGAAACAAACGGAGTTCCCTTTACCTCAATAAGTCTGTGAAATAAATAACAAAGATGAGCATGAGGCTTCTTATGTCCTAAGAGCAATACCATTACTGACTTATAGATGGCCCTCTCTCAAACCATTCCATGGCCCCTTTAGAAATGTACCATTAAGCCAGTATGTGATGTTTTTAGTAGTTTGAAGAGATCCATTTATCCTTTACCTCTTAAGTATACTAGGCAGTCAATTGTAGATGTGAATTTTTTTCACATTTTAACACCTCTAATTATCAACTGTTGTCTCACAACCACTGCTGGCTGTCATGGCAGACTGTCATTTCCTGTATGCATGTGAACTTGGGTGCTATTCCTGGGGCTTGTCTGAACAACTGGAAACTCTAAGCATTTCAGTCCACACAGCGTTCAAAGATCACTTGAAGAAGTATGATTCCTGGTTGCCATTTTCTGGTAAGATCAAAAAAATACATGCATCAAAACATGTGAGAAAGGTCACAGTAGCCCTAAGAAAAATCCAAGAGACACAGTGAAGAACATTTCTTTGAAAGCTCTTGACAGCAGAGAGGGCAAAAGTGAGTGGGAAAACATGGACATTGACGACAGAACTGAACAGCTATTCAGAAAAACCAGATCCTCAGTTTGAGTAAGTTTTAGGAACTGAGAAATATAAATGAAATTCTTACTCCCTCAACTGACTGAATGGACCCCCATCTTGGCCAAGGGGACCCAGAAAACCTTGAAAACTGAATTCTCAGGAGGATAGGTGTTCAGACACACCTACTAATACCCCCTCCATCACTAATGGCCATTAGGCTTTTTTCCCTAAGGACTAAACAAAAACCAGCCCTCTGGAAATATTGCTCCACCCCGATATTAATCAACTGCCTGATGTTTTCCCTCCCTTTTGCAGTTTCAGCAAAACAACTGACCAGCATTCCTTCCTGATAAGAGACCGCCATACATGAAGTGGTTCTGGCCAGTCTATGGAGAATGTAGTGAAGGTTTTCATGTCTTCTGCTTCACTTTTTGACCTTAGGAGGCCAAAATCTCCACCTTGGATCATGCTAACACCACCATTTATTGAACAAGGGTCCCATGGAGAAGCATGAAGCTCAGTTGTGCATGTGCATGTTTCTCCTTTCATAAATATTCATGACTCTTCCCATAGCTTGTTGAATATGCCCCATTCAGCATAAATTCCTGCCTTACTCTTCAAGTGTCATTCCAGGATTCTGACAGGAGGGAGGCTACACTTCCCAGCCTGTCAGAATGGCCACCCTGCAGGCTGCAACTCTTTATGAGAAATAAAGCTCTCCTTTCCAAATTTATGAATCTTGTCTTTCTTCAGTTATCAGAATATATTAACCAATTTGTTTTGTTTATATCTTCCTTTCTATGGGATATGCAACAGTGATATATGTTTCTTAAAAACATGTATAAGTCTAAAAGAATCATTTCGATAAGTTTAAAGACTCTAAATGACAAAAAGTGTAACACTGTTTAATTTGAAGAAAATTTTCTTTATTAGCAGTACACAAAATATAGTGGCTTAAGATCAAAAGCATTTGGATTTAATGAAATACACCAGCACTTCTCATTCTCCCAGGTTGTATCATTTTATTTAATCCCATCAAGAACCATTTTTTAACAACTGTCACTTCATTTTCCATGTTCCAACCAAATTGACCTTCCTGAAGTGACTCAAATGTGCTGTGGCAGAGAATGCTCATGCTTGCTAGTGTCCCTGTTTTGCCTCTTATTCCAGAGCACAGGCTAGATGGTAAATCCCAATCCTTTGTAATTATAATGTGTATGAGTTCCGAACAATGGCACATTTGTGGAAGTGATATATGCCCCCCTCAAGCCTGGTCTCCTAAACTACTCATGCAATACAAGTACTCCCTCTCTATGCCCTCTTTATACCGGACTTAAGATGATCCCTATCACAAATTTGGGACCCATTGGTAAAAGTAGGAGGACCCTCCTCAGCTTGGATCCCTAAACAATTAAGTGGAGCAGAAGTCCCATACTTAGTAACACCCACTAGGTTCCTCTACAAATAAACAAAAGATAAACTTCAATTGCATGAAGCCATTGAGATATGGTGTATTTTATATTGTTGTCATTGTTGTCAAAGTAGTTATCTTATCCTGCCAAGCACATGCACACCTCCTGCTTTTATACCTGCCAGTTCTTCTCCAGGCATTCATTGGCTCAATCTGTCGCTTTATTTATGTCTGTTTTAGAGAAAAACTCTTTGTTTTTCCTCTGCTCTCACACCACAATTAACACAGAAGACTTCCATGACCAAATGTGTGGGGGTTTTCTCCCACACATCAAGCAGCAGACACCGGCTGGGTGTCCTCTAATTTAATTCTGACACTATCTTCCTGCATTTAGTGAACTCCAACAGGTTGAGGGCTCAGTCTCCAAGACTGCTCCCCCAGCTCCCAGACTTCAATAACAAGTCTGGGCCTCTAAAACTTCTGGCTGATCAGCTTCAAGTTGGGGTTCCCATGACTCGCTCTTTGGGTTCAATTAATTTGCTGGTGTGGCTCACAGAACTCAGGAAAACACTTACTTGTGTTTACCAATTTGTGAGACTATTACGAAGGATACAGATGAGGTATGACAGAAGGGGTACAGAGCTTCCATGCCCTCCCTGGGAGGTTCCTCCAGGAATCTCCAGGTGTTCAGCTATTGGGAAACTCCCCAAATCCTGTCCTTTGGGCCTTTTATGGAGACTTCATTGGTTGTCCATGATTGAAGCATGGACAACCATGTCAAAATGTGATTGGACATAAAGGATAATATCTAAGCCCAGCAAGACCTGTCTGTTCAGATTCTTCTTGGTCTTTCTGTGCAGCAATCTTTCCTCCAGAGTATGGGGAAGGACTCTCTCTGGAATGAGGGTCTTATGATTTACAATGAGATTACAATCTTGCATTAAGTAGGTGAAACGAGGACATGAGAAGATCAGAGAGAAAGATTTTGTTTCTGAGCCCTAAAGCACCCCAACATTATAACAAAAGACTATAACAAGGGTGACGGGAGTTATAAACCAGGAACCATGGATGAATATATGTATACAGATATAAAACACACCATAGGGTCTATTCTGAAATGTCACATCCTCAGAGAGGCCATCTCTGACTTTCCTATCTCTTTAATCCCTTATGTGGCTTTATTTTTCTTCATAACTATCAATGAAAAAGAGTCAAACTCTGTAAAATATTTGAAGGGATCTATTCTGAGCCAAATATGAGTGACCAAGGCCCAAAGCACAGTCTCAAGAGGTCTTGAGAACATGTGCCAAAAGTGGTTGGGTTACAGATTTATTTTATAATTTTAGAGGGACAGAAGTTACAGGCAGACATCAATCAATAAATGTAAGGTATACATTGGTTCAGTCTGAAAAGATGGGACAACTTGAAGTGGGGGTTTGTGGGTCATATGTGGATTTAAAGATGTCCTGAGGGTAATTGGTTGAAAGGGTTAAACTCTGACTGAAGAGTTGAAGCCAGCAGAAAGAAATGTTTGTAATTATGATTCAGGATGGAGGGGTGGGGTTGTGGAAGCCAAGGTTCTTATTATGTAGATGAAGCCTCCCAGTCACAGACTTCAGAGAAGAAATGATAAATGTCTTTATCAAGCCCTAAAAGGTTCCAGGCTCTTAGTTAAATCTCTCCTGGATTAGGAAAAGACCTGGAAAGGGAAGAGGATTCTCTATAGAATATGGTTTCCACATGAGAGACAGCTGTGCAGGGCCATTTTAAAATATGTCAAAGAAATACATTTTGGGGTAAAATACTTTTATTTCTTTCAGGGCCTGCCATCTGTCATGTAATACTATACTAGAGACAGGTTGGCATTTGACATCTTATTGCTACAAAGAGGCCGTTTTGTCAGTCTTAAAATTTCTGTTTTAATGTCAATGTTGGTCAGTTGTGCCTGAATTCCATAGGGAGGAGATTACAATGAAGCATGTCTGATGTGATGCCCACTTCCCATCATGGCCTGAACTAGTTTTGCAGGTTTACTTTAGAATGCCCTTGGTCAAGACTGGGGGTCCATTCAGTTAGTTGGGGAGCTTAGAATTTTATTTTTGGTTTACATAATGTTTATCACTATATAATATTACATTGTAGGTTTATCTGCTGTTTGCTTCCTCTAAAGAATATTAAACTCTTTTCTTCAGTTGGTGTACTCTTGTGCCCATACCCTAGAAGAGTACCTAGTATAAAGTATTGTCTCCATAAGTACTTCTTGACCAAATTAATGAATTAATTAGCTATAAGAAACCAGTAGAACAGGTTAAGTCACTGTGCCCATGTTCAAGAAGGAAACTAAGTTACAAACAGATTAAATGTCATCCCACAGTGCTAAGCAGTAGCAAAAATGAGGTTGGCCCTAGCTTTCTAAGTTTAGGGGAGTTTTTTGGTTTGTTTTCCACTGTACCATACAACCTTCCTCCACAAATTTGAAGTTCTAGTAAGTTGTTGTACCAACTACATACTTGGAAAATGTAGAGATCATAAACAAGTAGGTAAACATTTTTAAATAACCTTCAAAACTCTAGATGTGAAAAGAGCTGACCACAATTTCTCCTATCTTTTCATTTATTCTAGCCAATTATACCCTCATGATATAAGGAAACAAGCTCACCATACCAGGACCCCCCTCAGCTTCCACTCCAGTGACCCTTGGACCAATAGCATTTTTAACTAAATGAATATCCCTTCAAGATTTAGGATACCTACACTGAATGTTTCTACCTCCTTCTCTCCACCCACCAATGCATCTAGTTCTCCATGGTCTCCCAAAATATCTCCTGGAAACCTATTAATAAATAATCTTCAAACATTTGGCCAAAATCCTATCCCTCCCAGAATTCCTAAATGCTGGACTTAAAATTTAGTCTCTCTTTTCTTGTCCAGAGAGAACAGTCAATCAATGACCTCATATACTGTATCACTGAGTTCCTCTTGTAACTTTAATGTTTTCATTTAAGTATTAGTGCCAGGTCCAGATTTGGGAAAATCCTGAAATTGCTAAGCATTCATTTTTTTGCCATTCTTTAGCCCTTTCTGCACCAAAGATCAGATCTGGGTGCTTGACTTCCAGGACAGTACTGTATGCACTAGTCACACATTCACCAAAATTTGTTCCCCAGAAGACTAATTGTATGAGATGGTCCATTATTTTATGCTCAGAGAAGTTGGGGGAACCTTGCATCTTACACCCCCATCATGGATTTATGCTGCATAAATATGTATTGAAGGCTTGAGAAGCACATAGGTGTTTAACGTTATTTAAGCCAGAATTTCCCAAAATTATTTGACTAACAAATGTCTTTTTTCTCTTTTAATGCCTATAGCTTCCCACTGAATTACTGTTCCTTGAAAGGTATTTTGAAGAATGTTGTTCTTGGTTTTTATAATCCCAGCCACACACAATTTCCCAACCACTCAAAGCCAAATAATGGTAACAACAACACAAAAAATCGATTTACAATTTAAAATAATTGACACCACAGACCAAACATCTGCATTTGCATCTCTGGGGCTGCTGCAGTCCTGGAACTGCCCTTGATGGCTCTGCTTTCTCCTGACCTTCTTCTGGGCTCTCTTTCAGCTCCCTCTGGCCAGGTCCAGCAGTACTTGTCTCTTAAGAGCCGTGTAATGACTCTGACCTGAACAGACACAGCTATCTAAATTCTTTCCTTCATTTCTCTGTATTTCAACCTTTCTCCCAGGCTATCTGCTCCAGGTTCTAAATGTCCTCTGCCATTTAAACAATTGCCTGGTGAACAATGATTAATTTAATGATGGAAGGAGTCAGGATGGCTCAGGCCAGAAAAACAATCACTTGTGGCTCTCTGGTCAACTCCAATTACCTCTGCTAATGAAAGGCAGAAATGATTTTTAAAAATCCCAAACCATGAAGTTACGGAGGTTCCAGCTGAAGACTGCTTTGGATTTTTTGTGATTGAATTTTTTTAAATCCAAAGAGGACCCCGCTTGTGGCCATTTCGGCCAAAGGGTCATTATGGAATCTAACTGACTTTCAGAGCCTCATCCATTCAACCCCTGGGCCAACGGTTCCCATAAGAGAAAATGGCAAGGACAGACAACTTCAGCATCAGGGAAAATGCCAACTGACTGAGCCTCATAGGAAGTTTTTGGAATTATAAGGTAAAACTTGGATAGTGCTGCTGCACTGAGCAAGTGTCAGCTACCTGCCCCATGTCCTGCATTCTATGGGAGATGGCAATTTGTATTGCATGAACCCAACCCTCCAAATTTTAGATCCTGGAAATAGGTACAGCTGTTTTTTGAAAGCAAAAAGTGAAAAAAAAAAAATACCCACACAAGTCCTAGGAACAGGTTTTATTTTTGCTGCTGGTTCTATTTTCAGTCATTTTTGAGGGTCAATGTTCATTCTCAACTCCTTTAAGGGTTTGTAACTTGGCTGCTTTGGGGATGGCTGAGTCACATTTTACAACATCAGCTTAGAAAATGCTGTGGCTTTTCATACTCTTCAGAGGACACCCTTAGGCTGGAGTTAACAACTTAGGCTTGAAGCTAGTTAGACATGGGGTATGGTCAGGTCACAGTGCTTAGTAACTTCAGAAAGCTTCCGATGGATAAAAAGGTACTCAAGAAGGTAACTGGGAGGGGTGCAAGACACCAGTGAAAAAAGCAGAAATAGTAGATTAAAATAATAATCACAACAGTAACATAGGACAGCAATTTTGGGCATGTATAATAAAAAAAAGACACAGTAATTAACAGAACTTGTAGATCTATGGAAATGGTTAACAAATGAGGGGAAGCATGAAAGAGAACCACTGTAAAACATGGCTCTTTCCTTATGAGCCTACTGTGAAACAAATGGAGCAAAGGAGTAAAAGAGTTAAAAAAACTTTGGGCATAATTCCCTTTGAATTTGTTTCTGTGACTTTTCATACTCCAGAGGACACCCTTAGGTGGAGTTAACTTAGGCTTGAAGCTAGTTAGACCTAGCATCTAACTAGTTCTGGTCCCTTACTAAAAAAAGCATCCAATATTTTTTTTAATTGGCCAATAAATTCACTCTCTCATAATAAAGATGGATAGAAATAATTTTACTCACATTCATTTTTATCTAACATTCAACGAAATCTTCAATCAATCAGTCCTATCCTTAGCTCGCATTGAAAATATCACTATTGAAGGTGACTCCTGTGTACAGAAAATTTTATTTTGCATCCTCCCCCTGCCACCAAAGCTAACTAAAACAATGAGTGACCTATGCTTTTGAAGGTCATTTTGTGTCCTTGACACTGCCCCTGCTTCCTCTAGGTTCCCTTCCATTCTCCTTGCTCACCTCCAAACTCCAGATAGAGAGGAAGAAACCCAGGAAATGTGGAGCTTCAAATGTGCTTAAAACTGCAATATCACCCAATCTGAAATTGATTACAGGGAATGTAAGTGGCTGTTTTGAGGCTATTACTAAGGTTTTCTCAAAGAGTTAATAGAGATTTTGTTTGTTAGCTTTTCACATACAATTGTATATGATCTTGTGACTTATGTAAAACATTACAATAATGTATTTGAGAAGTAGCAACTCAAGTTTTTTCCGGACTAACAAAATGTGTGCCATTTTCCTTTTCCCCAGAAGAAACACATATACTCATATTGATCTGCTGTCAAAAGGTGATTCCTGTACAAAATTAGCCTCCAAATCATCTTGCACCTAACTAGATGTTTTGAGTACAAACATGAGGATGATTCATCTTTTCAAAACAGAATGTAGCTGGCGAAAATGTTGTATTGCTTTAACTTCTCATTTTGGATTTGAAAAAAAGGGCAGCTCAGCTATTACTGAATGAACTACTTATTCTTCAACATTGAGTCTGACTTGACCAGGAGGGCACACAAATAGTCAGCTTGCTTTAAGAACAGCTGGTTGACTCACTGATTACAGTCAGCAAATTTTCTAGCTGTGTCAGGGACTGCCTGGGATTGCAACCTGGAAAGTAAAGATACTCCTTAGGCAGATGAGACTTTTGAAATCAGCCAGTTGCTCATGAAACACAGAAGTTCAAGGCCTTACGTGGCCAAAACTCATCATATGGCCCACATTAGCCTATTCTTTGTGTGTAAGATTCAGCCACCTGAGAAAACCTAATTATTCTTTTGCCATCAGCTTCATCAACATCACGATCTTCACCCAAAATAATCAAACTCCGACCTGCACATGGTGCTGTACCTTACAAGCACAAGGCAAGCAATGTCTGCCTCCCCAAGCCTCCCACAATGTTCTTTCTGAGTCTACTTTTCCACCACGTATTGGAATAACGGTGCAGGTGTGTGCCAACATGCACTTCTTCTGCAGTCTGTGAGTCCCTCAACTGGAGATACTATTGTTGTGGTTCAATCAGGCTGGTGGGAAAAATATTAGAGATAGTTATAGAGATAGACACAAATCTTCTTCTGGAAGGCCAAGAAATTTGCATAACTTCGGTAATAGATCTCGCTGATGGTGGCCTGCTCCCTTTACCTTTAGTTAAACAAATTAAAGTAGTAACAAAGGAAGGCAGAGTAGTTTACCTAGCTAGCTTGTTTACTCATGTGGTCTTAGGACTAACCTTTGATGTACTGCCTGTGCTTAAGTGCTTTTTACTTGGGAAGTCCACAATGTCAATTACCCTCTAAAGGTGTTGACTCAAGCCATTGCTAATTAATCCTACTGAATAAATGTGAGTCTCACTAGCTGGTCAGTGCCATAGTGGCAACTGTTTACAGCACTCAGCAGGGAGTCTGTAAGCGGCTCCAGACACCCTCAGCTGGACTGGCAAAGCAGAATATCTGTGTGTCAGTGTATGTTATTCATCCATCCCTGGGTCAGGTGTCTGCAACGGACAGACCCCCTGCAGCTGGTGGCCCTGTGTGAGGGGCACTGCTGCATACTATGACTCACACTAACTTGCACAGTGACGCACAATCCAAAGGAGGATCCCAAACTTCCTGCAACTGGAAACAAACCAAAATTCATCATCCAACGTAACACATCAAAGTGATCATTTATAGAAAACCCTTCAAGACACTCTGATAATTACACATTTATAAAAATTACACAGATATACATATATAAGCAAATATCCACTATTTTCATTAATGAAAAAAGAATAAGTAATTAATCTAAAGCAGAACTTAATCAAGATACCATTAATATTTGCCTTAGGAATATTATATGATTTTTGCACAGTGATTTGATATGTCCTCAGTTCTCACTAAAATTAGTTTGTCTTTTCCAATCCCACTGTGTCAGGTCACAGGACAGTATAACTCAGCGTGTTCTGGTTGGCAAGGGACAGTCAGTGAAAAATGAATTAAGTGGTCCCATTAAACCCTAATATGAATAAACTATGTGTGATGAGTGCATGTGTCTGTAAGTGCATGAGGTGTGACATAGTATATGTGAGTGTGTGCATGTTTCTGTGTGTACCTGTGTATGCGTATCCAGATCTCATTGTCTTTACTTTGGATACAAAGCTATGGCACAAGTGTGTTGACAATCATCTTTTTAAAAATAGCCCTTTCACATGGAGTTTATTTAGTTGGTTTTACTGATCAAGACTTAAATATCATGTAATGTGTGCCTAGTTTTGTTCTAAACGAGGGCCAGCAAATCATGACCTATGAGCTGAATCCAGGCTTGTTTTGGTAAATAAAGTTTTATTGGAATACAGTAATTCCCATTTATTTACATATTATTTATTGCTGCTTTCATATTAAAATAGTTGCGACAGAGACCATATGGCCCACAAAACCTAAAACATTTTCAGTCTGGCCCTTTACAGAAAAAGTTTGATAACTCTTGTTAAAAGTACTTAACAACCACTAACTGCTGCCTGTAAGGTTTCATGTGCATAACAAGACCACCTTTGCTAGCCAGGTTTCCTCTTCTCTTCCTCCCATTACCCATTTTACCACCATAACCTGTTTTATCACAATCCAAGTTCCTATTCTTTCTGTAACCTCAAGATGGTATACAAGCAACAACCATCTGACCATTTCTTTGAGTTTTTATATTTTAGATAATACCTGTGCACACATACACATCTCATAACATTTGTAAGCCTTTTTTATCCCCAGTGAATCTGTGTATTATCAGTTTGCTTTATAGACTCAAATCATTCATCCTTCAGGGGAAAAATTTAAACTTCCCTACAGTAGATACTATTATTGGAAGAAATCATTTCTTTAAAACCAGCAAATTAAAAGCATTTTGATGAGGGCTTCATTAGCCTTATAAAGGTATGAAATTAGAAAAGAATTAAAGAATTCACAACATCCCAGGGTTTATGTGTCCAAACTACTCTGCGGACAATGAACTCGGGGAAGAAACAGAAAAAAAAAATCATATCAGAAAGCAAAACTAAATTATAAGGTACTCAAGAGAGGAAAGCTTATAGCTTTTAATGAATACTTTATAAGGAACATTGAAGAATGGTGTAAAAACAACCAAGAGAATGAAAATGGGATACAGAGGAAGTATAAATAGTCAAGAGAGAGCCACTGAAAAGGAAGATAGGCAAAGCAGATTGAACATTCATTTTACCAACTCGTGAAAAAGAAATTTTTTTAAGGAAACAAACTAATATTTAAGATGATAACATAACAAGTCTTTCTATAAATAAAGGAATGCCTGAATCTACAAACTGAAAGACCTACCAGATACAGGGGGAAATTACCCAGAATTATCAACTGTCAGACATGTTCTTATAAAATTATTACACCTTAAAGATCAAGATAAATATTCTCAGGGGCCTCCGGGCAAAAAGGCAAAATAACTTTAAAAGGTAAAAAAAAAAAAAAAAAAAAAAGAAATAAAAAAAGATTGTCCTCAAACTTCTCAGAAACAATTTAAAAAGCAAAACAATAGTGGAACAGCATTGTTAGAAAACTTCAAGAAAAAGTGTAAATGAAAGACATTATACCGAACCCAGCTGTTTTTCAAGTTTCAAGGCCATAGAAATGCAGTTCTGAATGTGGCATAACGAAGGAAATACTATACGCATGTGCCCTTTCTAAGACATTTAGTAGATGATAGACTTCATTTAACCAAAATTACATATACACCCTTCAAAAGGATTGGCAGTGGGCGTTTTGTATTGTCAATTGTAGAGGTAAGAACAAAACAAGAGTGGGTTATGGGCTAAGTAATAATATGTAAATATTATATATTCTGACAAGTCGAAAGAGTGCAACTGAAAAGTGGGACCAAAAGGGACAAAGTAGGCCAGGTGTGGTGACTCACACCTGTAATCAGGCCAGGCAGTGCCGTAATCCCAGCACTTTGGGAGGCTAAGGCGGGCAGGTTGCTTGAGCTCAGGAGTTTGAAACCAGCCTTGGCAACATGATGAAACCCCGTCTCTACAAAGATAAAAAATCAGTCAGGCAGGTGGCATGTGCCTGTAGTCCCAGCTACATGAGGCTGAGGTAGAAGGATCACCTGAGCCTGGGGTGGTCAAGGCTGCAGTGAGCCATGATTTCACCACAGCACTCCAGCCTAGGCAACAGAGTGAGACCCTGTCTCAAAAAAAAACATAAAATAAAATAAAGACTTTATAAAGAGAAACAAAACAAAAGGGACAAAATGGAAAATAGAATCAAATCATTACCTGTTGTGTACAGATAATAGATGGGAGTCAAAGGGCACCATTTAAAACTGATAAGTGGTAAAACTTAAGTAAAAATAAAGGGTATTGAACATAAATAAAATGTATTAATACAAAGACAACTACTTAGAATAAAAATTTAAATTTTCCTAAATATCAAAATAAAAATTTAAAAGTCAAAGAGGGTATACCAAATAGAGAAGGAGAAAAGCTAGTAAATTTAGGATAGTGCACATGGTAATCTCACTGTAAAATAGTAGGGTGGACTGGGTGCGGTGGCTCATGCCTGGAATTCCAGCACTTTGGGAGCTTGAGGAGGGTGGATCACCTGAGGTCAGGAGTTCAAGACTAGCCTGGCCAACAGGGTGAAACCCCATCTCTACTAAAAATGCAAAAATTAGCTGATCGTGGTGGCATGCACCTGTAATCTCAGCTACTCAGGAGGCTGAGAGGCAGGAGAATCACCTAGGAGGCAGAGGTCACAGTGAGCTGAGATGGTGCCACTGTACTCCTGCCTAAGAAACAGAGTAATACTCTGTCTCAGAAATAAAGTAAAATAAAAGTGTGGAATTGAGACTAAACATTATAATATCAAAAAATGTGAATATGCATAAGGTATCTATTAATAAAAATGATTTAAAAGTTGGTATACAAAACAAAACCTAACTCTATGCTATATATAAGAGATACACTTAAAATGAATAATTCAAAGAGGCTAAGAGTAAAGAGGTAGCAAAAAATGTACCAAGTAAAAGCGGAGGACACAGTGCCGTTACTAAAGTAGACTTCAAGCCAAAAAGCATTCAGTGAGACAAAGAAGGAAATTTTATAATATTAAAAGTCACAGTGTACTGTGAACAAAAAATTATCTGAGATAAGTCTCAACCAATTTAGTTTATTTTGCCAAGGTTAAGGATGCACCTGTGACAGCCTCAGGAGGTACTGACATGTGCCCAAGGTCACTGGGGTACAACTTGGTTTTATACATTTTAGGGAGACATAAGACATCACTCAAAACATGTTAAGATGTAGGTTGGTTTGGTCTGGAAAGGCAGGACAACTCAAAGCAGGGGCTTCCAGGTCATAGGTGGTTTCAAAAATTTTCTGATTGGCAGTTATTTGAGTTATCTAAAAACCTAGAATCAATAGAAAGGAAAGTCTGGGTTATGATAAGGGGTTGTGGAGACCAAGGTTTTATTATGCAGATGAAGCCTCCAGGTAGCAGGCTTCAGAGATAATAGGCTGTAAATATTTCTTATCAGAATTAAAGAGTCTGTTCTATCAGCCTTAAGGTCTGTGTTGATGTTAATGATGATGAGGTATGTCCGGACTGCCCCCCACTTTCCATCATGGCCTGAACTAGTTTGTCAGGTTAATTTGGGAAAGTTCTTGGCCATTCCAAATCTGTTCAAATGGGTGGGGGGGATTTTTTGTTTATGCTACATTGAAAATATAATAGTTATGAATAGCTAGGCACCAAATAACCTGGCAACCACCTTTATGAAATACAAGTCATGGGAGATGCAAGGATAAATAAGTAGAAACACACTAATAATAGAACACTTTAACACATCACTCTCAAATAACACAGGTTAAACAGACCAAAAAGTAAGGTTGTAAAGTAGCTAAACAACATAAGGTGGATTTTTTAGGCATATATCAAACACTACATCCTAATAATAGAGAATATACCTTTTTCTCAAGTGCACATTGAATGAAAATTGATCATACACTTTGGTTCAAAGAAAACACCAGTAGGCTCCATACAATAGAACTCTTTGATCACAACGCAAAAAAGGTAAAGAATGAAAACAAAGAAAGATAAAAAAGTCCTTGACCTTAGAAATTTAAAGACTTTCTAGCCCTTGGCCAAAAGGGAAATACAGCCAAGCACTATGGCTCATGCATGTAATCCCAGCACTTTGGGAGGCCAAGGCGGGAGGATCACTGAGGTCAGGAGTTTGAGACCAACCTGGCCAACATAGTGACCTTGTCTCTACTAAAATACAAAAATTAGCCAGGCATGGTGGCAGGCACCTGTAATCCCAGCTACTCAGGAGGCTGAGGCAGGAGAATCGCTTGAACCCGGGAGGCAGAGGTTGCAGTGAGCCAAGATCGTGCCACTCCACTCCAACCTGGTGACAGAGTGAGACTCCCTCTCAAAAAAAATAAATAATTAAATAAAGGGGAAATACAAACAGTAATTATAGAATTTGTGAAAAATGATGATAATAAAAACATTACATATCAATCTGTGAGATGCATTAAAGTAGGGATCAGAGGAAATTTATAGCTCAAAATATCTTTATCAATTTTAGAAAGATAAAAATAAATGAAAACTATTGAAAAGCAGGTAAGCCAGAAAAAGAAATTTAAGATCAAAGATTAATTAGGAAAAGTTTTTTTTAAAAAAGAGATTACAAACAACTTTATGCTAAAAAAAAAAAAAAAAAAAGAGAGAGAGCGAGAGAGAGAACTTGGATAAAACAGATAAATCCCTCAAATAAATTCAACTTATAAAAATGTACACAGGACAAAAAGAAAATTTGACTAGCCATATATCAACTTTAAAAAATTAATCCATAATTTAAAATCTTCCCACAAAAAAACCTCAAGCCCAAAAGGCCATACCAGTGAATTAAACTGAACGTTTTTAAAAGAGATAACAAAAGATGAGGGAAAAAAATCACCTCAAGTTCCAAAGACATTTTGTTGGAAAGTCTGTTAGTCAGCCTGTGCCTTAATTACCACAGGTAAGCAGAACAAAAGCACCCTATTCCAAAGCTCTCTCCCATTGTGTTGGGAAACTGCTCTTTCCATCCACACCTCAAGGCAGGAGACAACAACCATTTTGTCTGCATGGCAGGAACAAGACAGCATAAATACCTTGCAGACAATGACCAGAGTGGCGCACACTGAAAGAGTTGCAGCTTGTAGGAGCTCAGCAGGAAGCCCAGCAGCTCATGCTAAGCTTGTGTTCCAACAGTGAACATGGGAGGAGAACATAGGTCAGAAAACAAAGAGATGAGGATAGGGAATTTAGAAAAGCCAGCCTGGGCAGGATAGGCTCTTTAGACAACCTGTGTACTTCCAAAGGGAAGGAAGCAATGAAGCCCTTCATCTGACCCCAAAAGAGACATCACTTTCTTTTCTTATTCTTCCAGTTTTATGACCCTCCCCACATCAACACCCCAATAACTTCCTAGAGACCAACACCCTCCTCCCAACCTCAACCCAAGACTTCTTAGAGACAAACACCTTAGGGGCAGAGATTTAAGTACTTTGTGCACTCTTTTCTTCCTCTAACTCTAAGGAAGAGACATTCTCCCAGATTGAATTGCAAGTCGAGAATCCCACTGCAAACCCAGGAAACACATCCAAATAGAATATGAAATTGCTGACTGCTCAGAGCTTTGTGCTGCATTAAAAAAAAAAAAAAAATCATCTAGAAAAAAAGTTCATTCCTGATAGACTCACTGATGTTAGGCTGCCTGTTTTCCACTTGCCCTCAGCACCACCCCGTCTCTATCTCTGCTTATCCTTTCCACCCTGCCTTGTGCTCTGGGAGGCTGACCTGTACAGATGGCATTAAAAGGCCTTTTGGCTCCCATTAAAAGGCCTTTGGCTCCCTGGGTCCAGCCAATGTGGAACGCTACCATAAAATGGGAAGGAGGAGGGGAGAGACGGGTCAGTGTACACGCGGCCTCCCTCCCTGCAGAGTCCTGGCTGATTCTCAATATGGAAGCATCCTGCTCTGATCAGGTTACTCTTGCTACCTAATTCTGTCTCTGAGTAACCACTCTTCTTTTCATCCTTCCAGGCCCCAAAACACACCCTTCCACCCTCTGTTACTTCCTCTGGGGCACTGCACAGTCCCCTGTGGCTTTTCCGTACAGAGCCTTCTCATTTCAAAATAGTCCATTTATTAACCTCTTTGAATACCTGCCATCTCCTCACATTCTGCTGTTGAGTTTCTGACTCTACAGTCAAGAAAATAAACTCTCAGAAAAGAACTTTAGCCTGGAGATCCCGGGCCATGCTGCTGAATCAAGCTGTGAGGTCATGGCAAGGAGGGCCTGTCCCTAATTGTCACTTCAGGATATTCCAAATATGAAGATAGGAGGGAATACTGGTGTCCATCTTTGTTAGGCCTAGAAAACTAAGCTAAGATTGGATGCTTATTTTACTTTAATGCAGTATCTGCACAGTAAATGTTTGCAATTCAGAAGCATTTTTCCCCAAATATTTAGGAAATAGCCCTCCTCTCTAATAGAAGTATTTTGAAATTGTTATAACATTTTGTTTGTTTTCTCAGGTTTTTATATTTTCAGGTCATTAAAAAAATCATCCTTGCTTGGCTATGCTACTAAAATCTCAACTGCCCTGTGAGTATGGCCAGGAAGAAAGACAATGCTTGCCACCAGTCCTGCTGGGCAGTCCAGCCTTGATCCAGAGGTCTGGGAGGGCATGGATGATGTGTTCCAACCCTATTTGTATCACCCTCTAATTGGAATCCTGGTTTGTAGCCCATTCTGAATGAGCCTGCTTTAATTCCCTAAACAGATGTCTCCAAATGAGAAACGAAAAAAGAAATTTGTAAAGCAAATGACTGTCAGGTGTTTGGTCCAGTCTGACTTAACCAGACACTTCAAGTACAGTTAAAAAAGAAACAAAGAAAGAAAAAGAAACATAATTTTGGAGCCAGAAGACCCGGGTGCAAATTCTGGCCAATGTACTTAATGTATCTATCTTGTGACGCTCAACTGCTCATATTTGTCATCTGCGAGATGGGTATAGTAAAATGTTCTCACCTGCACAGTATCATAAAATGTAAATAAGGTAATTTGCCTAAAAACATATTAAAATCAAATATGCCAGGCAGATTTTATGTTTGTTTTTGTTGTTTTAGAAAACAGAGTCTCACTCTGTTGCCTAGTCTGTAGGGCAGTGGCATGATCATAACACTGCAGCTCACACTCCCGGGCTCAAGCAATCCTCCCACCTCAGCCTCACAAGTAGCAAGGACTACAGGCATGCACCACCATGCCTGGCTAACTTTTTAAACTTTTTTTGTAGAGATGGGGTCTTGCTAGGTTTCTCAGGCTGATGTTGAACTCCTGGCCTCAAACAGTCCTCCCACCTTGGTTTCCCAAAGCTTTCAGATTACAAGCTTGAGCTACTACACCCTACCAGATGTTTGTTTTAACAAAAATCATGAAAAAACAAAATAGTAGAATCTAAGCCATTTTGTCCAAAAGTCATTCACCCAAATATTAATTAAGGGCTTGGCATTGATTCAGAAGATGTATACAGCATAGAGTCAGCCTCTAGAGTTTGCAACATAATTAAGGAAACAAATATAGCTTTAATGATTATTAGAGTATTAGGAAGTATATTCTGATGGCTACGTTGTGTCATTTTAAAAAGTTCTTTATGACCATGGTTCACAGAAGAAAGACAGGAAGGTAGATTCATTTCTGTAATGAGAGAGGTCTTCACAGAGGAATTTGGTGTGGAATAATAATTGGAGTTAACATTTATTAAGTAATTCTTATCACTTTAAAACATAATTTTAAGCTGTTCATATATTAATGCATCTAAGCCTCAAACATCCACATGAAATAGTTATCACAATTTTCTCCATCTACAAAGGAGGAAACTAAATTTCAGAGAGTTTAAGTAATGTGTTCATTGTGCACAATTAAGCAAGTGGAAGACCTAAAATTCAAACCTGGACAGTCTGAGTCCAGAGCTCTACTTTGACCCTTCCTGATGATGTGGGTGCACCTGGTACACCTGCTAACACATGGCACAAAGGTTCTGCAAACTCTATTGAACAATTTGCCATCTGGCTCCTTCCATCTTGGCTCCTTCTTATCCAGTAACTAAATGAGAACTAGAAAAAGGTGTTCTACTTCCAATCCACGGGTGACCTGCTAAGTAACCTTGGGAGATTTCATATGTCCTGCCACAGATTGTCAGTCTTAAATAATGAATTTCAGAAAATATAATTAAGTACAGTTTATTTGAGTGCAAAGCTTGAGGATGGCCACACAAGACACTAACTCCAAACAAACAGGGTCAGCATTCCAAAGTGGAGAAGTTAAGGTTTCACTTAAATAGAAATCTTAGCAGGATTATGACATTTTCCATACAAGATCAGAGCATATGCCACAGCAATTTAATTGGTTAAAAATTGCTACATCCCAAGGCAGATTACTCTATAACTCCCCAAGGAGGGGTAGTCATCTGAGTAGGTGTCTTAGCTCCAGCACTGTTTGGTCTTAATTATTTAGAGAAAAAAGAAAAGAAAAAGGCAGAAATTGCAACTGCAAGGCACATGACTCAGATGGCATAGCCACCTTCCTCTCAAGGCTCAGGATAATTTAAAGCTCCCACCAGATGCAGTGGCAAACACTTGTAATGTCAGCACTTTGGGAGGCCAAGGTGGGAGGCTCACTTGAGCTCGAGAGTTTGAGACCAGCCTGGACAACATGGTGAAATCCTGTATCTACTAAAAATACAAAAATTAGCTGGGTTTGGTGGCACACACCTGTAATCCCAGCTACTCAGGAGCCTGAGGCAGGAGAATCCTTGAACTCGGAGGCGGAGATTGCAGTGAGCCGAGCCGAGGTCACACCATTGCACTCCAGGCTAGCAGAGCAAGACTTCGTCTCAAAAAAAAAAAAAAAAGAAGAAAGAAAGAAAGAAAGGAAAGAAAGAAAGAAAGAGAGAGAGAGAGAGAGAGAGAGAGAAAGAAAGAAAAGAAAGAAAAGAAAAGAAAGAAAGAAAGAAAGAAAGAAAGAAAGAAAGAAAGAAAGAAAGAAAGAAAGAAAGAAAGAAAGAAAGAAAGAGAGAAAAAAGAAATCTGGTCTCTACAAAAAATACAAAAATTAGCCAGGCGTGGTGTTGTGCACCTGTAGTCCCAGATACACAGGAGGCTGAGGTGGGAGGATCTAGGTTGCAGTGAGCCTAGATCCTGCCACTGTACTCCAGCCTGGGCAAAAGATTGAGACCCTGTCTCAAAAAAAAAAAAAAAAAAAAAAAAGAACAGAAAAGTGAACATGGTCAATTTCTTTAAATTATATTTTTAAAGTATTAAAAATGTAAAGTTCCAACAGCTTTAAGTTTGAATTAAGTTTGAATTGTTTAATTTCACAGCTTCTTTATCAATAAATCCAAAATACTTCCACAAATGTACCTCAACTATCAGAATAAAAGAAACTGAGAATAAATGGGAAAGGCTGCTAAAGAATACAAATGACCTAAAACAGTAAATTAATTGTCACCATTACTATTTATTTTTTACTGTCTATTTAACCCCATGGCCAGAAGGCATATTTCTAACTATAATCTGTAATGACAAAAGGAAAGTGGGCAGAAGCATGTGCCCAGATCGGCATGGTCCGACAACCTCCGCAGGATTAGTTGCTGTGTATGCAAGTCCTGCAGCAGATGGAACAGCAAGTGTGCACATCTGTATTATTCAGGTGACGCGAGGATACAAAAGAAGAACAGAAATGACTTTTAGAACCAGTCTTGTTTTCTGCTTGTGTTATTTTATACAGGACTACTTAATGTCTCATTTTCAAAATTGTCTAAATATGCATGTCTTTGATGCAAGCAAGACACAGGGCTCCTAAATAAAAGAAGAAATAGGAATATAAGTAAACAGTAATGACTGTTTTTCTTCTTCTTTAAAATATATTATTCTACTCTGGTAGCATAGAGAAGCCCTAAGGGAGCACTGAGTAGAATTTTTAAAAATCCCTTCCTCTGATTCAGTCCATACTAGCTTCATGATGACACCTGAGCAAACTCAGTTGAATGAATTTCTGAATGAATAAGAAGTGACAGAAATCAATCAGATATCTCTGCTGCCGCCAAATGTACAATATGACAATGTCACTGACTGGGAGAGAGCTAAGATTAGCCCTTGGACCAAGTGTGGGAGGCTTAAAATGCATAATGTGGAAGTAATAGGACAGGAAGTACCTGTCTTACATTTGATAACCTGAAAAAGGGGATAGAATTAATATCTCTTGGCTTGCCACGTCTGGTGAATTAAAGGGACTATTTACTTGACTATAGAGAATGCAGGAATAGAACCATAGATGTGACAGAAATATTGGCAAGTATTTATTCATTCATTATTTCACTCATTCATAAATCATTTAGTGACTGTCAAATAACTGACTACCTGTCAAGCAAACGCGGCTAGGTGCTGTAGATTAAACACGAAAGAAGTGGAGTCCTTGATAAGAGGAGCTCACAACGTAGTGATAGAAATAGGCATAAGCAAATAAATATAATGTGATGAGTTTATCTTAATTACAGTGATGGGCACAGGGTACTGGGAGAGCCCTTAAGGAGGTGCAGGGAGGCAGGAGGAATGCTTCCTAGAGAAATGACCTTGGAGCTAAGTGTTCAAGTATCAGCACGAGTTGACCAGGTGAGGGGCAGGGAGATTTTGCACCAAGAGGACCTATTTGAGTAAACAACTGAAAATGAGATAGAGAATGGTTTATGCAGACAACTGCAGACAATTTACTGTAGTATAAAATGCAAAGCAGGAAATGGGAGAGAAGAAGCAGAAAAGGTGGTGAGGACCAGGCCACAGTTGGCCTTACCCAAAGAAGCAGAAAAGG
Organism: Papio anubis; assembly: GCF_008728515.1. Classification (NCBI taxonomy): domain Eukaryota; kingdom Metazoa; phylum Chordata; class Mammalia; order Primates; family Cercopithecidae; genus Papio; species Papio anubis. The sequence goes on along the minus strand of NC_044976.1, from coordinate 139,474,320 downwards.
TGATGAGGATCAGGCCACAGCAGGCCTTCTCCAAAGAACCAGCTTGTTTTTTATCCTTTTGGGTAGAGGTTCTCAAACTTCAGCCTGATTCAGAATGACCTGAAGGGTTTTCTAAGCATTCATTGCTGGGCCCCACCTCTCAGAGTTTCTGACCTCCTAGGGCTGGGGTAAGGCCTGAGAATTTGCATTTCTAACAAGTTCTCATGTGATGCAGATGATGCTGGTCCTGATAACACCCTGCTCTAGGCAACCAAAAGGGCTTACTGGGTTTCAAGCAAGACATCCATAAGGTAAGTTGTGCCTCTTAGAATCCATGGACTCTCTGGATAGGCTGCAATTTTAAGAGCCAAGGCCTGGAGGTGGGGAAGCCAGTTAGGAGGCTGTGCCAGAGGCCCAAATGGAGAAGGAGACAGACAAACCGAACTATAACTTTGTTAGTTAGCAATTCCATACATTACTCACAAACATTATTGTGGAAAAAATCAATGTATCATGTTTGCAATGTCTGGCTCTTTAATTAGTGCATAAAATGTGAACAATATTGAAAGAAAAAATATTTAAGAGAAAAGAGGTAGAACTGGAGCTATACACATTTTCTATTGAGAAATGAATCCTACTGATTAAAACCAGAAAATAGAGATTAGTTTCCTACCTTGGATTCCTCATCCCAGTGATAGGGACAGAAGGGAGGGAAATTCTGGGCAGAAGAGGGCAAGTCCTTGGCAAGGGCCCCACCCTCAAGCTGAAAAGCCTAATACCGCACCAAAAGTGAGAAGTTACATCCCTGTTTTCCTGATCAATGTTGCCTTTTCCAAAACCACCTGTGGCCCACCTTACCCCTGATCCTGTGCCCATAAAAGCCCCAAGCTTAGCCAGTAGAGACAGCAGAAGCAGTTGGACGTCAGAAACTACAGTTGGACGTTGGAGAGAAGCAGCTTGAATTCAGAGGGACAGCTTGATGGCATAACTTCAGAGAGGAGTCCAACCAGGGACGGCCAGACTCCAGGGGAAGATTACCTTCCCTCTCTATCCCCTTTTCAGCTCCCCTTCCAGCTGACAGCCACTTTCATCAGCACTAAAATCCCCCACATTTACCACCTTCAATTCGTTCATGCCACCTCATTCCTCCTGGACACCAGTTAAGAACTCAAGTGCCACAAGTGTGGGTTCAAAAGGCTGTCACACTGACCCTCCACTGACCTGTTAACACTTAAGCCATCAGTGGATGGCAAAGCTAAAAGGGCACTGTATAATACTTCCTCTGGGGCTTCAGGGGTCATGGGCACCCTCCCCTAGAGGCTGCAACAGGGCCAGTACAGGGTTGGCTCTTGCTGGTATCCAAAAGCACCCACCCCAACTCCTGTACCCACTCATCTGCACTCCCCATCTCATAAGGGGTGGAGCAGCAATTGAGTGGAGTTCACCACTGCTGGTGCCCATGCACCCCAGTTCCTACCAATGAAGGGGTCAGGGAAATATCCTGCTTTACCAGCCTGGCCTATTGGATGAGCTAGTAAGCAGTGTCTCATCAAACCCCTTTGGAAAGTAAAACAATTCCAACTCTGAAAGAAGAAGAAGGCAGGGCTTTGGAATTAACAAAGAATATATAGAAAATAAAAATGGACACCTGGGTGGCATGCCAGACCCCTGATGACTCCAGTAAGGATGGTATCATGTCCAAGAGGGCAAAAAAAAAAAAAAAGAGAGAGAGAGATCCAGAGACAACAAAGGAGACATGGGGTTTATTAGGGGGAATTTCCATACAAGGATGGTCCAGTGGCAGTGGGGCTGAACAGGAGAACCACTACCATTTGTAAAAAGTATACAGCTTACATAGTATTTTTACTTAGCACCCTCCATCCAGCAACCTTTACCTTGCAACCTCCATTCAACCCAAAACAAAAAACCTCGATCCTCTGTATGACCTGCATTCTAAGTGATGGGCTAGAGGTTCAGATGTCCTTCATAGATAAAGACTGAATCTCCAGGTTGGCCACTCCTGGACTTCGAACATACATTCTTCTTAGATCACAGTGTCATTCTCAGGGTATGCTTAAGTTAAATTATTGCTGTCAAGTGTGCCTGCTGGGGGGTGGCATGAAGGAGGTGGGAATGAGTGAGCTCAGACACATCAATTCCCCCAGTCTGACATCCAGGTAAAGCCCCACACCTGCAAACCCAACCCCCAAATCACCAAATATTTTCTAGTTGACTTTCTCCACCCTGAGTTCATCACAGTTCCTCCCCTGGAATCTGAAGATCAATGAGAAAGACACAGAGACTAAAAGATGTTCCAGGAAAATCTCAGAGCAAAAGTTCTTCTGCTGGGAGCCCCAGAATCCAGAGGAGGTCTGGAATCACCTTTCCCTAGGTCATTCAGTAACACCCTGAATGCTGTGTGACCCCAGTTTCACAAAAGCATGCTTCATCAACCATCCGCAGGGAAGAACTAGTTTGTTTGTTTGTTTTGAATACCCAATCCACCATGCATCTGTGCACTTGTAAAATATGATTTAACAATGGATTATGATAACCACAGTCTGATCATGACAAAAAACATCTGAAAAATCTCAACTGAGGGACATTCTACAAACTACCCAACCAGTACTCCTCACAACTGTCAAAGTCAACAAAAACAAGCAAAGTCTCAGAGACTATCACAGCCAAGAGGAGCCTAGGGAGACACGGTAATTAAATGTAATGCACTAGCCTAGATGCAATCCTAGAACAGAAAAAGATCAGGTAAAATTAAGGAAACCTGAATTGAGGGACATTCTACAAACTACCCAACCAGTACTCCTCACAACTGTCAAAGTCAACAAAAACAAAGTCTCAGAGACTATCACAGCCAAGAGGAGTCTAGGGAGACACAATAATTAAATGTAATGCAGTACCCTAGATGCAATCTTAGAACAGATAAAGATCAGGTAAAATTAAACAAACCTGAATAAACTGTGGACTTTAGTTAATAATATGTATCAATATTGGCTCACTAATTGTGACAGATGTACCACACTGCTGTTAAAACACAGGGAAATGGTGTAGGGTATATAGGAACTCACACTATCTTTGCAATTTTTCTGGAAATCTAAAACTGTTCTAAAAACATTTTATCTTTATTTTTTTTTTTTTTTTTTTTTTTGAGACGGAGTCTGGCTCTGTTGCCCAGGCTGGAGTGCAGTGGCCGGATCTCAGCTCACTGCAAGCCCCGCCTCCCAGGTTCACGCCATTCTCCTGCCTCAGCCTCCCGAGTAGCTGGGAGTACAGGCGCCCGCCACCTCGCCCGGCTAATTTTTTTTGTATTTTAGTAGAGACGGGGTTTCACCGTGTTAGTCAGGATGGTCTCGATCTCCTGAACTCGTGATTCGCCCGTCTCGGCCTCCCAAAGTGCTGGGATTACAGGCTTGAGCCACCGCGCCCGGCCAAACATTTTATCTTTAAAAATGAAGTTGCTAGAAAAATAAATTAGAAAAAGCAAAATGAACAAAATATAACCTCCAAATTTATGATATTCAGCAGACATAAAATTACATTTCAATAAATATAAGAATAAACATAACCTAGAAAAAAGAAAAGAATAGCAAACATTATACACCTCTTTTATTGAAAGTGTGTATATAGGACAATAAGTAATGAATCACTTACATACAATGATAATTTTTGTCATTCTGCAATTGTAACTAAACAAAGAGTGTGGAAGAGTGAGTCCACATACTAAACACTGAAGTGCATACTCTGAAGGAACATCAGATTTATCAGTATTAAAGTTCTTAACATGACAAATTAGCATGCTTTGTGCTGGTTAATGTATTTGATTAAGTTTGGATTGATCACAATGCTTCTCACTTATGATGATGTATACCTAAATTATTTCTGTGTTTCATAACACTGATAGTAGAGAAACGAGTCTTACAGATATATGTTGACAGGAGGATTAGAAGTGATTTTAAAAGGAATTTTAGCAAGCTTAGCATATTTATGTTGGAACTTTATTCAAAATGAAGAAAGCAATATTTTATTTTTGATATTTATTTTCAATCCATCAGTAACCACTCCAACAACTTTTTCCAATACAGTCATAATGAAATTTAAATTATCTCTCAATGAAAGGAATGGATTTCAGATCAATAAATTTCCTATGTAAGAATTTTTTTTTTTTTTTTTTTGTGACAGAGTCTTGCACTTTCGCCGGGGCTGGAGTGCAATGGAGTAATTTCGGCTCACTGCAAATTCTGCCTCCTGGGTTCAAGTGATTCTCCCACCTCAGCCTCCGGAGTAGCTGGGATTACAGGCGCCCACCACCACGCCCAGCTAATTTTTTGTACTTTTTTAGTAGAGACGGGGTTTCATTATGTTGGCCAGGATGGTCTCGAACTCTTGACCTTGTGATCCACCCGCCTCAGACTCCCAAAGAGCTGGGATTACAGGGTGCCTGGCCCCCTATGTAAGAATATTTTTAGTAGAAAATAAAATGCAAAAATTCTGCCAAAATTCATCAAGTGTTTGGTGATAACATTTTACATTTTTGAAATAATCAGGATCATGACTTAGGTGAAAATTGTTAAATTATGGAACATGTCATAATAATCTTTAAATCTCTGTTCTTCTAAGCTTCCAATTTTGTTCTTGTCCTTTGATCTTATCTGCCACTGACAATTATTCTGTACTCCTTCCTTTTATGGAAGTATTAGGATCATTATAATACCAAAGATACGAGACAAACGAGCAGTTCAGATGTCCAATTTACCTCTTTAAGAAGATGAAACCTAATACTTTTCTTATCTTGCAGAAGTATTAAGAGCTTATTCTATAAATCAAGCACGCTCAACTTTTCTGCTCTACAATCACTGTGCCTTAATATGTAATGAGTCATTTGTAATTCATCTTCCATGTTATCACATAGTAAAGAGAATAATCTAGAATGTAATGCATTCCACTTTACTTAATTTACAATTTTTATTGTGTCACTTGGCACATTGTTTATTTAGGCTTTTTTCATGGCATGACTTTTGCAATAAAGGAAACAATGCAGTGATTTTTCTTCTGGCCCAAGCTCCTTGATCTAGGTAACTACTTCAGAAAATTTTCTTTTCACTGGAAGTGTGACATCAGAGCATACTTCTATACAAAACTTAAACTCTAAAACATACTTGTTAACTTTGTAATCCTTCACAGATTTATATAGTTCAGAGTTAATTATAATTGTCAACGGTGAAGCTTAAAAAATTAATTCTTCAAACCACCATCATGTTCAAGTTGCACATATATAAAAAGAATTGCAAGTTTATAAGTCAAATTTCAATGAAAAACACTTTGCTAAGTTTATTTGTTCTTTGAGTTGGTCTTATCTCATTAGCCAGTTCAAAATTACATCAAGCTATTGTGTCCAAATACAGTTACACCTACATGTCAAAGTAGCTTAAGCTATTTTGCTACATAATTATCCTATATTTCCCAGCAAACATCTTTAAAACAGTTTAGCAATTATATATGATTTTTAGTGTTATCAATATGAAGTTCTATTTTATGCATAAAATTTTCAACGTCTATTTCTTCCATGTTTTAAATTCAGCACACTTTTTTTCAAATAATTCTTTTGGTTTTGACCTTTTTTATGTTTTGTGTATAAATGTCACTTACATTTTCTAGTTTTATTGTCTCATTAGCTAGCACGTCTCTGAAAATGGAATCCAACAATATATTTAAAAGTTAATCCATTATGACCAATTAGAATTTATCCCAGGAATACAAAGTTGGATAACATTCTAAAAGCACAGTATAAACAAATTAAGAAAAATCATACTAGCTCAACAGATGTAAAAAGGCATTTGACAAATTTCAATATTAATTCCATTAATTCCTGATAAATACTCTCAGCAAACTAAGAATAGATGGGAACTTCCACAACATGAAACAGTGCTATAAAAAACCTACAGCTAACATCATACGTAATGATGAAAGATTGAATGCTTTCCCCCATGACAGGCTGAATTACGTCCCATCCTCCACATTCATATGTTCAAATCCTAACCCATTGGTACCTTAAGATGTACCATGGGTATTTGGAGATATGGTTTTTAAAGATGTAATTAAGGTAAAATGAGGACACATGGCTAAGCCCTAATCCAGTATGACTGGAGCCCTCATAAGAACAGGAGAATAGGACTCAGATGGATACAGAGAAAGACCATGTGAAAAGGCGGCCATCTGCAAGCCAAGGAGAGAAACCTCAGAGGAAACCAAACTTTCTAGCACCTTGATCGTGGACTCCTAGACTCCAGAACTGTGAGAAAATACATTTCTGTTGTTTAAGCCACCCAGTCTGCAATATTTGGTTATAGCAGCCCTAGCAAACTAATCATCTCCTAAGATTAGGAAAAGACAAATATGTCTTCCTTCATCACTTCTACCTAGCATTGTCCTGGAAGTTAAGGCCAGTGCCAAAAGTCAAGAAAAAAAAATTAAAATTGTCCAGAATGGGAAGGGACAACTAAAAATATTTTTGTTTGCAGATGACAAGAATGTCTAAGTAGGCCAGGCGCAGTAGCTCACGCCTGTAATCCCAGCACTTTGGGAGGCCAAGGTGGGCGGATCACAAGGTCAGGAGATTGAGACCATCCTGGTTAACATGGTGAAACCCCATCTCTACTAAAAATACAAAAAACTAGCCAGGTGTGGTGGTAGGCGCCTGTAATCCCAGCTACTCAGGAGGCTGAGGCAGGAGAATGGCATGAATCCGGGAGGCAGAGCTTGCAGTGAACCGAGATTGCGCCACTGCACTCCAGTCTGGGTGACAGAGTGAGACTCTATCTCAAAAAAAAAAAGAAAGTCTATATAGAAAATCTTATGAAATATGTTTAAAGGGTATCAGGATTAGTGAGCAAGATTAGCAGAGTTGCATTTTATAAAATCAACACATAAAACTATTTTATTTCTCTATACAAGCAACAAAAAACAGAATTCAAAATTGCAAGACACTACTATTTACAGTAGCTTAAAAAATATTAAATACCTGAGGTTAGGTATGACAAAAGGTACACAAGACCTGTTCAGTGTTAATCACTGAGATAAATCAACAAAGACCTAGATAAATGGAGAGATATATCATGTTCATGAGCCAGAAGACTCGATACTGTGAAAATGTCATTTCTCCCAAAATTGACCTAGAGAATCAACACAACCCCAAAAGGAAACACCAGTCAAAATTCCCAAATTCCTTTTTTGTAGAAATTGAAAAACTGATTCTAAAATTCATATGGAAATGTGAAGGACCTAGAATAGCAACAACAACTTTGAAAATAAAGAACATAGTTGGAAGACTAACACAACCCACTTTCAAAATGTATTATAACACTATAGCAGGAGTTAGCAAATTAAGACCTGCAGACCAAATTCAGCCCATGACCTGTTTTTTACAGTCCTCAAGCTAAGAGTGGTTTTTATATTTTTAAATGCTTGTTAGAAACACACACACACACACACACACTACAGAGGACATATGTGCCCCACAAATCTTAAAATATTTACTATCTGACCCATTATGGAAAAAGTTTGCTGACCCTCAAGCTACACTAACCAAGACAATGTAGTATTGTCAAACAGACACACAAATAGATCAGTGGAACAGAAGAGAGAACCCAAAAATAGACCCATACATATATGGACCACTGATTTTTTTACAAAAGTGCAAAGGCAATTCAGTGGACAAATGATAGTTTTACTATCAAATGGTGCTGAAAGAATTGGATATCTATGTGCAAATAAAGTAAACTTTGGTCTATGCTAAACTTTGCATAATATACAAAAATTAACTCAAAATGTATCATAATCTAAATGTAAGCCTAAAATTATATAACTTCTAGAAGAAAACATAAAAGAAAATCTTTGTGACCTTGGATTTGTCAAAGATAACCCTTAGATATGACACTAAACCAAGATCCATGAAGAAAAAAATTGACAAATTGAACTTTAAGTAAATTTAAAATGTCTGTTCTCAAAAGTCACTGTTAAAAGATTAAAATACAAACCAAATACTTGAAGAAAAATTTGCAAATCATGTATCTGATAAAGAATTTGCATTGGAATACACAAAGAACCCTCAAAACTCAAAAATCAAAACCTAGTATGTTTTAAACAGGCAAAATATTTGAACAGACACTTCACTAAAGAAGATATAAGCATAGCAAATAAGCACATGAAATGAGGGTCAACATCATTAGTCATCAAGACAATGCAAATTAAAACTTCAGATAAATACCACTACACATCTATCAGAATGACTAAAATTAAAATTATTGGCCATACCAAGTATTGGCAAAGATGTGAAAGAAGTGGAACTCTATACTGCTGACAGAAATGTCAAAATGGCAGAACTACTTTTAAAAACAGTTAGGCAGTTTCTTAAACATATGAACGTACACCTATTATGATCATGCCTAGGGGTAGTTCCAAGAGAATGAAAACATGTGTACATATAAAGATTTGTGCCCAAATGTTCATAGCAGCTTCATTTGGAGTAGCAAGAAACTGGAAGCAAACCAAAGAGCTATCATCACATTAATGAATAAACAAACTGTGATATAAGCATACAATGGAACAGTATTCAATGGTGAGAAAGAATTAACTATTGAAAATGCAACAACATGGATAAATCTCAAAATACTTATGCTGTGTAAAAGACATCATACCAAAAAAAAAGAAAAAGTATATACTCTGATTCAATTTATAGAAAATACTAGAAAACAGAAACTAATCTATTTGACAGAAAGCACATGATCCTGGGGATATGGAGAGGGTAGGCAAAAGAGATCAGGAAGAAGGGAAAAGATGCAAGAAAACTTTGGGAATGACGAAGATGTTCATTATCTTGATTGCGATAATGAGTTCTCAATTACATACATACATCAAAACTTAGCAAATTTTATGCTTTAAATATGTACATTTAAGTTATACCAACTACACCTCTATAAAGCTGTTTTTAAAAGTAAGGCAAGCTACAATTTTTACTTTGCTTCAAAAAATTAAACTAATTTTTTACTTAAAGCAAATAAACAAACAACAAACACTGCCATTTAAGTACTGAGTGTGATAGAACACAAAATTTCACTGAGACACAAACATAAAGCAGAGAAAAATCCAAGACTACCCATCATTTGTTAGCAAATATAAATCATTTGGGGAAACCCTGAATATTGTACACACCATATTTCACTCTCCACCCTCAGTTCCATCTTGGACATTCTCTGTGTATATTAGTATGCAAAAGACTCCACAGGTCCTGAGGAAGGAAACTTACTTGACTGGCCCAGGCCCATTTTTCCCAGATAACTGTTAGTATTCCATAGAACTAGCATCCATGGGTACACTTTAGAAGACAATTGTATAGACTATAGGTGTTAGCAGACATCAAGTAAGGGTGATAGGCATAGCAAGGAAAAGACGGATTACTTCTAGCCCTAATATTTTATTAATCTACGACACTCAAAAGTTGGACTATTAAGCTAGACCCAAGTCAAGATCAAAATACATGCTAGAAACACTCTCAGAACATTTTAATTACATTTTAAATGTCATAAAAAGGGGGAGGAAATAAAAAGAGATGATGAAGTCCAAAGTCAATCGCTAATTTGCCTTTGCTTCTTACAGGTTTTACCATATTCTGTCCTTGACAAATTTCTGTATTATCTTAGCTGTGAATTAACCTCTATGCTTTGCAGACTAAGTTAATCCTTCTGTAAATTTTACATCTTTATGGTTCCATGTCTAAAAGGATAACCATCACCAAGTTAAAAATGCAAGCAATAATTTCTAATTTCTTTTTTTAAAGAATCTCTAAAAGTCATTTTAATTTGCATTATATATTTCTCTCTACCATTTTAGAGAGACAGAGACCAGCTTTTCATTTTCAAGGATTGATGGACAATCATCCATGAGCTCTTGAAGTTTAATAACAGAAAACTGTACTTGTTTCTCAAATCATTTGGCTACTGTAAGAAGCTGCAGGTCACAAAATGCACATTCGGTAAACTACAGTCCTATTGGCAAACCTCGGTTTGAGAGTGCAACAGGAATACTCACTGCTGGCTATCCTGCCATGTTTAAAGCCTGTGTGAAACTATCATCCTGGGCACTTCTTGTTCTGTTGTCTTCTTTGATGAACTCCAAGTATGGTACTGTTTCACTCAAGGTGGTGGGAGTTAGCAAGACATCTACTCCAGAGTTAAAAGCGTTCACAAAATCATTAGCAATGAGGTATCTCACCTTCTGTGCTTTGATGAAAAAATTTTCATAGTTTTTTTTAAACAAGAAAAAGTTTCCTGAGAGAATTCTTCCTCTCACCACATCACTGAATCCTTCTTGTCTGGTTGCAGCATACCTGGCTTCACTGGACACATCAATTTCACATCTGTGACCATATCATAGCCCATCAAATCTTGCCATATTTGATGCCACTTCCAATGTGCGCAATACATGGTAGCAGACAACTGAATAACTGGTGCGAGGAAGGGATGCTTCAATTACTTTGGCCCTCACAGACTCAAAGAGGTCAGCAACTTTGGACTGAAGAGATTGTACTTCACTGATAATTCTGGTACAAGATATTTTTTGGAATTCCTATACATTGTTTGTTTACATCTGTCAAACTGGGAAGTATGAATGATTTAACAGGATCTTGTACTGTGGTAGAATCCTTGGGGTCATGTCCAGCCAGTACACCCAACACAACTGCTGCATCATCCACACATCTGGTTAAGATTCCTGGCAGATCCATCAAATTCACCAGGGAAATGAGACCATGACGTGAAAGTAAGCCATAGCTTGGTTTGAAACCAACAGGTTTAATTTTCCTCTGATTTGTATTCCCATACTCCTATTATAGTTCATGACACATTGCATTATAACTATATGTTAATGTATCTGTCTTCTTTGCTCCTGAAGGCAGACACTGTCTTATTCAACACTCAGTAAATGTATTTTAAATTGAATTATCATCATTAATAATATATTAATGGTTTTCCTCAAAACACACACACACTCTCTCTCCCTCACACACACAGAGGGAGGGAGTGGGAAGGGGGAGAGAGAGGGGGAGAGAGAGAGAGAGAGAAACTTAGGAGGAGCTATAAGAGAAGGTTACAGTTTTAGCTCTTGCCTTTTCATGGATTACAACCTAAGACAGACAATAAAGAAAGACATGGATGATCGCAGTGAACTTCCATAGTATACACCTGAAAAGGAGGCAGACAATGAACAGATAAGATAGTAAATAAATCAGGACTTTTGCCTGCAGCAGTTGAAGCAAAAACCCTAGTGCAAAAAAAAGTTACATTGGCTCACAGACCTAGAAAATTCAAGAAATGTATCTGACTAAAGGTACAGCTAAACCCAGGGTTTCAGATTATATCGCTTGGATGTCTAATACCCATTTGAAGCCTAACATGTCAAAAACCTGACCTTCTTCTAATCATTCTCCAGAATCCACTCCCTATTGTGCCTTCTGCATCTCAGGAAATGGCAGCTCCATTGCCTCAGTTATTCAGGCCAGGAACCCTAGAGTCAGTCTTGATCCCTCTCTTTCTCTGACTCTCCACATCTAATCCGTCATCATATTGTAGGCTCCACCTTCAAAATACATCCTGAATGCAATGTTCTTACTACATCTCCTAAACCAAATCATTCCTCACCTAAATAAATATCCTCTCCCTTCCTAGGGTCACTTTTCAACATAGACGAGAAAGACAGTTTAAAGTAAGTCAGATCATGTCTCCTCTTTGCAAAATCCTCCATTGCCTTCTCATCTCACTCCACACAAAAGCCAAAATCCTTACATTGGCCTCCAAGGCCCCATGCTATAGGCTTCCCTCCCCTCTCATCATCGCCTCCTCATCTCCCCCTCACTCTGCCCCTGCCATACTGGTCTCCTTGCTCTTCTCTTACTCAAACAGACTGAGCATGTTCTCATTCTCAGGCCTTTGCATTTGTTCTTCCCTTTGTCCAAATATGCACTTCCTGTAGATGTCTGCATAGCTCACACTCTCATCCTGCAGACCTTTTCGTAAAATCATTTTCTCAGAGAGGCCCTCACAAGCTGTTCTTTCAAAACCACAACAATCCCCACCACCCAATTCTCTATTTTCCTTCCTCATGGTTTATCTCCACAGCACTTATCAAACATGCTACCTAATGTACTGAATTGTGTCTATTGTCTGTCTCTCCTTGCTAGAATGTAAATTCCTTTCTCCATTGGTAGATACCCATGTGTTCCAGGAAGAGATGATGGACAGTTGCTCCTTTTCCACCACAGTTCAGTGCAGCATTGAACTATGTCACCTGGACCTGAAGTTTTATAGGGTTTCTTACCAAAAAACGATTCTTTCAGCTTTTTCCAGTGTTTCCTTTTCCACTGGGGGTCAGCCCTAGTCCTGGAGCCAGGATATAGAACAAGACACCATCCCACCCCCAACTGGGACCATATAATATCCACCCTCCCTGCTTTGATAACAGAACTCCCGAGTTTCAGCTGGCAGCCTATGTGGCCATGTGCATAAACCCTGAACAACAGAATGTGAAAAAATGATATGTGCCACCTACGAGTTGTACCCCTGAAAAGAAATGTGTAAGTACTTCCCTGACGCTTTCTCTTTGATTTCCCTTTGCTGGTGAAATAACAAGAATTATCATCTGCCTTGGACTCTGAGATGGGAACTCTAAGTAGAGGACTTCACTGACACCTGGCAGCCCTGGACTACCTCCTCCTGTACAGTGATAGAAGGAAGAGAGAAACTTCTATCTCAGTTAAGCCATTATAGCTTGAAGTTTATTTGTTATAGCAGCCTGGCTAAAACCCTAACTAATACAAAAATTACACTGAGAATGTCTTTCTTGCCTTTGGGTATTTTGGGAGCAAAGGAAAATAACTGGGGGTTGAAGAAAGGGAGTAGAAGAGAAATTAAGAACTACACAGTTCCAGACCCAATTCTTCCACAGAAGGCTGGGGCTTCTCATATCAGAAAAACATCAGAGCTCCTACTTGTACCGGTATGAAATAGCCTCAAGCAAAACTGCTGATATGCTGTTGTTAGTTAATTTTTAAAGGTTTATATATATGCAAGTGTTATAAATGTAGACTATTTATGGAAGAATATCAACAAATTTCTTAGGTGGCTGCCTCTGGAGACGGGGACTGAAGGATAGGAAGACAGTGTTGGAGGAAAAGAACTCACTTTTGGATGCTTTCTGAATATGATTTCACATGTAACTACTAAAAAATAACATTTAAACCTTAAGAAGTCAGTCAACAAGCTAAAACTAATTTTTAGAGAGGATTAAAATCTCAGCTATTAACCCTTTATCTCATACGAATGATTTTCACCCTTTTTGGGTGACCATAGCTCACAGTGGCACAATGAGAAAAAAATGTCGCATTTTTTGAAGGCCATTGTTATCAGTAGATGTGAAAGCAAACTTCCTTTTGGACATAAGTATGTACAGCTTTCAAATGGCACAAGAAAAATCAGATCTTTCCTCAATGTATTTTTTTGTTTGCTGCCAGTGAAAGCAGAAATCACCAGCAGCCTAGCATCCTTGAAACTTTCCCTCCTTTCCCCCGACATCATCATCATTTTATAAAGGTCATCCCACAATGAATGGGTTGCCAAGTTAGGGCGAAGGCAGCTCCGCCACAGCCCTCATTATGCTGATCTGTGCTGTCTTCCATCCCTCATCAGCAGCGAAGTCAGTATTTCATCTGGGAGCTAAAATTAAGTCATCACCCCTCCTGTGAGCAACGCTCCTCCTGAAATAAAAATTTTACAACGTTAGGTTGGAGGAGGATCACTTAGCATTTGAAAACACTTCCCCTGTGACCTTGAGCTTTTATCGCTTGGGAGCCAAAATAAAATCTCTCAGGCAAGATTTATGAATAAATAATTAACCATGAAAATAAAAGCAGCACTGAAAAAGAAGTAGGTCCTTTCCATTTACAGCCAAAGTTGGGGGGGGTGTGTGTGTGTGTGACTTTCTCTTTTATGCACACGGTGTTTTCAAGAAAAAAAAATCCAAGATATAAAAGCCTGACCTAACCACAGGAGCCATAAGACATTCGGAGAGATTCTGCATGGCCTGCTTCTTCCATGGGACTTCCTGGATCCTCAGAAAGTACCCAGGCCACCCAGACACTGAGCAGCAAGGACAGCCCTCACTGCTCTCCATCCTCCTGGGACTGGCTTCTCCCCACCCCACTCCACCCTTCCCCGCAAGAGCAAGGGGTGTTTCCCCAGTGGTCCACCTGCCAGCCAAGGTGGGTCTGAAGGAGAGGCAGCAGGAACTTAGTCCCGCAGAGAAGACTCTGGGCTCACACATCCCCCATCTCAGAGCAGGGCTCTCTAAAAGCAGTTCACCCAGTGAAACAAAAATGACAACACTGGGGAACACTCAGCTCAATTTCAAGGCAACCAGGAAAAATAATCACAAATTAAGAGAGCTCTCTCCCTCCTTTAAATGCAAACTCAGCATGTGGAGGAGGAACGCAGTCCAGTCTTCGGTTCCAACTGTCACAAGCTCTCTCTGAAGAACTGCAGTGCCTTCCTCTTCCTGAAATGCTCACCTCCTGGTGAGCTGCCCATCCCAGTTCAAGCAAAGAAAACACTTCCAGCATGAATGACAGGAATTCAAAGAGATGAGGCCTTGCTGCCTCCCGGTGAGAAAACTGACTGAGGGGCAAAGAGCCCAGGGATCTCCCTAGCCTGTCCCAGGGCGTGCAGTCCCTGAGGAAGCATGCGTCTTGAACTTCATCCTAACGTTGGAAATCTAAACTTTTTCTTTTTCATCTTCACAGCATCTATTGTTTTTCTTTAGACTGCTCTAACCTGCCTCCCTGCTGACTCATTTTTGTCATGTATTCTCTGAAGAAAGGTAATAGACCAAATTATTCTGAAGCATAACTGCCTGTTAAAAGTCAGAAGAAGAACTTGCCCAGCCTCCTCCTCTGAAGCAGGCGCTCCTCCACAGGGTGGACGGGAGGCAGGCCAAGCCTACAGGCTGGTGGAGAGCCCTGTTCCTGCAGATAAAAGTGGCAGAAACACTCCTCCCATCAAAAGAAGTCAAATCAAGGTTAATCTTTTACATCCCCAATCTTCCCTTCAGAAAGGAGGTTAATTTTAAGAATTCCTCTAGCAGCTGAATAATCCCTAAGGGTTCTTCTGTCTTCACTATTCCAGGATTCCCAAGCTTCCTACTTTGCTCAGGAGGTCTTCGGTGACTCTGCATTTCCATGACATTTCTCAATATTAAAGTTCCCTGAAGAACCTTAGGAGACAGGATTAACAAAAGCATTTTGTCTTACAGTTAAAACTGTAAGACAGTATTAACAAAAGCACTTTGTAAACCCTATGCATGCTACTAATGGCAGTTTGCTCGTCCAAAAAACTGCTCACTTCTGTTTCCCTATATTCCAGAAAAACTTCAGCTGTTATTTACCTTATTCTTAAATCAAGTTTTTTATTTGATTCTTGCCTTCGATATTTTTAAGCAGCTCCACTGAGGTATAATTGGCAAAGAACAAACTGCAAATATTTTAATTATACAATTTGAGAAGTTTTAATAAATATAAACACCATGAACAATCTCTATAATCAAGATAATAAACATATTCATCATCCTTAAAAGTTTTCCCAGGCCCTTCTTACATCAATTTGTGAGCAAAATAACATTGTTTCTTACCCTAGACCTAACCATAATTAGCTGTGTGACCTTGAGCCTCTTTGCAAGTTTTCATCTTTTCACCTGTTCAAGGAGAGAATTGTATCAGACGATCTTCCTAGTCCTCCAAGACAAAGCCTTCTATGAATCTAGGCTTGAAATCAACCTTCAAGGACAGAGGTCACCCGTGAATTTCCTCATTGTTTTTTCTGGCCACAAAATTTATTCTCAAGCTATGGCACTCATGATGATACACATGGCATCATAATATTTATTTTTGTTTCTAAGTAGTTCTACAATGTTGCCTCTATAATGGGACCGCTTTCATGGGCCAGTGACCTGCGCAGCCACACACCCTCAGAAGGGCCATGCTGTTGAAGTTCAATGCTCTGCAGTTGCCATCTTGAAATTCTTAATAATTTTGTCTTTGAATTTGTGGTTAGTAAATGAAGTCTAATGAGACCATGGAGCTGCAGGCTTGGAGCTTTGACTCACATACGCTCCTACGTGCCACCACCTCCCTACCTGCTTGCCTTTTCAGACAGGCTCTCAGCAGTCCACTCCCCAACCCCTGGTGTCCTGGCCCAGTCTGACCTCCTCATTCCTGAGACCAAATTGCATCAACAGAAGACGACTGCATTCTGCTGTCATTCTTTACCCCAAGGAGCAAGAGGATCAGGGTTAGACACTCACCCCATGGCATCTTGGGACAGGAGAAGATAGCATCCATCCTGCACCAGGCTGACAGCACCACTACGTGTTTGGTGGGTGACTAGTGGGGAGGGATGTATCATCCACCTCAGTCTAGGTACCAAGTACATCCAAGCAGGGGTTAGTATAGAATAGCCAGCATGTAGGAAGGGGAGACTGACTTTGCCATCCCATCCAGCCCCACGTTTTTATTTTGCACTGGGATCCACAAAGTATGTGCTTTTTAAAAGAATATTATGAATATAAATTGCCTGTTGCAGACCAGGAATCAACAAGACAGCCTCCCATCTGTGCCCTTTCAAGAGGTCATGCAGGAAATAACATTGCATAGTGCTAAAAGCAATGACTATTTAATGATCCTCTGGCCCTTGATCATCCTGTCACTCAGGGACAGGCAAAGACAGGTGAAGAATCTCCAGCTGGTTTAAAGAAAAGTGTGAAATGGTGTTAGCCAAGCTGGAGCTGAGCTTTAGATGCCTCTAAATTGCATCTAAGTATATGCTAAGCCTACCTGCTCTGCTCTCAAATGGGGACTCTGCCCCTCCTCTCTGGATAACTCTGCCACCACCTCACTGCTGCCTGAGATGGCTTGGTTTTAAAAGAAAATAGTACCTGTATTAGTTTACTAGGGCTGCCATAGTAAAGCACCACAAACTGGGAAGCTTAGAACAGCAGAGCTTAATTGTCTCACAGTTCTAGAGGCTAAAAGTCCAAGATCAAGGTGTCAGCAGGACTGATTCCATCTAAGGATTGTGAGGGAGAGTCTGCTCCATGCCTCTCTCTTAGCTTCTGGTGGTCTGCCTGCAATCTTTGCCATTCCTTGGATTTTAGATGCATCACACCGATCTCTACCTTGATATTGACATAGTGCTATTCTTCTTATAAAATTTTCCCCTTTTATAAAAGCAAATTCATGTTGGATTAGGAATCCACCCTACCCCACTATGACCTTATTATAACTAACTAATTATATCTGCAATGACCTTATTTCCAAGTAAGGTCACATTCTGAGTTGTTACAGGTTAGGACTACAACAAACATTTTGAGATGACACAATTCAACCCATAACAGGAGCCCTGAGTAGACCATCAGAGACAATGCTTCAGTAAATAATTACTCCTGGGAGAGGAAGCACGCTGGCTGACTCAAAATTCACACTAACAGTGAGCAAGTTTCGGAGAGAAGAGAAAGCAAAACCTAAGGTTTCTTTGGCTCTACAACACAGTTGGGGTATAGAAGAAAAGGTTGGAGGGAGAGAGAAGAAAGGGGAATAAAGTATCCTCACAGAATACAGGCATAAAGAATGTAAAAAAGAGTGACAAAGCCCAAGGACAGCCTTTACTGGCTCTGCAAAAGGCTCAGTCCTGAGGCTGGAGCATAGTTGCCTTTCTCAAAAGGTTGCCTATCCCCACTGTGTAACTTTACTGTCATTTTCCTAATGTGGAAACTTAAGCCAACACACACACACCCAACACATGCGCACACACACACGTGCACACATACCTACTGTCCTCTCTAATAATGTTTCCTTTGCTGCCACAAGGCCTGTTTCTCTTCCAAAGCAAGTTCTTCCAGAAACTACTCCTTCATCTCCAACTATGCCCAGAAGAATCAATACTTCTTAACTGTATTAAGCAAAATCCTGCAGCATCTGCAGACCTGGATATCAGAGTCCTGCTAAGAAGGAAGAAAATAAGTTGCAATTGCTGCACTCTCAGAAAAATGGTCATCAATTTAAAGCCTCTTCGAATATACTCCAGTATATTACAGTGTACATACAAAACGGCGGGAGGGTATTTTAAGTCCTATTAGGAGTCCCTAACTAAGTTATCATCAGTCAAAACCAGCAGCTATAATCTCTTCTACAATCTTGCTTTTGTAAACAACATGCTATGGTGTCAGCTGTCTGTAATAAGAAGACAAGGTAATCGTATGTTCTCAAGAAAATTCATGCACTTGTTAATGGCCCTAAATGTTCAACAAATTAGCAGACTTTAAAAATTCATTAACACTTCTGTTCTTAATCTATGGATTTGTTCATTTAATAACTGTGAGCTCATAGTAAGGATTTATTAGCATATCACAGGAAATGGTTTGGTTGTGTCCACACCCACATCTCATCTTGAATTCCCATGTGTTGTGGAACGGATTCAGTGGGAGACAACCAAATCATTGGAGCAGGTCTTTCCTGTGCTGTTCTTGTGATGGTGAATAAGTCTTATGAGATCTGACGGTTTTATAAAGAGGAGTTTCCCTGCACAAGCTCTCTCTCTTTGCCTGCCACCATCCACGTAAGATGTGACTTGCTCCTCCTTACCTTTTGCCGTGATTGTGAGGCCTCCCCAGTCATATGGAGCTGTAAGTCCATTAAACCTCTTTTTTGTGAATTGTCCAGTCTTGGGTATGCCTTTATCAGCAGCGTGAAAACAGACTAATACACCACAATTGCTATTTGGAGGATCTGGCCAGGTGATGTGTAAGATGGGGTTTTACTTTTCTAAACCTGTGTATGTTGAAATCCTCTGCAAGGGAAATTAACCAAGTCTTGTCCAGAGGTGAAGCAACATGGTTTTGAATGGTCTAGCACTACAGAATAATAATTGACATAAATAAATACCAAATTCTTTGCATCTTCCCAAATGCTCTAGGAGGTAGGTCCTATCATTATTCTCATTGTATTGTCCTAAGCCTTGGTCACATGAAGTCAGGGGCCCACCCTACACCAGTATGACCTCATCCTAACTTAACTAATTACATCTGAAATGACTCTATTTCTAAATAAGGTCACATTCTGAGCTACTGAAGGTTAGAGCTGCTACATATGAATTCTGGGGGTATACACCTCAACCCATAACAAGGGCCATGAATAGACCATCAGAGAACATGCAGAGCCATGAAGAAACTGCAGCTGCAGAGAAGCAGCCAGACTGCTGGACTCCAGAGCAAGGAGCTATGTGAAGGAAAAAAAAAGAAAAAAGAGAACGTGAGAAAAGGGAGAAATGGAGCTCATATACACTTTTATTTCATGGTGACAGTGATAGAGAAGGAGAAGGAGGGGAGAAAGAGAGTTCTACTCCTTTCCATGGTCAGTATCTTTTAGTTGTTCCTTTTCTCATAGTTTCGAGCCCATTCCTCTGTTTCTGAAACTACAGTTTCATGAGATATTTTGCTGTTATTCCATAATTCCAAACTACCTGACAAGGAGATTCTCAGCCCATAGTAATTTAGGGAATCAGATGCTCTTAAACAGTGGTTGATGTAATAAATATGACAGGCCCCAAGTGATGATCAATGCATATCTAATGCACTCATTTGCTGAGAATTGCTTGAAATCAGTGGACTTCGCAGTAATTAACATTGTCTGTATGCACATACACACAAACACCATGGCCAAATATCACATTAAAGAGATGGCCTGCTGGAGGAAAAAAACAGCAGATCTGTATCAGTCAAAGTAGACTTCTATTACAAAATACCATACATTGGGTGGCTTAAACAACAGAAATCTATTTCTCACAGGCTGGAAGTCCAGAATCAGGATGCCAGCATGGTTGGGTTCTGATGAAGGCACTCTATTTTTTTTTTTTTTTTTTTTTTGAGATAGAGTCTTGCTCTGTTGCCCAGGCTGGAGTGCAGTGGTGTGATCTCTGCTCACTGCAACCTCTGCCTCACAGGTTCAAGCAATTCTCCTGTCTCAGCCTCCCAAGTAGCTGGGACTACAGGCATGCATCACAAGGCACTCTTACTGGTTTGCAGATGGCCTCCATCTCACTCACATGGCAGGGAGACAGCAATCTCTCTCTTCCTGTTCTTATAAAGCCACCCACCCCATCATGAGGTCCCCACCATATGACCTCATCTAAACTTAATGTCATCCCAAAGGCCCCATTGCTAAACACCATCACTTGGGGGTTAGTGCTTCAACATATGAATTTTGGGAAGGATACAATTCAGTCATTCCACTCCAGCCCCCTTAAATTTATGTCCTTCTCACGTGTAAAATACATTCCTTCCATCCAACAGTCCCCAGAATCTTAACTCATTCTAGCATGAACTCTAAAGACCAAAGTCCAAATACTCATATCAGCAAAATCAAATATGGGTGAGATGCATATGCTGCTATGATTCATTCTGAGACAAAATTCCTCCCCTTCTGCAAACATTTGAAATCAGACACGTTTACATGTTTCCAAACTATGAAAATGGGACAGGTACAGGATGAACATTCCCATTCCAAAAGGGAGAAATAAGAAAGAAGGAAGGAGCAATGGGTCCCAAGGAAGTCTGAAATTTAGCAAGGCAAATTCCACCAGATCTTAATGCTCCAGATTAATCCTCTTTGGTTTCAGGCTCTGCCTCATGGACCACCAGGGTGACAATCCCACTTCTGAAGCTCTGTTAGGTACAGGGTTGCACCCTCAAGGCTCCATGTGGCCCCTCTCACAAGATTTTGCAGAGTGGTCCCATTCCCACAGCATTGGTCAGAGGCCATCTAGCCTGTTCAAACCAAGTGGTACCACTGGTAATCTCTTAATTGCCTTCTTGAAGGATAGTGCATGTTTTCTTGAAGAATAGTGCATGTTTACAGCTAAATGGCTCTATGGTCTGGTCCTGTTAAATCAAAGAAGTGCAACTGCCTTCCCTAATTTAGTCTCATTTTTTTGCATTCTCTTTAGTTCAAACTGGCAGGGTTTTTGTTGGTATAATCTCATCTTGATGCTTGGATTCTGTTAAAATGGCTAAGTCAATAAGTCATACCCATGATGTCTTTATCAAATGATTGTTCAGCCACATCTTTAATGTTCTCTTCAAAACAAGCTTTTCCATTTTTTGCAATGTGGATAAACTGAGAATTTTCCAAATCCTTAAATTCTGCTTCCTTTTGATTAAGAATGTCTTCTTCATTTCGTCTCTTTCCTCTTGTATTTTTCTATATACATTTAGAAGGAACCAAACCACTTTTTCAACACTTTGCTTAGAAATCTCTTCAGCCCACATTTTGCTCACAAATTCTACCTTCCACACAGTTCAGCCAAATTATTTGCCACTTAATAAAAAGGATCATCTTTCCTCCAGTTTTCAATATCATGTTCCTAATTTCCATGTAAGCCCTAATCAGAATCACTTTTAACATCTGTTTTTCTAGCACACAACTCAAAACTCTTCCAGCCTCTACCTATTAACTAGTTCCAAAACCACTTCTACATGTTTAGGTATTTGTTATACCAGCACCCCACTTCTTTGTATCAAAATCTGTATTAGCCTGGATTCTCCAGAAAAACAGAACCAATATGGTTTAGATATATAGATAGCTCTACATACAGATATATATTTCAGTTCTGTTTCTCTAAAAAATCCAGACCAATACAGACATGTCTATAGACATAGACATACACATCATATACATAATCCAAATACATCTATATAGATAGGTATCTATATCTATGTATATATAAACATATAGATACAACAATTATAACGAACTGACTCACATGATTCTGCAGGCTGAGAAGTCCCAAGATCTGCAGCTGACAAGCTGGAGACCCAAGAGAGTCAATGGTATTTCCAGCCCAAGTTGGAAGGCCTGACAACTAGGAAAACCAATAATGTAAGTCTTCATCTGAGTGTGAATCTGAAAGCAGGAAAAGAGCAATGTTCCAGCTCGAAGAGAGTCAGGCAGAGAGAAAGAATTCTCTCTTACTCAGCCTTTTTGTTCTATTCAGGTCTTCCATGGATTGGATGAGGCCCACCCACATTGGGAAGGCAATCTGCTTTGCTGAGTCTACTGACTCAAATGCTATTCTCATCCAGAAACACCCTCACAACACACTCAGAATAATTTTTGACCAAATATCTGAGCACTCCAAGACCCAGTCAAGTCAACACATAAACTTAACTATTACAGGACCCAAGGAGAATAACACAGCTCTCCAACAGAATGGTTTCTGCCTCTCCACCCTATTCCCTACTGATTCTTTCCCTTGCTAAGTGTTCTCTTGACCAGATGAAATGGGGAAGGATAGGAAGAGCAGGGAAGAATATAGACAGGATGGATGGAACAAGAAGAATTTCTAAATGAGTTTGGGGCCAACCCCCTTTTGAGGTAAAACTCGATTTTGGTAATCTGCCAATTTATAAAGGGGAATTTTAAGTAATCCCCTGTGTTTGGCCTATACTTGCAGTATATTAAGGCATTAAATTGGATTAAAATTATATGTTTAGAATTTTCAAGGAAGTAAGCAGGATCAAGAAGAGACTTTTTTTAAAGGAAGGCTTAATAAGCTTCCGCAATGTTCCTGGCCCTCATCTGATGCCCCAACAGCCCTTTGAGATAGATATTATTATCCCCACGTTACAGAAGTAGAAACTGAGGTAAAGGCGTGTTCCTGCCACAATGGTGAAGTAAGGACCGACCCAGGTAGGTGTCATTCCTGGCCTGCCATTCTTCACCACCTCACACCACCTGCTGTCAATTGGCAAAGACTCCCCATTCCTTTCTCCACATGTGCACAGCTCTAGAGAACATGTTTCCCTCATCAGAATAAAAAATGAATCAGGGAGGCCGGGCGCAGTGGCTCAAGCCTGTAATCCCAGCACTTTGGGAGGCCGAGGCGGGTGGATCACGAGGTCAGGAGATCGAGACCATCCTGGCTAACATGGTGAAACCCCGTCTCTACTAAAAATACAAAAAACTAGCCGGGCGTGGTGGTGGGCGCCTGTAGTCCCAGCTACTCGGAGGCTGAGGCAGGAGAATGGCGTGAACCTGGGAGGCGGAGCTTGCAGTGAGCCGAGATCACGCCACTGCACTCCAGCCTGGGTGACACAGCGCGAGACTCCGTCTCAAAAAAAAAAAAAAAAAAAAAAAATGAATCAGGGTTTTTAGCACCACAGCTCTTGAATCAATTAAGGATTTCAATCAGAGATGAGAATTACAAGAAACTTCCAGTAGACTCATTTCTAGGCAAATCCCCCTGCCCATGCCTCATGACTTCTAATAAGACCATCATAGCACTTTTAACCCTGGACTCCACAGTTAGTGAGGCATTCCTGATTACTCACATCTGTGGGAGAAATCTCCTTATTAGGCCCTGAGCTGATGCTCTTCTATAACCCCCTATATGATTTTACGAATTCTCCAGGACAGGGTATGTCAAGATGAGAGAAAACAGGGAAGCATATTCCAATCTGTGCAGAAGCTATGCAGAAGACATCACGTTTAATACAACTATAATGAAGCCAGGGGCTATTACTCATAGTTAATAGAGCTGAATTAAAGAGAGGTGGAACATTTTTCAACTTATCTACCAACAAGGAAGGAATCACAGCACATTCCCACTTCTTGGGGAAATAAGAAAATAAGGTTATTTTATGTGGTCAGACTTTACATACATTTTCCCTGTTACAGTCAATTCCCATTTCAAGAATAAGTAGACAGATGTGTAGAGCTTGTTTCATAGAAATAGACCCCAGTATTTTGTTAAGTAACACTGTCTAACTGATGAATTATTCCAAATAATTATTCCATCTACACTTGACAGGACTCTCTCTCTAGGATACCAAGGGACGCATACTGACACTTGCATTCTTCATCAATATATTTAATTGCTCAATTCTGCTTTGCATAAAGGGGATTCTTCTCTTCTGCACCAGTGTTTGGTTGAGAAAGCTGTCTGGGAGGAAAAAAAAAAAAAGAGGCACTCAGATTTGAATATGTAACTGAGCTCTCCACAACAAAAAATAGAATGAGACCCAAGAGAGCCTCCCAGTGCTGTTCCATCCAGGCCCCAATTCCTCAATAATAAATTTCCTTCCCCCAAAAATAGTAATGAACTCTGCAAAACTGTTAATTGCAGCTTGAAAAAGGTAAATCTAAGCTTCCACTTTCCAGAGAGCCTTAATATTGGATATTAAACCATAAGAATATGAACATAGCCTGAACGCTGCTGGCTACGTACACAGAACACTGCACATAGTAACCTGATGGAGCTTTATGCAGAAATTGTAACTAATTTACACCGCACTGGGTACACATCTTGTTCTCTTTTCACTCCAAGCCATCTGCTCCTTTGTCACCACCACCCGTGGCAGGACATCTCCTCAGCTGCTGCCACTGAGCTGGAATTGTGCCCTTTCCCTGTGATCTGCTATCAACAAGCATTTAGCACTCATCCCTGAATCAGATGGGACTCATTTAATCCAAAGGAGCTTGCTGTGTAGTAACACCTTGGCAGGCTCTGCATTGCTGGGGAGAAAGCAGACTTGAGAGATTATTTCACAACCTCATCAGATCGAAAATATCATGAAAATCTAGGAAACAGTTGCCCCTCAAAATGTATAAGCCAGCAGTAAAATGAAAACACATCATAGCACTGCCTGACTTCCACCTCCTGTGAGTGCTTTTTTTTGTTGATCTGCACCACACAAGGTATTCATTCATTCATTCATTCATTCGTTCATTCATTCATTCAATAAACATGTTCCAACACATCTTCTCAGTTCAAACTCTTAATCTTTACCTTTGACAAGGAGCAGGGAACCAGAAGAGCTCTTTGGACTAGTTCTCACATTCACAAAAGGATTCAAATTTAGACTGGTGAAGTTAACTCCAAATGAAGTTATACATCAGTCCCAGAGATACACTGAATGATTGAAAGAAGAAACTTATCACCCAGACTTACACTTACATGCAATCACCACAATGCACACCTCTAACATGCTATGAATTGCAATTAAGCTCTGAACAGAAAAACTATCTTGTGTCTTCATGCTTTACAGCATGAATTTTTTCTTTTTTCTTTTTTTTTTTTTTTTTTGAAATGGAGTCTTGCTCTGTCGCCCAGGCTAGAGTGCAGTGGCACGGGCACGATCTCCACTCACTGCCAGCTCCGCCTCCCAAGTTCACGCCATTCTCCTGCCTCAGCCTCCCGAGTAGCTGGGACTACAGGCACCCGCCACCACGCCCGGCTAATTTTTTGTATTTTTAGCAGAGATGGGGTTTCACCGTGTTAGCCAGGATGGTCTCGATCTCCGGACCTCGTGATCCACCCGCCTCGGCCTCCCAAAGTGCTGGGATTACAGACCTGAGCCACAGTATGAATTTTCTCAATGTAAACCTCTAAAATGTACTACAAAAACTTCAGACTTTTGTGTTTTAACATACCAAAAGCCTTTAAAAATGTAAGTGGCCAGGCAGGGTGCCTCGCACCTGTAATCCCAGCTACTGGGAGGTGGGGATGCTGAGGCAGGAGGATAACTAGAGGCCAGGACTCGAGACCAGCCTGGGCAACATAGCAAGACCTCATCTCTTTAAAAATAATAATAAATTAAGTAAAAATAAATAAAATGGAAGTGAATTGGACCCTCTCAATCCCTACAGAAAAGGAAAGAAGAGAAGGGGCTAGAGAAGTGAATAGCAATCCATAAAACAATCTGTCCACTCAATGCTCTGTATCTTTCTAGAGGCTTTTCTGTTGAGTGAGAGCACCCACTAATGCACTTTCTCCCTTACCTTAATATTCTCCCTTTTCCTGTGTCAAAATATCTTCTGGGGGCTTCTAATGAGAGAGCACACTGAACTGATTTTTTTAAAAAGAATCCTCTCTCAAAAATCTTGTTAAATGCTCAATAAAATATAACAAATACTTAAATTCAAGGTTAACTTTGAAAGAAAGAAGTTCTGGGAATAAAGAGGGAATCAAAGTCAGATAGTCAATGGGAGCTGTACTTTCAGGCCTTTTGTCTGTGCTAAACACTTGGATGAACATCTCTATGTATAAAACCTTTCTTCGATTTTGTCTGCCTCATCTCCACCCTCACCTTCCAGAATATATTCGCAGAAGTAATATTCTTTGTATATATGCTTTGTATCTGTACATATTCATAGGCGCTGCTTAAGGGCACTTATTTTCTCTATTGTTAGTAAATTTCAAAATGTGGACTGCCAAAACAAACCACTCTGTACCACAGCAAAAACTGCTTTCTGCAGGTGAATGACCAAGCACTAATATGGTCTTTCCACCAGCTACTGATATCAATAGCAAAGAGCTCACAGCGCTGGGATCCTCACACCCGGCAGATATCTCAGTCCAAGCAGACTGCATTGACCAGGTCTCAGTGACAAAGGCAGAAGATGATGGGGAGCCCATCCTCTCACTTGTGTTCTTGGTATTCTTGGCTTAACTTATTGTTGGTCCAGTAAGAGTCTTCTTAAACTGAATCTAACTCGTTCTTATTTCCAGCCTGACCGCACTCATCAATCATCGCCATTTCCCACCAACAGTTATTTTTCAACTTATACCCTAAGTGGCAAAGTTCTCCATCAACCCATTATCCATTTCCCCATCTTCCTCACTAACAGAACCTCAGTCTTAGAACAGCAGTGGACACATCCCCGGATCGCAATTGGTTTAAGCCAAACACAGCCATCCCATTCCTCAGTTTCTGAGCCTTCTGATGGGTGACCACAGGCTCCAGTTCTAGCCACTTTGATGCAAAGAGGATGCAGTTTTGGAAAAATTTTGGGTATTCTTGATGGAATGGACAGATACATCTGACAGTGGCTTCTCTTTTCTCCCCTCATGAACATGGATGTAATGGCTGAAGCTACAACAGACAGCTTCAACCAACAGAAGAAAAACCAAAGTTAAGGCAGAAAGGAGACTGGATCTTTAAGAATGTGGCTGAACTGCTGTTTCCACCCTAAATTGCCAAACTCTAGACTTACTATTTAAGATTATTAAATGTCCTCATTCTTAAGCCACTGGTTTTTGAGTACTTGGGTCAAAACAGCTGAAAGCATTTCCAACTGATAACACCCTTTTAGTTCCTGTATTGCACTCAGAACCACCATGTATGATTCATGGCACCTCCAATGTGATGAGTGCCCTGATAGCAACTATCACAATATGCAACCTCCTGTTTGTTTCATTATATATTATCCATTTCCTTTCTAGACTGTAAGCCCTATGGGATCTGACTTATTTATTATTATATTCCCAACATCTAGAAAATTGTCTAATACACAGTAGGCATTCAATAAAAAACTATTACTGAATGAGATCAACTGGAATGAGCACATTGGTGCTTAAGCCTAAGGACGCAGGGGGGAATTAGTTGTGGCTTTGATTGTAATTCAAGGGCCAGCTCTGTGAATACAACATAAGAGAAGTCAATTATGAGAAGTCAGGATTGGCAGGAATCTGTTCATTTGGATACTACCAATCTGGCTGTCCAGAGATCAGAATGAATCCCCTTTCCCAGACAACAGGGACTCTGAGGAAATCTGGAGATCCAACTGACACACTGATCCTTTCTCAAGGTTGGAAGTAGAGCAGGATGTCAAACACTCACTGTTGTCATTGTAACCTTGTAGTTCTGATCTTCCCTTGCCAGTGATATCTGCTGTGCTGGGCTCCTTTGTGGCTCTGTGAACTCATTCTGTGCCTGGAGCTCTGAAGTATGTTTAACAGTGTCCTCCCAAAATTCATGTTCACCCAGGACCTCAGAATGTAACCTTATGTGGAAATAGGGTCTTTATAGATATAATTAAGATAAGGACCAAAATGAGATTATATTGGATTAGGATGGGCCCTAAATCCAATGAAAAGTGTCATTATTATAAGAGATAGAAAATGATAATACTTAGACATGGAGAAGAAGATAGCACAAAGGTGGACACAGACTGGAGTGATGCAGCCATAAGCCAAGAAATACCGAAGACTGTGGGGAGCCACCAGAGCTAGGAAGAGGCAAGGGAGGAATCTTCCTTTGAGACTGTGAAGGGAACATGGCCCTGTTGACACCTTGATCTCAAACTTCCGGCTTCCAGAACTGTGAGAGAATAAATTGTTGTTGTGTTAAGCTAGCAAGTTTGTGGTAATTTGTTAAGGCAGCCCTAGGAAATTAATACAGGCTCCCAGGGATTCTATTCTGTGCATCTGTTTGTGTGCTGTTTTTAGAAGTATGGCTTGTTTCTCCCTCTCTGGCAGGGTTAAGTACTCCTCCAGCTGCACTGCTAAGGATGAAAGTAGCATGGGTCTCTTCTCTCCCAAGAAGGGCTTATGCCTTTCTGGACTTTAGTTCAATTAGATTTCTTTCCATCTTCAATTCTCTGATGCATTTTTTTCAAGGATTATTTTGAGATGAATTCAGCTTTTTTTGTTGTTGTTAGTACGAGAGCAACATTCTTTCGTAAATTTCTAAAGCCTAACTACAAATTTGCATGAAACTTTTTAATTTGTCCTGTCAACTTCAACAAATTTACAAGAAAAAAATAAACAACCCTATTAGAAAGTGGGCAAAGGACATGAACAGACACTTTTCTAAAGAAGATATACATGCAGCCAACAAGCATATGAAAAGAAGCTCAACATCAGTGATCATTAGAGAAATGCAAATCAAAACCCACAATGAAATACCATCTCACACCAGTCAGAGTGGTTAATATTAAAAAATCAAAAAAAAAAAAAAAAAAAAAAAACAGATGCTGATGAAGTTGTGCAGAAAAGGGAACACATATACACTGTTAGTGGGAGTGTAAATTAGTTCAACCATTGTAGAAAACAGTGTGGCCATTCCTCAAAGATCTAAAGACAGAAATAACATTCAACCAGAAATCCCATTACTAGGTACATACCCAAAGGAATATAAATTGTTCTATTATAAAGACACATGTATGCAATGAAATTCCAGCACTATTCAAAATAGCAGACACATGGAATCAACCTAAATGCCCATCAATGACAGATTGGATAAAGAAAATGTGGTACACATACACCATGGAATACTATGCAGCCATAAAAAAGAATGAGATCATGTCTTTTGTGGGAACATAGATGAAGCTAGAGGCCATTATCCTTGCAAACTAATGCAGGAACAGAAAATCAAATACCTCATGTTCTCACTTATAAGTGAGAGCTAAATGAAGAGAACTCAAGGACACAAAGAAAGCAACTGAAGCCTACTTGAAGACAGAGGGTGGGAGAAGACAGAGGAGCAGAAACAATAACTACTGGATACTAAGCTTAGTACCTCGCTGACAAAATAATCTATACAACAAACCCCCATGACACAAGTTTACCTATATAACAAACCTGCACATGTATCCTCAAACCTAAAATAAAAAAATAAAAATAAAAATAATTTAACCTGTCCACATTTTAATAAAAGCTATTACATAATGAGTTTGTATCTCCTTTTTTGTTCTTTCCCTTTTTGTAATACTTTGATAAAAATAATCTGAATTAGCATTGGTCTTTTAGAGAAATTTTTCTTTCAGAGGCAGTGGTTTAGCTCATTCAATTAATTAGGAATTTACCTAGTTTTATGCACTTGATCCCACAATTCCCATCTCTACATTCCTAGAGGATGTAATGGAAGATCTCATCACATTTATTGCTAAAATTCTGATTGATTATATCTACAGAATTCCTTTTTTAAAAAATTTTTTATTGCCATAGGTTTTTGGGGAGCAGGTGGTATTTGGTTACAACAGTAAGTTTTTTAGTGGTGATGTGTGAACAAATACATAATATTAGATGGAGATACATCTGGCATAAATATAGCCATAGGTATAGATACAGGTATAGGTATCTGTACAGGCTCAGGTATAGGTGCATAGATAATGGATAATACTAGTTAGTCTTGACTTGCTCATAAGTGAATCCATGCTGGCTTCTGATGATTATCGCTTTCCTTTCTTGGTATTAGTGGCAAGAAACCCACACAAGTCAATGTCAACTTATGGATTTCTAGTTTGTGAATCTTCCATTTTTAAATTCCATTTTCCTCTATTGAATCTGGCAATGTATTGTCTTACATCTATTCTCCTAGCACCTCTCTTGTCAAAATGTGAATCATATGTCCCACAAGCCCTCTCTCATCCCCCAAAAACAATTATAAAATTAATGCTGAGGGCCGGGCATGGTGGCTCACACATGTAATCCCAGCACTTTGGGAGTCTGAGGCAGGCAGATCACAAGGTCAGGAGATCGAGACCATCCTGGCTAACACGGTAAAACCCCATCTCTACTAAAAATACAAAAAAAAAAAAATTAGACAGGCATGGTGGCAGGCGCCTGTAGTCCCAGCTACTCGGGAGGCTGGGGCAGGAGAATGGTGTGAACTCAGGAGGCAGAGCTTGCAGTGACCCGAGATCACGCCACTGCACTCCAGCCTGGGCAACAGAGCGAGGCTCCATCTCTAAAACAAAACAAAACAAAAAAATTAATGCTGGGAAACAAAATGCTATTTTCTATTTTAGATGATTCTCAAGAATAAATGAGATTATTAGAAGAAGATTAGCCTAAGATACTAGCCACAGAACCCATTTCCACTCAGCAGCAAATAACATCATAGCATAGTTCTAAGATATTTAATTACCCTATAGATAATGCTATGATAGTCTGACATATAACATTTAATGCTATGTAAAGTGTTTGAAAACTTCCAAAGAGAAAGTTCTTCCTCCTCCCCTGTTCCAGGCCTATATAAATAATCTAGAAAAGACTTCTTCCTATGAAAAACAGACCTTCTAAAGTCTGTCTAAACTTTCTAAAAATAAATATGTAAATAAATGTGTGTCCCCTAATTCCTATGATGTGAATGCTTTCTATACTGGACCAGATCTCATCCCCCATCATAGTAGAGATTTCTGGAGACATATGTCTCCAATCCCTTTAGAACTTACGAAACTGAATTTTGAGTGTTAAAATTGTTTCTGTTAGAAATGGAAAAAATTATAAGTGGTCCTTTTCATAGAGGAAGGAAAATGTAAGGTATCTTCTCATTAGGAATTAAGCTTCTTTTTCCAATTATCCTCTAGGAAGTTCTGTCAACAAACTTTAAATGCACACTGCTTTGCAGATGGCGTCACACTTGAGGTTCGTTCCTCATGCTCATTATTAAATGTAGTGAAACATTCCTTTGACTCAACGTCAGACACTACTAAGGATACAAGGCCTGGGAGAATATAAATATTTTCACATAAAAAAGAATTATGACTTGATTTGCTGCTCTTTCACCCAGATGTTTGCATTGCTGGTATTTTTTATCACTCTACTGCAGCATGATCTTCAAAATGGTAAAAGCTCCCAAAATGCTTTATCTTCTTTTTCCCATAATGATTTTTTTAAAAAAAACACTCGAGGCTGATGAAATATCAAGACATATGTCTTTTTAACTAGCTAAACCCAAGGAGATTTTGATATCCTGTTTCCAATAGTATAATCTCCCCTCCCAAGGATGTAGAGCCGGGCCAGGTGGGCCCATGGCCAAGCAGGTCAAGGTTGGGCTTTGGTCTGAGTAGACAGATTAATGCCCTAAAAAGAAGGAAGTGGAAAAAAACAGTGAGGTAGTGCAAACCACATCCAAATAAAATGCTAGTGGTCAGCAGTAATGAAGCAAAATCCATTGTCAAGACTAAAGACAAACTCAGGAAGTCATAAGCCAGGGACACAGGAGGATGGAGCTGGAGAGGGGGAACACAGGCAGGAAGGGAGCAATCTGTCCCAGAACATCTACTGTGAGTGAAGCTATGTTCTTGTCAGGAGCTGGTCTCACATTACGAGGCGGGTCATATAGACAGGTTTGCAGATGTGAACTCAGAACACACCCTGAGGTTTGCTAGAATAGGAAAGGCCCCAATATTTGCACACTAGAATCAGAAGACTAGACAAGAGAAGTTCTCATGTTTTTTTCCAGCTGAAGATTCTAAAAGATGTTTCATTGACAACACAGGATTCACTGGAATTGAGGGGAATCTCTACCTTTCTCTTCCAAATTGCAAGGATTTATGTTTAAAAACAAAACAAAAACATTGTTTTCTAGGTTTGTGACCTACCTCCACCCCCAACTTCCATTAGGCACCTTCCGTCTGACAACAGCCTCCTCAAATCTAGTTCTAAATCCTGAGATGCCCCACTCAATGTGCCCCATAACTGGCCTTTTATCTTCAAGTTTCTAGAACCAGAGCTCAGATTGATCCTTGGAAGTTTTCTTTCCTGGGGACAAAATCCCTAACTCTGAGCCCCATAGGGTGTCTGGAGCTTCAGGCCTGTAAACTGATCTCCTAGTCACCAAACTCGCCTGCTCAGATTTTGTGAGATAATCACCACAAAGACCCATTAAATTCTCTGATCACTTAAGTGAACAAGCACCTGCCTTGGGTCCTTGGTCTATCATGGCTACAGCCCTTAGACACCAGTAGCTGGAGCCATTGCTTTGCTCTCAGCCAGCCACTCCAACCTGCAACCTATCCCTACCACTTGGGCTCAATGGCACAACTACAAGACCAGTCTGTGATTCGCCCTTCCCTCAAGAGAAAAGCCGCAAGCCAAATAACCCATATTGCATTTGTACCCAAATGTAGACATCCGCAGTTGTCATTATCCAAACTTTTCATGTCAGATTCTACCAGGCAATTATGCAGGAATAAAGATCAAGGCTTGAAGAATAATAGAGATGGGAACAATGATAGCATTGGCATATTCCTCCAACTATTTGACACTATTGATTACAAGAATGTCCCTATATTTCAAAAATGTTAAAATATGGAGATTTGTCATGTTTTGCAGGCTAGTACACAACTTCTACTGTGACCTTTTAGAATTCATTCCCTTTCTGGTGATTCTTCTTTTTCTAAGTCCTGGCACTGCTACTTACCATGCCAGTTCCTGTTCCTTTTACCTGACACTCTGGATCTTTATAAATGCCTTAGGACTCTGATCTCATTTGCCTCTCAGTCTCAAAGCCCCACAGAAAGGGGGCCTATCTTGCAAATGGAGAACACTGTACTTCATCTCTGCCTCTCCTAGCCCTAGATCAACTGCTTTCTTTTCCTTTAAGGTAGTCATCCCACCACCTTGGGATGTCCCACCACAAACTTTTGACACTTTCCTCAAGATCCCATCCAGAGCTCTGGGAATTTGGTTACCCACATCTGGACAGTTGTTAAGCCTCAACATTATGGATTCCTTTCAAGATTTAACACACGCAACCATGCTTCTCCTTGAACTGCCCTTCTCTTTATTCTAAAGAGATATGTAATCATGCCAGGCTCATTGCCTAATGTGCAGCAAGTCAATACACCAAGACATTGGGCTGCAGCAGAGAAAGTTTTAATCATAAGGCTGCCAAATGAAGAGATGGGAGGAAACCTCAAATCCATCTCCATGAAGAGCTTGGGTTCAGGTGTTTTAAAGAATTTGGACAGGTAGTAGGCCAAGGTGTTGACCGGTTGAAGAATGAAGGGTGAAGTTATGGGACAGAGAGGTAAAGAAATCGCATTCTCATGCTGACTTGGTTTCTTGATGGGAACCAAGGACTAGTTGGCATCAGCTGTTCCGAAAAATATCTCAAATGGCAAGTCTTGTGCTCCTGATGTTAAAGATGCTGTTTATAGCAAAAATGAGGAAGTTAGAGTTTATGTCCTGGTCTACATGGTCCATAAGCAGCTACAGGGAAGTTAGTCAAAGGGTAATCTGATTAACATTTATCTGTACTTTTGTCTAATGCCTGTACATAATTCTTATTAATGCTATGGGGACAGTTTCACATGTATTTCCTACACTAGAAATGTTGCTCTCAGGATCTGGCATTTTTATCCTACTTACAACCTAACGAGTTAACCTGTTACTATTTCGTGGATGCTGATAGAAGACATGAGATTTCTAGACCTGACATAAATGACATTATTACTCACAGCTTGTCCAGCAGTATGAGTTTATGTTTCTGTCAGCTCCCTTTGTCTCCTCCTCATCTAATTCCTGCAGAGGCAACTTGAAGCAGCCCTAGTGAATGCTGCACACATAATGGGTTTGTGTCACAGTTGAGGAGCTCTGAGTTTGGGGACTCCACCTCCTCTATAGCAAGCCTGCTATTTGTTCCCAAGAGTCATTACCTCATTCCTCAAGGTTGCTCACTGCAAACATGACCCTGAGCAATGCCCCAGGCAAAGAGTGATCAAGGCCTGCATTCTTGAAAAATCCAGCAAGGATGTGCAGGGACACTCAGAGCTCATAAAGGACTGCCTCTCCCAACAGTTGCTACAAGATTTTGGCAAAAGGCCTAGGTCATATGGTCTAAACTATAAGGCAATGTTGGGTTCAGATGCAGGGAAGAAATCACGATTTTTAAAAAAATCTTTATCCATACAAACCATGCAACTCCTAATGAAAAGGGCTAAAATAATTACTGATAATATATGGAGAACATATGTTTTATAATAAAATAAATTTAATATAATTTTGAACTTTTAAAAAATAATTAGTGGTTTTGATACTTAATTTCCTTCCTCATTTCAAGGACCTTTTAGATTCTTCTTTCACCACCTTGCTTCAATATAATAAATATCCTGGATTTATGTACAGCTTCCTCATTCCACCTGGGATCAAGGTTCCTTTATCCTTATCTCTTCTTATGAGGAAAAATACCTGCCCTATAGACACACTCTTCATCAGAGGAAAATCTCCAGTTTGTCCTTTCATGCTGCAACTATCCACTCTGGCTCTATTTCCCATATTTGGCAGAAAGAAAAGATCGTAGCCACATAGACCATCTCTGTACTGAGGACTATTAGCAAGCTTATTTCTTGTCTTCGTTTGCTGCTTCTTTTTGTCCGTCATAATAAAAAACTACCATTCACTGAGTATCATTTCTGGGTCAAGCAGAATGTTCTGAGTTATTTATATGCATTGTCTCATTTAATCCTCACAACAACATATTATATTTATAGAGGTGCTTTATCATACCCATTTTATAGATGGAGAAACTGAGTTACGGAGGAGTTCGATAACTTGTCCAAGTCAGGTAGTAAGTAAGTGATGTAAGTAGATTTCAAACCCAGATAAGTGAATGAATCCATGATGAATGAATTAGGAGAGAATCTCAGGGCCAGAAGAGTGGGCCTAGTTGCTGCTCTACTCATGAGTCCTCAGACACATTTGGCATTTTCACCCATCTGAGCACCTGGTATTTCCCG
This sequence comes from Papio anubis, assembly GCF_008728515.1. Classification (NCBI taxonomy): domain Eukaryota; kingdom Metazoa; phylum Chordata; class Mammalia; order Primates; family Cercopithecidae; genus Papio; species Papio anubis. The sequence goes on along the minus strand of NC_044976.1, from coordinate 139,438,934 downwards.
ACTCCCAACAGCCAGCATTTAAATCTCTATTTTAGAGAACTTGCCCTCAGGCTGCTGTTACCTGTTTTGCCTAGGTGCAGAGAGCCAGAAGTGCCTAGAAATTTACGTTCCCACAGGGACAGCCCTAAGCCAACATCTGTGGTGTAGCAGTATAAATGTTTTTGCTCCCTTACACCAATGAGGATCACTCTGAAATATGACCGCCACTGTTTTTGGAACCTTCCTGCAGTAGTGAGACAAAATTACCTTTTGTGCAACTTTGTTTGATACCGTGTTTTGGGAGCCCCCAGCAAAAGTGGGGTTCCAGTACCCGAGCAGCTGGCAAACCTGCCCCAGTGAGATATGAAGGCGAGTTAAGCATGGGCATTTACAGTGTCCCTTTCATGGGATACTTCTTTTACCTGGTGGAGGGCCTAATACCCAGTTGTCTGACCCATGACCAGGGGTCCCTCACATAGGAAACTTGTTTATATTGGAAAATACCCTTGCGGTCAGGTCTGACCCATGTACAGCTTATGCCTGCTTGAGCATCGCTACGGTGCTAGGAGTCCAACTTTGTGTTCTCCTGGGGCATCCTGCGGCAAACCCAGCCTAAAGCAGCTCCTGGTTCTTCAGAAGGAAGACTCAAATTCAATACACTACCACAACAGGAAATAAGTCCGAAGACTTATTATTTACAAATCTTAGGCAGGGAGGGCACAAAGAGTTGGGAGGCAGTCCCACTGCCCCCGATCACACAAGGCAGGAATAAAGTGTCAGGCAGAGAGACTGAGAGTGTGGAAATCTGCAGCATATATAAGGGAACAGGGTGCAGGTCACTTTAAGTTCAAGGGTAAATGCCTCAATAGTCTATTTAAAGGAAGCAGCAAGAAAAGCAGAGAATCCAGTCTGCTAGGCAAAAGAGATGCCTCTAAGTTACTATCCTTGGCTACTGGCATGAGTCATTTGGGTGTGGTGTTCTACTTCTAATGCCTAGGCAGAAACCTTACTGTTGCACTATACCCTCATTTGGTATCTTTCTTCCAAGTCCACTTCTCCACTCCCTACCAGACTTTCTTTGAAGCATTTCCTAATAAATCATTTTGAATAAATTCTCAGTTTAGCCTCTGCTTTTGGAAACCCAACCTAACATAGTTGGTTCCATGTTTCGTCCTAAAAAGCAGACTCTCAGGATAGGATTCTGGAACTGGATCACTCACTAGACAAACACTAACAAGAGACCCACTGTTATGGGGAAATAGAGGGTAGACATCCACTAGCATGCTGCCTTAATTGCTGAGACTTTTATTTGTAGTGAATTTGGATAGGATACAGATGGAAGGGATGCACTGGCATGCATGATACCTATATTAGTTGACATATATGGGAGATTTGGTAAAAGACTGTGGAGTTGGGTTGCTGCCATATACAATTGATGAACTGAAAAAATATATATGCAATTACTAACTCGGGAGAAAATGCAAGAGCTAGAATATGTTTATGACAGTGTTTAAAGATATCTTTATCCACTGCAGCCAGACAGTAGACTATGCTTAAAATCAGGCCCAGGCCTTGTTAGGAGAGTAGCAGAGCCACAACAATGGGTGAATTTGAAGCCTGAAATTATCTTACAGAAGGCCAGATATGTCGAGAGCCACATAATCTGGATAGAGAATCTGAACTGACACTAAAAACAGGCCCTGTTAGAGAGGAGACATATAGACATCAAGAGATAAATGCAGTCCTGGACCAATTCTAGCTTACAATGTGTTAAGGGGTTCACAAGGTGATCATTGCCGCTGTCCCAGAATATATAACTGAGATTGACATATTTTACATCTGGCAGAACTCTTACACTGGTTACTGGACCTGCAGAGTAAATGCAATCATGTTAGGAAAGGTCAAGAGGAAGCCTTTGAAAATGCCTCCTTTCCTGGCCAAAATAGTAATGCAGAAACAATACTGTATCTCAGGTAGAATAACAGTAATTAATACTACACTCAACACCTAAAGGACGCAGGATTGGTTACTCTAGCAAACAACATTTAATTCACCAGTAGAGCCATTGCAAAAAAAAATGTGGATTCTAGTAGATGATGGTAGATTATCACACACTTAGTCAATCTGTATCCCTAATCACAGTTGTATGTGAAGTATGTTATCTTTACTATAACGGATCAGTACAGCCTCCTTACTTGATACGTGCCTATTTATCTGGTGAACAAATTCTTTTCAATATCCATCAGAAAGATAGATCAGAAGTACTTGATTTCACATAAGACAGATAACATTACATTCACAGTCTTGCTCTGGGACTATGTTAACCCTCCTGCCCTCTGTTTCAATGTAGTCTGAAGAGATTTGGATCATTTGGATATCCCACAAAACATCAAGTTAGTCTGTTAAAATAATGACATAAGTTAATTAGATCTGATAATCAAAAAGTGACAAGAACTATAGATGTCCTGGTAAGAACTATGCCAGGGAGAAATATAACCCTAAAAATAGTCAAGAGCTTGCTGCATTCGTGAAGTTTTGAGGAAGACCGTAGTCTGGACATAATGGAACATCCATGCCCTCCATGGTAAAGAATAAGCTATTGTGCCTTCCACCTCCTTCCACCCAGAAACTGGGAAGCCTATTCTGATTTTAGAAGCAACATATTCTGCACTTGTAAAAACTGCTGCTGTGATCAATTTACTGGGGCCATAACAGGCTGCCAGTTTAAAGTAGAATGTCCAAAGAAAAAGAGAATTCTACAAATTTAGACTGTGAGGCAAGGAGACCTGCCTGCACATGAACCAGCAGACATAACAGTGATAGAACACACAGTGGAGAAAACCATCATACAGAGTTTTTGACCAGCCAAAGGAAGCCAATCTCCATTTGCATGCTTTCTGCAACAGGGAATTATACACCATTTGAAAAACAACTACTAGCATACTATGGCAGAGATGAAGTGTCTGACCATGGAGTATCAAATGAACATGTCACTAGAGCTGTCCCTCATAAGCCTGGTGCTATAAGACATACAAAATCATAGAATCAAGTAGAGACCCTCAGGCTTGAGAAGGTCCCTAAATAGATGCCCAAGAATCCCATTTGACTCATCTCTTCTGCACTGACACTGTCCATGGTCTCATGGAGTAGAATGGAAAGGAGTGAGTTCCATACAACCAGGTAATAGAGGAGAAAAAAAATGCCTAGTTCTTGAATAAATAAACTCAATATTAACGTTAGCCAAAAATAAACTGCTGCCACACTACAACCCCAGGAGCGACCTTGAAAATAATGATGAAGGGAAATTCTTCACAACGGGCAGAGCTTTGAGTAATGTGCCTTATCATCCACTTTGTGTGAAGAGAAAAGTGGTTCATAGTAAAGGTATATATAGCCACCTGCTTTGTGGGAAATGGCCTGGCTCATTGGTCAGGGACATATAAGGAGTAAGGTTAAGAAATCAGGGACAAGAAGGTATGAAGAAAAAGCACTGAGAAGGGCCTATAAGAATGGACAGTGGTATGGTTTGGCTGTGTCACCACCCAAAATCTCATCTTGAATTATAATCCCCATAATCCTCACATGTCAAGGGCAGGACCAAGTGGAGGTAACTGGATCATGGGGGTACCTTCCCCCATGCTGTTCTCATGATAGTCAGTGAGTCTCTTGAGATGTGATGATTTTATAAGCATCTGACATTTCCCTGCTTGCACTCACTCTGTCCTGCCACTCTGTGAAGAAGGTGCCTGCTTCTCCTTTGCCTTCCACCATGATTGTAAGTTTCCTGAGGCCTCTCCAGCAATGTGGAACTGTGAGTCAATTAAAACTCTCTCCTTTATAAATTACCCAATCTCAGATATTTATTCAAAGCAGTGTAAGAATGAACTAATACAGATACCAAACGTCAGGATCTGCATGCTCCACATTAACGCCCATCAGAAAGTATCTGATGTAAAGGAATTAAACAACCAAATAGGCAAGACATCTCATCTAGTAATTATCATCAAGACTCTGTCCTCAGCCATCACAATGCTTTCATGGTAAGAACATAAATGTAAGAGCCGTGGTGGCAGAGATGGGTTTAATAGTAAGGGATTCATCTTACAAAAACTAATTTCAATATTGCCACTTCTGAACGTCTGACCTATCAATCACAGATACTGATGCTGGGATCTAGACATGCTGCCATCTCTCAAGGATGCCAACCAGCCACTTTTTTGCAGGTAGATCACATTGAGCTCCTTTCACCTTAGAAAAGACAGAGATGCATCCTCAAGAGGATTGATATGTATTCCAGGTATATATTGGTCTTTCCTGCCTATAGTACCTCAGTTAGTATCACTATCCAAGTGCTCATACTGATTAGCCAACATAGGATTACATAGAATAATGTCTTAGACCAAGAAATCCATTTCCAGCCAATGAGGTTCAACACTGGGCACATGAACATAGGATTCCTATGTTATACCGCATCCAGGAGCTGCCAGCTATACACAACATAGACTATCCATTGAAAATGTAGGCCAGGCACAGTGGCTCGCACCTGTAATCCCACCACTTTGAGAGGCCAAGGTGGGTGGATCACCTGAGGTCAGGAGTTCAAGACCAGCCTGGGCAACATGGTGAAACCCCATCTCTACTAAAAATACAAAAAAAATTAGGCAGGCGTGGTGGTGCATGCCTGTAATCCCAGCTACTCAGGAAGCTGATGCAGGAGAATCACTTGAGCCCAGGAGGCAGCGGTTGCAGTGAGTTGAGATTGTACCATTGCAATCCGGCCTGGGTGACAGAGCAAGACTCCATCTCAAAAAAAAAAAAAAAGAAAAGAAAAGAAAAGAAAACGTAGCTAAGGTGCCAGATAAAGATAAGAGATGAAACTCCACAAAAATGAGGTGCTATCAAGATGTGGTATATACCTTGAACCAATAATAATATGTTGCTATGTCTTAATAGGTAGAATATCTGGGTCCACGATCCAAAGGATGAAAGCAGACGTGGCCTCTCTTATCTTCATACCCAGTGATCTACTTAGGAAGTTTGTGTTTCCTAGTCCTACAACGTTAGACTTGGCAGATCTAGGGGTACTGGTTCCCAGGAGTAGGAGTGGGAAGGAAATGCTTTCACTAAGGGACACAGTAAGGCTCCACTGAACCTAAAGCTAATCATTTTGGGCTCCTCAATACAGTAGATCAGCAGGAACAGAAAGGAGTTTCATTCTGGCATGAAGTATTGACCTAGACCATCATGAGAAGGTAGAGTTGCCGCTAGCTAAGAGGGGCAATGAAAAGTAAGTCAGAAAGTCTGATAATTCACTAAAGAGAAGCAGTGCTTTCTTCCCTGAATCACCTTCTCTTGGTGATGCCATGCCCAGTTTTTAACTGTGAGTAAGAAAGAACAAGATTCATGGGAGGGACATGATTACCTAATCCTCAGAACCTCAGAACTCTCTGGAAAGAATAGCTGTGTCATTTCAACTGGAAAGCAATCTACATTAGTAGAAATCCTGCCCATGTAGGAAAGGAGTTTAGGATGAATGGTGGAGAAAGGAGTTGATAGGTATCGCCTATGGACCAATTAAACATTGGGAGCTGCAGCTTATTCCATTAACCATCCTCTTGTAAGTCCTTTTATTTACTTAGAATTTGTAACTAGTCACAAAACCACAGGATCAATCAAATAAACTTACATGAGATGGAAGTGGCCCTGAATGGTGTAAGGGGTGGAATGTAGTTAGTCTTCCATCTGTGTTTCCTTGGATCCCTTAGCCACTTTTGTGCAGCTCTCAGTTTGCTTTCATTCCCAGCAGCAAGCATCTGTGTATCTTCATTGGAAGACTTCACTTAGGTTGCTAGAAGTCATGTTGCCTGCACACACATAGCACAGCCAGAAGTACCTGAGAACTGACATGGCCCCAAGGGCAGCACTTAACCAATGACTGATAGATGTGAGGTATAAATACTCCAGCTCCTTTACTCCATTATTAGAAAAAATCTGAGGTGTGACCTACATTGTCCCCAGAGTTCACTGCAGAAGTGATACAAAATTAGCTTTAAGGGACTTTGCTTAATTCCATACCCTCACTCAATCTCCTTCCTTTCCAATGCCACATTTCCACTTCTCTACTGGTTTTTCCTGGGATTATGTTCTAATGAATTATTTTAGAAAAATATAATAAATACACTATTACATATGCTACTAGATAATCAAAGCTAATAAAATCAGATACATAAAATAATTTTGGCCTGACATTTTCACATTTATATAAAGTAGAGTGACAAAGAACACAAAATACAGCAAAATGTAAAAAGGTATAGAAGGCACTCTGAAAAATTTTGAAAGAATTTTCCATTTGCACTCCTGGCTCCAAAGAAGAGAGAATCTCACTCTGTTGCCCAGGCTGGAGTGCAGTGGCATGATCATGGCCCACTGCAGCCTCACCCCCGGACTCAAACTATCCTCCTATCTCAGCCCCTCAAGTAGCTGGGACTAAAGGCATGCACCACAACACCTGGCTAATGTTTCTATTTTTTGTAGAGACAGTGTTTCGCCATGTTGCCCAGGCTGGTCTGGAACTCCTGAGTTCAAGTGATCTGCCCACTTCAGCCTCCCAAAGTGCTGGGATTACAGGTATGAGCCACTGTGGCCAGCCTAAACACTTCCGTTCTATTCATAGCTGTAAACCACCATCTGTTCTTACGAAACCTAAAAAAAAAGTTGGAGGTGGGGGGCGGACACCTATAGTGTGTTTATCTGCTCCAGTTAATGGTCAGCAAGATCTGGACAACCGGATACCAGCGGGGCCTGTAGCTCTTAAAAAGATATTTCAAGAGGATTTTAGGAAGATAGTGCAGTAGAAGGCACCAGCAATCTACCATCTCCACCTAGACAATAATTGCACTAACAGAATCTATCTGATGTAATTATATGGAACTCTGGAGTCTATTGAAGGCTTGCAACTTCCAGAAGAAGGTTTAGATAGTAAATTACAGTCACTTTTAGTCAATTTCCACTCTTTGCACAGCAGCCGCTACCTATCCTCCACTCCCAGCCCCATGGCAGGCAGCTGTGCACACATTTCAGGAGCAGCTTGCACACAGCTTATGGGAACCAGGTGGGCAAAAAGCACCTTCCCTACAAATATCACTGATTGCTGCTTCTGATAACATAGGTGCAGACAGAGGGGTAAGTAACCATTGTTATCACATCTCTCCCCATTGTTTGCAACCTCCTACACCACTGGCTGAAGTAACCTATGGGAGATTTAGGAACAGTGCCCTTTCCCTGATGGTAGATCTACTAGACAGACTCTAAAACTATCTTAAAGTTCTCGAAGAACCAAAGAAAGATGTAAAAAAAACAAAGGCAAGAACATGATGTCCAAACAAAATGAAAATATTCATAAAGAAATGGAAAACCTAAAAAAGAAACCAAAAGGAAATGCTGGAGCTGAAAAATAGAATAACTAAAATTAAAAATTTACCAGAAGTATGCAAAAGCAGAGATGAGCTGGAAAAAAGAATCCATTAACTGAAGATAGGATACTGAAAATAAATGTGTCTAAAGAACAGAGACAATAAAGATTGAACAACAATAAACAGAGAGCCTAAGAGACCTGTGGGACACCATCAAGCAGACCAACATATGCAGTATGGGAATTCCAGTAGGATAATAGGGACAGAACACGGCAGAAAGAATATTTGAAGAAATAACGACTGAAAACTTCCCAGATTTGATGGAAGGCATGAATATAAACATTCAAGAAGATCAATAAACTCCAACTAAGATGAACTCAAAGAAACTCACAATGAGACACATTATAATTAAACTTCAGAAAGATAAAGAAGGAATCTTAAAAGCCACAAGAGAGAAGCAACTAATCATATATAAGGGATCCTCAATAAGATTATCAGATTTCTCATCAAAAAGTTTGCTCATCAGAAGGCACTGGACCAATATATTCAAAGTGCTATAAGAAAAAACTATCAACCAAGAATTCCATATCCAATAAACAGTCCTTCAAAAGTGAGGGAGCAATAAAAATATTCACAGACAAACTTAAGCTAAGGGAGTTCATTATTATTAGACCTATCCTGCAAGAAATGCTCAAGGGAACTCTGCAGGAGGAAATGAAAGAGCACTAGACAATAACTGAAAGCCATATAAGATATCTTTAATCAATAAAGATAAATATATGGGCAATTGTAAAAGCTAGTATCATTTTAACAATAGTTTGTAACCCCACTATTTTTTTTCTATATGACTTAAGAGACCAACACATTTTTTAAACAATTGTAAGTCTAAAAGCTAGTATTACTGTAACATTAGTTTGTAACTCTATATTTTGTTTTTTTACATAATTTTAGAGATTAATGTACTTCAAAAAATTATTAGCTTATATTTTCTGTTTTTATGCTACAGACAATGTATGAAACATAATTTTATGACATCAACAATCAAAAGACTTGAAGATAAAGCTGTAAAGGAGCACAGCTTTTGCATATTAATGAAATTAAGCTGTATAAATTTAAATTAAAATGTTATAACTAACTTTAGGGTGTGAAATGTAATCCCCATAATTACCACAAATAAAACAGCTATAGAATATACCCCCAAAAAAGAAAATAAGACAGTAATTTAAGTGTCTCACTAGGACAGGTGCAGCAGCACATGCCCATAATCCCATTAGTTTGGAGGGCCAAGGTGGAAAGATCTTTTGAGTCCAAGAGGTCAAGACTAGCCTGGGCAATATATCAAGGCCCTGTCACTGCCTATATATATACTTAATTAGCCAGGTGCAGTGGCATGCACCTGTAGTCCTAGCTACTTGGGAGGCTGAGGTGGAAAGATCACCTGAGTTTAGGAGTTCAAGGCTGCAGTGAGCTAGGATCACACCGCTACACCCCAGTGTAGGTAACAAAGCATGACTCTGTCTTGAAAAATAAAAAATAAACTCACTATTAAAAATCGACTACACACAAAAGAAAATGAGGAGCCAAAAAAGCTATAAGGCATATGGGAAGCAAATAGCAAGATAACATAAGTTCCTCCTTATAATGAATTACTTTAAATTTAAATGAATTAAACTCTCCATCAAAAGACAGAGAATGGCAGAATGAAAAAATAACCATTATCCACCTATATACTGTCTGCAAGACTTAACTGAGATCCAAAGACACAAATAAATTAAAAATGAAAGGATGGAATAAAATATTCCTTGCAAATAGTAACTGCTATGGTTGAACGTCCACTCCAAAAACTCATGTTTAAATTTAATTGGTATTGTGATGGTATTAAGATGTGGGGCCTTCAGTTTCTACAAAAGGAATAAAATACCTAGGACTAGAGCCAAGAAGGGAAGTGAAGGACCTCTTCAAGAACTACAAACCACTATTCAAGGAAATCAGAGAGAACACAAACAAACAGAAAAACATTCCATGCTCATGGATAGGAAGAAACATTATGAAAATGGCCACACTGCTTAAAGTAATTAATACATTCAACGCTATTTCCATTAAACTGCCATTGACATTCTTCACAGAATTAGAAAAAAACTATTTTAAAATTAATATGTAACCAACAAAGAGCCTGAATAGCCAAGACAATCCTAAGCAAAAAGAACAAAGCTAGAGGCATCACACTACCTGACTTTAAACTAAACAAGTCTACAGTAACCAAAACAGCATGGTACTGGTATAAAAACCGACACATAGACCAATGGCACAGAATAGAGAACTCAGAAATAAGACTGCACATCTACAACCATCTCATCTTTGACAAACCTGACAAAAGCAAGCAATCGGGAAAGAACTCCCTAATTAATAAATGAGGCTGGGAGAACCGGCTAGCCATATGCAGAAAGTTGAAAGTGGACCCCTTCCTTGGACCTTATGCAAAAATTAACTCAAGATGGATTAGAAACTTACATGTAAAAGCCCAAAACTATAAAAACCCTAGAAGATAATCTAAGCAATACCATTCAGGACATAGGCATGGGAAAATAGTTTATGATAAAAACGCTGAAAGCAATTGCAACAAAAGCAAAAATGGACAAATGTGATCTAATTAAACTGAAGAGCTTCTGCACAGCAAAAGAAACTATCATCAGAGTGAACAGACAACCTACAGAGTGGGAGAAAAATTTTGCAATCTATCCATCTGACACAGGTCTAATATCTAGAGTCTACGAGGAACGTAAACAAATTTACAAGAAAAAAACAAGCAACTCCATTAAAAAGTGGGCAGAAGACATGAACAGACACTTCTCTAAAAAGACACTCATGCAGCCAACAAACATATGAAAATAAGCTCAACATCACTGATCATTAGAGAAATGCAAATTAAAAGCACAATGAGATACCATCTCATGCCTGTCAGAATGGTGATTATTAAAAAGTCAAGAAATAACAGATGCTGGCAAGGTTGAGGAGAAAAAGGAATGCCTTTACAGTGTTGATGGAAATGTAAATTAGTTCAACCATTGTGGAAGACAGTGTGGCAATTCCTCAGAAATCTAAAGGCAGAAATACCATTTGACCCAGCAATCCCATTACTGGGTATATACCCAAAGGAGTAGAAATCATTCTATTATAAAGATACATGTGGCCGGGTACGGTGGCTCATGCCTGTAATCCCAGGACTTTGGGAGGCCGAGGCAGGCAGATCACCTAAGGTCAGGAGCTCGAGACCATCCTGGCCAACATGGCGAAACCCCATCTGTACTAAAAGTACAAAAATTAGCCAGGCATGGTAGCCAAGCACCTGTAATCCCAGCTACTCAAGAGGCTGAGGCAGGAGAATAGCTTGAATCTAGGAGGCAGAGGTTGCAGTGAGCCAAGATCGTGCCATTGTACTCCAGCCTGGGTGAGAACAGTGAGACTCCATGTCAAAAAAAAAAAAAAGATACATGCATGCGTATACTCATTGCAGCACTATTCACAATAGCAAAGACATGGAATCAACCAAAATGCCCATTAATGGTAGACTGGATAAAGAAAATGTGGTACATATATGCCATGGATCACTATGCAGGCACAAAAAGGAATGAGATCATGCCCTTTGCAGGGACGTGGATCAGCAAGCAAATGCAGGAACAGAAAAATCAAACACCGCATGTTCTCTCTTATAAAAGAGAGCTGAACGATGAGAACACATGGACACATGGGGAGAACAACATACACTGGGACCCATCAGGAAGGGTGGGGGAGGGAGAGCACCAGGAAGCATAGCTAATGGATGCTGAGCTTAATACCTAGCTAAAGGGTTCATCTGTGCAGAAAACCACCATTGCACACACTTACCTATGCAACAAACCTGCACATCCTGCACATGTACCCTGAAACTTAAAATAAAAGTTGAACAACAAAAAAAGAAGTGGGACCTTTAAGAAGTGATTAGGCTATAAGGGCTCAGCCCCCATGAATAAAGTAATGCTGTTATTGTGGGAGTGGATTAGTGACTGTGGGAGTGAGCTCCTGATAAAAGAATGAGTTTGGCTTGATTTCCTCTTCCTGTCTCATGTGCTGACTTGCCTTTCTGCCTTCTACCTTCCACCATAGGATAATACAAGGATACTGACCCTTGCCAGATTCCAGTACCATACTCTTGGACTTTCCAGCTCCATAACCATAAGCAAAATAAAATATTATTGTTTAAAAAGTACCAGTCTGTGGTATTCTTTTGTAGCAGCAGAAAATGAACGTTTTAAAACAGTAACCAAAGGAGAGCAGGGATGGTTACACTAATATCAGAAAAAAAATGACTTTTAATCAAAAAAATTACAAGAGACAAAGTCATCATCTAATAATATAAATTTCAATATAGCAAGAAGATAGAACAAGAATAAACAGTTATACACATACTGATAAATCATCAAATTATATAAAGCAAAAACTGACAGAATCAAAGGAAGAAATAGTTCTATAATAATAGTTGGAAATTTCAATACTCCACTCTTTTTTTTTTTTTTTTTTTTTTGAGAGAGAGTCTTGCTCTGTGGCCTAGGCTGGAGTGCAGTGGCCGGATCTCAGCTCACTGCAAGCTCCGCCTCCCGGGTTTACGCCATTCTCCTGCCTCAGCCTCCTGAGTAGCTGGGACTACAGGCGCCCGCCACCACGCCCGGCTAGTTTTTTTGTATTTTTTAGTAGATACGGGGTTTCACCATGTTAGCCAGGATGGTCTTGATCTCCTGACCTCGTGATCCGCCCGTCTCGGCCTCCCAAAGTGCTGGGATTACAGGCTTGAGCCACCGCGCGCGGCCAATACTCCACTCTTAATAACGAGAACAGCCAGACAGAAGAAAAGCAAGGGAGCAGAGAATTTAACCACATGATAAACCAACTAGATCTAACTAACATGTATAGAATACTCTACCCAGCAACAACAGCATACATATTCCTCCCAAGTTCACAAGGGACACTTTCCAGGGTAGAACAGAGGTTAGGCCACAAATTAAGTCTCAATACATTTAAAAAGATGAATATCATACAAAGCACCTTGTCTGACCACAAAGGCATGAAGATAGGAATCAATAACAGAAGGAAAATGGGAAAAAATTACAAATTTGTTGAAATTAAACAACACATTCTTAAACCACAAATGAATCAGAGAAGAAATTACAAAAGAATGTAGAAAATATTTAGAGACAAATGAAAATAAAAACACAACATACCAAAACTTAGGGGATGTAGTGTAAGCAGTAAGGAGGAAATTTATGGCTATACATGCTTACATTAAAAAAACAAGATTTAAAATCAATAACCGAACTTTGCAACTGATGAAACTAAAAAAGAGAAGAACAAACTAAACCCAAAGCTAGAAAAAGGAAGGGAATAATAGAGTTTAGAGCAGAGATAAATTTAAATAGAGAACAGAAAGACAGTAAAGCAAACCAATGAAACAAAAAGTTTGTTCTTGAAGAGATCAACAAAAGTGACAAACCTAGATGGAATTTCTAATAAAAGAGAAGACTCAAACTACTAATGTTGGAAATGAAAGTGGGGACATTACTGCCAATTCTATTAAAATAAAAAGCATTATTAGAGAGTACAATGAACACTTATATGCCAACAAATTGGATAACCTAAATGAAATGAACAAATTCCTAGAAGCATAAAACTTACCAAGACTAAATTAGTAAAAAAGAAATATTGTTGAGGATTTCTGCATCAATCTGAATAGCCCGATAATTAGTAAGAATATTGAATCGGTAATCAAGAATCTCTTAACAAAGAAAGACTCCAGACCCTGAATTTGATGGCTTCACTGATAAATTCCCCTAAGAACTAACACAAATCCTTTTAAACTATTCTAAAAACTTGAAGAAGGAACACTTCCTTACTCATTCTATAAGACGAGCATTATCCTGACACCAAAACCAGACTGATACAAAAATCCTCAACAAAATACTAGCAAACCAAATTCAGTAGCCTATTAAAAGTATTATACCCCATGACCAGGTGTAATTTATTCCCAGAACATAAGAATGGTTCATTACATGAAAGTCAATCAATGTAATACACCACATTAACAGAATGAAGGGAAAAAAACACATGATAATCTCAAATGATGCAAAAAATTGACAAAAATTCATCTTTTCAACAAGGAATAGAAAGAAACTACTTCAACATAATAAAAGCCATCTATGAAAAACTGACAACAAATATACTAAATGATGAAAAATTGAAAGCTTTTATTCTAAGATTAGCAACAAGGCATGGATGCTCACTTTTGCCACTTATTCAACATAGTACTGGAAATTCTAACCTAATAAATTAGACAAGAGAAAGAAATGAAAAACATCAAAACTGGAAAGAAATAAGTAAAATTATCTCTGTTTGCAGATAATATGATCTTATATGTAGGAAAACCTAAAGATTCCACAAAAATATTATTAGAAATAAATGAATTCATTACAGTAGCAGTACACAAAGTGAACAGATAAAAATCAGTTGGATTTCTATACCCTAAAAATAAACAATCTGAAAAGGAAATCAGGAAAATAATTCCATTTAAAATAGCATTAAAAAATTCTAAGGAATTAACCATGGAGGTGAAAGACTTAAACAATGAAAAACATATTACTGAAAGAAATAGAAGTCATAAATAAGTAGAAATGCATTTCATGTCCATGGACTAGAAGACTTACTATTACTAAGATGCCAATACAACCCAAGCAACCTACAGATTCAATGCCATATCTATCAAAATCTCAGTGATATGTTTTGTAGAAATAGAAAATCCCATCCTAAAATTCATATGGAGTCTCAATGAATCTGAATAACCAAAACAATTTTGGTAAAAAAAAAAAAGAACAAACTGGAGGGCTCATATTAACATTTCTGGATTTCAAAACTTATACAAAGCTACAATAATCAAATATTGTGGTACTGGCATAAAGACAGACTTATAAACAATAGAAAAGATAGCTCAGAAATAAGCCCTCAAATACAGGGTTGAATTACTTTGACAAGGTGCCAAGTTCATTCAGTCTTTTCAACAAATGGTGTTGGGAAAATTGGATATTCACATGCAGAAGAATGAAGTTAGACTCTGACTTAATATAAACAAAAACATTAACTCAAAATACACAAAAGACCTAAATTTAAGACCTGAAGCTATGAAACTCTTAGAAGAAAACATGAGGCAAAAGCTTCATGACATTAGATCTGGCAACATTTTTTTTGATATGACACCAAAGGCATAGGCAACAAAAGAAAAAATAGAGAAATTTGACTTCATGAAAATTACAGTATTACCTTGATTATACAACCAGACAAGGATACAACAAAACAGAAAATTACAGGACAATGATTCTAATGAACATAGATTCAAAAATCCTGAACAAAATACTTGAAATCAGAATTCAATAGCACATTAAAAAGATCATTCATCATGATCAAGTGGGATTCATCTCAGGAATGCAAGGACAATTTGACATGAGCAAATCAATAAATGTGATAGATCACAATAACAGAATAAAGGATAAAATCCATATGACCATTTCAACAGATGCAGAAAAGCATTTAACAAAATTTGGCATTAGTTCCTAATAAAAACTCGCAACCAATTAGATATAGAAAAAACATACCTCACCAAAATAAAGGTCATATATGATAAGCCCACAGCCAACATCATACTGAATGGGGAAAAGTTGAAAGTTTTGCCTTTAAGATCTGGAACATAACAAGGTTACCCAGTTTCACCACTGCTATTCAAGATAGTACTGGAAGTCCTAGCCAAAGCAATTAGGAAAAACTGAAAAGCATTCAAATTGGAAAGAAGAAAGTCAAATTGCACCTGTCTGCAGACAACATGACATTATATATTTAAAAAAACCCTAAAGACCCCACCAAGAAAACTGTAAGAATTAATACAGAAAAGTGGCAGGGTACAAAATCGACATGTAAAAATCAGTAGCATTTCTATGCATCAATAGTAAACTATCTGAAAAAGAAATCAAGAAAACCATCTCACTCATAATAGCTACAAAAAAGGAAAGTAGGAACAAATCTAACCAAGGAGGTGAAAGATATCTACACTAAAACTTCTAAAACACTATTAAAGAATTTGAATAGGATACAAATAAATGGAAAGGTATTCCATGTTCATAAATTAGAAGAATACTATAAAAATGGCCATCCTACCCAAAGCAATCTACAGATTCTATGCAATCTCTATCAAAATTCCAATGTCATTTTTCACAGAAACAAAAAAAAAAAATCTAAAATTTACATGGGAACTACCAAAGACTCTGAATAGCCAAAGCAACCTTGAGCAAAAATAATAATAACAATAATAATAATAAAGCTGGATGCATCACACTACTTGATTTCAAAACATACTACAAACCTGTAGTGACCCAATAGTATGGTATTAGCATAAAAACAGACACATAGACCAATGGAACAAAATAGAGAGCCCAGAAATAAACCCACACATTGATAGCCAATTCGTCTTTTCGGTTTTTTCTTTTTTGTTTTTGGAGACAGCATCTTGCTCTGCTCCCACAGGCTTGAGTGCAATGGCTATATCACAGCTCACTGCAGCCTCAATCTCCCAGGCTCAAGCAATCCTCCCACCTCTGTCTCACAAATAATTGAGACTATAGACACATGCTACCATGCCCAGCTACATACTTTTTTTTATTTTTGGAAGAGAGGAGGTCACACTAGGTTGCCCATGCTGGTCTCAAACTCCTGAGCTCAAGCGGTCCTCCTGCCTTGGCCTCCCAAAGTGTTGGAATTACAGGAGTGAGCCACCATGCCCAGCTGCCAACTGATTTTTGACAAAGGTGCCAAGAACACACAATGGGGAAAAGACACTCTCTTCAATAAATGGTGCAGGGAAAACTGAATATCCACATGTATAAAAATAAAACTAGACCCCCTATGTCTTGCCATACACAAAAAACCAACTCAAAATAACATAAATACTTAAATATATGACCCAAAACTATGAAACTACTAGAAGAAAACATAGGGGAAATGCTACATGACAAAAGTCTGTGCGAGGATTTCTAGACAAAACCTTAAAAGTTAAGCAACAAAAGCAAAAATAAACAAATGGAACTACGTCACACTAAAAAGATCCTGCACGGCAAAGGAAACAGTCAACAGAGTGAAAAGAAAACCTATAGAATGGGAGAATATATTTGCAAAGTATACATCTGTTAAGGGGTTAATATCCAAAACTTATGAGGAACTCACACAATTCAATAGCCAAAAAACAAATAATTTTATGTAAAAATGGGCAAAAACCTGAACAGACATTTCTCAAATGAAGACATAAATGGCCAACAGATATAGGAAAAAAAATGCTCTACATTACTAATCACAGAGAAATGCAAATCAAAACTACAATGAGATATCACTTTACCCCAATTAGAATGGCTAATTTCAAAAAGACAAAAAAGTAACAAATGCTAGTGAGAATGTGGAAAAAGGAATGCTTTTATAAACTATTTGTAGGAATGTAAATTAATAGAGACATTATGGAAAACAGTATGGTGCTTTTTCAAAAAATTAAAAATAGACCTACCATGTGATCCAGCAATCCCACTACTTGGTATATTCCAAAGAGAATGAAATCAGTATATTGAAGAGACAACTGTACTCCCATGTTTATTGCAGCACTATTCATAATAACCAAGATATGGAATCAACCAAATGCCCATCAATGGGTGAGTAGATTTTTTAAATGTGCTATATACACAAATGGAATGCTATTCAGCCATAAAAAAGGATGAAACCCTGTCATTTGTGACAACATGAATGAGACTGGAGGACATTATGTCAAGTGAAATAAGCCAAGCACCAAAAGACAAATACCACATGACCTCACTCATATGTGGAATCTAAATAAATTGATCCCATAGAAATTGAGAGTAGAATAGTGGTTATCAGAGACTGGGGAGAACAGTGAGAAGAGGAAGCAGGGGAGAAGATAATCAAGGGGTACACATTACAGTTATATAAGAGGAATATACTCTGGTACTCTATTGCACAGCAGGATGATTATAGCTAACAATAATGAATTGTCCATTTCAAATAGAAAAGAAGATTTTGAACATTCTCACAGCAAAACAAAGTTTAAGATGATAGGTATGTTAATTATCATGATTTGATCATTACACCATATATATGTATCAAAACATCATATTGTACCCCATAAATATGAACAATTATATGCCAATGAAAATATTTTTTAAAAGGTGATACAGCTTCAACTAGTTTTCTCACTCAGAACATATGTCTTTGGAGCATACGTATAGCTGCTCTGAAACCACCATGTTGCAGAGACCACAGGAAGGTAAAGAGAGAGTCAGAGGAGCCCTAGCTGTTTCAGCCCCCAGCACTTTGAAGTTTCCTGGTCCCAGTGCCAAACATGTGAATGCAGAAGCCTTCAAGATGATTCCAGCATTATCCTGTCTCATGGCAGCCAGGTGAGATACTCTGAGTGGGAACCACCTAGCTGAACCCAGTCACCAAATCATAAGAGATAACAATAATAAACGATTATTGTTGTTTCACACTCAAAAATAAGAAAATTACAAAATTCTGTGCATCAAAAGATACTATCAGAGTAAAACGGCAACCCACAGAATGGGAGAAAATATTTACAAATCATGTATCTGGATATTAGTGTCTGGGATATGTAGAGAATGCCTAAATACACAAAAAAATAAAAATGGACAAAGAACTTAAATAGACATTTCTTCAAAGAAGATCTATAAATGGACAATAAGCAAAGAAAAGATGCTCAATGATATGGTTTGGTTCTGTGTCCCCACCCAAATCTCATATTGAATTGTAATCCCCAATATAGGGGGAGGAACCTGGTGGGAGGTGATTGGATCATGGGGGTGAACTTCCCCCTTGCTGTACTCATGATAGTGAATGAGTTCTCACAAGATCTGGTTGTTAGAAAATGGGTAGCGCTTCCCCTTTCTTTCCCTTTCTCTCTCTCTCTCTCTCTCTCTCTCTCTCCTGCTGCCACATGAAGCTGTGTGTGCTTTCCCTTTACCATTTCACCATGATTGTAAGTTTCCTGAGGTTTCCTCCGCCATGCCTTCTGTACAGCCTGTGGACTGTGAGTCAATTAAACCTCTTTTGTTTATAAATTACTACAGTCTCAGGTAGTCCTTTATAGCAGTGTGAGAATGAACTAGTACACTCAACATCACTAATCATTAGGAAAACTCAAATCAAAACTACAGTGAGATACCACATCACACCAATTAGGATAGCTACTATAAAAAATATATAGAAAATTACAAGTGAGGATGTGGAGTAATTGGAACCCCTGTGCACTGGTGGTGGAAATGTAAAATGGTACATCCATGTATTAGTCTGTTCCCACACTGCTATGAAGATACTACCTGAGATTGGGTACTTTATAAAGGAAAAGGGTTTAATTGACTCACAGTTCCACCTGGTGGGAGGAGACCTCAGGAAACTTACAATCATAGTAGAAGGCTAAGGGGGGGCAGGCACCTTCTTTACAAGGCAGTAGGAGAGACAGAGAGTGAAGGGGGAACTACCAAACACTTTTAAAACTATCAGCTCTCATAAGAACTCCCTCGCTACCAGGACAACAGCATGGAAGAAACTGCCCCCATGATCCAATTACCTCCCACCAGGGTCCCTCGCTCAACATATGGAGATTACAATTCGAGATGAAATTTGGGTGGGGACACAGAGCCAAACCATATCAAACCACTACAGAAAACAGTATGGTGGTTCCTCAAAAACCTTAAAATGGAATTACCACATGATTCCGCAATTCCACTTCTAGGTATATACCCAAAAGAATCGAAAGCTTGGTCTTAAAAAGATATTTGTACATCTGTATTTGTAACAGTATTATTCACAATAGTCAATGGTGAAAGGCCACTCAAGTGACCATTGATGATGAGCAGATTAAGCAAACTATGGCATACATATATATGCAAAGGAATATTATTGTTTCTGAAAAAGGAAGAAAATTCTGACATATTCTATAATATGGATAAACTTTGAGGATATCATGCTAAGTGAAATAAGCCAGTCACAAAAAGACAAATACTGTATGATTCCACTTAATATTATTATTTTTTTTTTCTTGAGACGGAGTCTCACCCTGTCACCCAGGCTGGAGTGCAATGGCATGATCTCGACTCACTGTAACCTCTGACTCCAGGGTTCAAATGATTCTCCTGCCTCAGCCTCCTGAGTAGCTGGGATTATAGGTTCCCGCCACCACGCCCAGTTAATTTTTGTATTTCTAGTAGAGATGGGGTTTCACCATGTTGGCCAGGTTGGTCTTGAACTCCCAACCTCATGCTCCGCCCACCTCGGCCTCCCAAAGTGCTGGGATTACAGGCGTGAGCCACTATGTGCAGCCCTCCACTTATATAAAATACTTAGAGTTATCAAAATCATAGAGACAGAAAGTAGAATGGTAATTACATGGGCAGAAGTAGTAAAAGGGAAGTTGTTTAATGAGTACAGAATTTCAGTTTTGCAAGATGAGAAAGTTCTGGAGTTGGATGGTAGTGATAGTTGTGCAACATTATGAAAGTATTTGATACCACTGAATGAAACACTTAAAAACTGTTAAGATGGTAAATTTCATGTTGTGTGTATTTTACCACAATAAAAAAAAAAATGGGGAAAAAAGATATTACAGTGAGTAAGAGCCCAGCTTCTACTGAAGTTATTTCCATTCGTGTGTGTCATTGAAATAGGCACCAAAGTCACCCCAAGATGAAATGAACATAGCCAGTATACAAGGTCAATCTCTTCCTTTTTAGCTTTGACTCAGAGAGACCCCTTGCTATTACTGCTGTCAACTTCATATTCTCACTGTCACCCTCTTGACAACATTGTCATTCAGATGTCCCAGGTCATATCAGGTAAGGCTAAAGCAATCAGAGCAGACAGATTTCTATTCAGGGCTATTTGGAACTGTCTTGTTACCTGAAAGATTCTCCTAATTCATGTGACAACTGGTGATCTACCTTACTCATCATCAGAGAAATATATAACTTTTTTCTCTCCCCTTCTCTAATCCTCTCCCCACCCCACTTACTGTTAGGGATGGATTTGCACTGAGTCATACATATTCTCTTCTAAATTTTAGGAGTACAAACATGGTCAGCCTTGGTCCCTGAGTATACAGTCTAGGGAAAAGATATATGTTAAACAACTAATTATGTAGATAACCATATAATTACTATTCTGATAAAAGATACAAGGGAGGATTATCAGAGTCCTATGAGATCATATAACTACAGGACTTTCTATTCTTGCTGTTTTCTAGAGATTGAGAGGTTGCTTACCTAAGGAAGGGGCATTTAAATTACAACCTAGAAGATGAAAACCAGGGAGAATGCAGTGTCATGAGCAAAGGGGGTGATGGTGGGCAATGAGGCCAGGGAGAGGCAAGTCTAGATGATCCTGTTGTTTGTTGTTACCTCACTGAGTTAGATTCTTCTTCATACTGAACATCAGAAGTTTAGATCTGTTATAGTACAAATAATTTTTATTTGCAAATTCTATAATGAAACACATAGGACAGAGAGCAATGTGAAAAATTCCCAGGATGTTTCAAACTTCTTCAAAAGTGCTTTTATCTTCTATCCTATATAAGTGGGGGCATTTTATCCAATATAGGTGAGGACATCTTTCAACCAAGGCAAGGTCTAACATTGCTCCAAAGAGTCAAAGCCCCGTATACCAAAGCCAGAATAGATAACATGCATGTTCAGGCAACAATAAAATAGAAAAGCAACTCCCCACTTGGAGTGTTCACTTATTGCTTGCATACTTGTTCACAATGTAGCCAATTTATCTCTACAGACCTTTTTGTTAAATAATAGGAGGCTTCAGGTAAGATTCATTCATTATAGTCCTCAAAGCTAATCTCAGAGTGGAAAACTTAAAAGAGAAAACTTCTGCTATAAGAAATCCAAATGAAATACCTAAAAGGAAAATTTTCTGAAAATTACTATCTTGAGTAGAAACTGTTAAAAATACAACATGTTAGAAAAGAATAAAAACTGATCAATCCAGTGGGCACAACAGTAACTCTGGAACCAAAGAGAAGCTGACGACCATATGAAATCATCAAGTATACAACGCTCGCCTGCAGGTACCCTCAGAGTTGCTCCTATGAGACCAAAGCCACTGGCTGACCTGCACTTCACCCCTATGGTTCCTGTGACACAATCCCTCTACTTGTGTTATTGAAATCAGAACATTCTTATCCAGAGGAGGAAAGGGTGTGGCAGCAAAACTGTGTGGTCCAGAGCTGGCTGTGGTGGCTCACATCTGTAATCCCGGTGACTCAGGAGGCTGAGGCAGGATAGTTGCTTGTGGCCAGGAGTTCAAGACCAGCCTGGGCAACATAGTAAGACCTCCACCACTACAAAAATATATATATTTTTTAATTAGCTAGGCATGGTGGCATATGCCTGTAGTCCTTGATATTTGGGAGGCTGAGGTGGGAGTATCTCATGAGCCCAGCAGTTTGAGGTTACAGTGAGCTATGACTGTTCCACTGCACTGCAGCCTGGGAAACAGTAAAATCTCATCTCTAAAAATATAATAAAATTGCACAGTGGCTCCCTCCTGTAATCTCAGCACTTTGGTAGGCCGAGGAGGGCAGATCATGAGGTCAAGAGATTGAGAACATCCTGGCCAACATGGTGGAAACCCAACTCTATTAAAAATAAAAAAATTAGCTGGGCATGGTGGCACATGCCTGTAATCCCAGCTACTCGGGAGGCTGAGGCAGGAGAATCGCTTGAACCCGGGAGGCGGAGGCTACAGTGAGCCAAGATTGTGCCACTGCACTCCAGTAGAGATGGAACCAGTTTCCCCCTCTCTAAGTAGAAACCATTGACAGTGACAAACCCATAACTTTTTGACTTTGGCTTTTGCTGAATTTGCAAGTGTTGATCACCTGTAACAGGGTCCTGTTGAAATAGGAAGGTCATCGGTGATGAAGGGCAGAGATGCCCCAAATGGAAAAATCTCTTTAAGCTCTGTGTAGCTTGGTAAATATAGTGTTAGGATTATCAATTTGCAGGAGATATCCTAAAATTTGAAGTCTGAGATATCTGGATAAACACCCTAAACAGCAGGCAATGTCCCCATAATATCAGAACTCATTTCCTTGGGTTAAGTGGCTTTTTAAATCCAGAATTTAGGAAGTGAAGGAGCAGGAGCTATCTCAAGATAAGCCATAGCTTCCTTGGAGAAGCATGGAGAAACGGTGGCAACTGCAATATCACAATGAGCTCCAACAATGAACTCGGGACCAAAGATAGATAAGAATCATTCTTGTGACTTTTAACTTAGAGAGAAATCTATTATTTCAACTAGGATGGACAAAATGTGGGCATGCGACGCAGTTCTAAAATGCAAATCAGCTCTTTCTTTTAAAAATGGAGACCTGGTGAATCACTCACAGACCACTTAAAATGTAAAATAAAAGAAATGAAATAGCCAATACACTCAGTTTGGAGCGATCCTTCAGACGATTTTGCGCCGTATGGCTTTACCCACATGCACATGCACACACATACACATACACACATGCACACACACACGCACATGCACACACACCTGTACACACACACACATGCACATGCACACACACATGCACGCACACATGCCTGCATACCCGCACACTGGTCTTAACGGTCATAACCATGGATCTTCCATGATCTTATATGAATGTATATGATCTTTCGCTGGATCTTATATGATCTTTGCTGATCATGATCTTGTATGGTCTTCCGCCATGATGTAACGGTCTGTTAACCATGCTGATCGATCGCCGCCATCGTCGCCATGCCATGCCGATCTGTGCCGATGTAGGTCATGCTGCTGGTCGCCATATAACCGCCATGCCGTCTTTATGCTGATCATGTTATGCCACTGGTCATGATCTTGATGCTCCGATGTATGGCGTTATGCTGCCGATCGCGTCGTTGCTGATCTGCTGCCATTGCCGATGCCGTAATGGTTAACCGCCAGATCTTATGCCGCCGCTATGCGTCATGATCTTCGATCGCCAGACGCCGATCAGGCAGACACACAAGAACATGCATAATACCTACTTACACAGGCACACATATGCACATACTTTAAATAAGTGGGGTAATAGGGTATTTTATTTTGTCAGTATTATAAGATAAAGAAATAGACACAGATAAAGATATATAGATATTTACCATCAAGCTCTTTAAATCATAAATAGAAAAACATGTAATACAATATGTATATTTTATTCCATTATCTGTATTTACTATAGTTTAGCCAATCCCCAAACAGTGGTAGAACCAGTTTTGTTCTTTTTATATTTTAAACATTCTTCTTAGATACAGTCTTTGCATACTTACCTGAATATGCTCTCAGGAAAGCTCCTAAAAGTGGAATTGCTGAATTAAAGGGCAGCCCAATATGTTTAAATCTTGGTACATATTGCTAACCTGGAGATGATCTGGCACCAAGGGAGCCTGTTGTCCTTGCACTTTCCCTCTCAGCCTGAAGCCCTGCAGCATCTTGGCTCAGCTGTGGTCTGTCTTTACACAGACAGCACAGGCATGCCTGAGTTTCCAGCTGTTTCCCTGCTTTGAGGGGAGCAGTTCTCTCTGGAGAAAAGACAGAAAGCCCCATGTTCCCTTCAGCCCCTGCTGCTCCACGATGGGGAAGGAGGCTAAGCAGGAACACCTGTCTCTCTTGCAACACCTGATGACACCACTTTCCACACTGGAGACCTGCAATGGGCCTGTCACAAGTGTTACCAGTGAACCCTGCCCAGGTCTTGCGTCCATGTGGGAGCTGGCTGCGTGCAGTGGCTCACACCTGTAATCCCAGCACTTTGGGAGGCCAAGGTAGGAGAATCACTTGAGCCCAGAAGTTCAAGACAAGCCTGGGAAACACAGCGAGATCCCATCTCTACAAAAAACTTTTTTTTAATTAGCTGGGCATGATGGTATATGCTTCTGGCATATGCTACTTGGGAAGCTGAAGTGGGAGAATCTCTTGAGCTCAGGAAGTCAAGGCTGCAGTGAGCCATGATCATGCACTGCACCCCAGCCTGAGCAATACAGCAAGACTTTGTCTCAAAAAAAATAAAATAAAATGACAGCAGAAGTTAGTGGAGCTGTATGAAGACTCCAGGTGAAAACCTACAGTATTAGGTCAGGGGATACCCTCTAGATTTGGTGCAGATCAGTGGTCCTCAACTGGAGGAGAAGGAGATTTTGCTCCCCTGCCCCTACCCCGGGAACATCTGGCAATGTCTAGAGATGTTTTAGGTTGTCACAATTGTTGGGGATATACTACTGGTATCTGCTGAGTTGAGGCCAGAGATGCTACTAAACATCCTACATTGCACACAACGGTCCTCACAACGAAGAATTATCTGACCCAAAATGTCTACAGTACTGAAGTTGAGAAACACTGTTGTACATAATGTATTCTCTATTTTTGGTTGTATTTGTTTATTTCACAGAATATCAGGGAAAGAAGATCTGCAAATTTGCAAATAGTTGAAACTGTCATATATGGGTAATTTTTTAAATAAAAACCATATTGTATCATTTAATCTTTGAATGCTTCTCCCATTCTCTGCCTCTCCTCCTTACCCAGAAACCAAGAACAACAAGCTCTCTAGTTTCCCAGAGTTCAAACCTGCTCTACCTACTTTGAAACCCAAGTGGCACTGACACAGATAAGCCTGATTAGAATTTTCCCTCTGTCCTTTGTTTTAAATTAACTTATATAGAATTAGTAGAACATGAAGTCTTGTTCCTTCCTTTCCTGCTGTAGGGTGATTTTTATCTCATTCATATCATTTTAATATATAGTCACCTATCCCAACAGACATCAGTTGATGTGATAACAATCTCCTTTAGCCTGAAGGCAGAAAGGGAAAAGGGGGGCTTTCTTTCCAAAGGGAGTAGCTTTTCTTTAAATGAGAGTTCCAACATTCTACATGCTAATCCCCTCTCTTCACCACCCTTTACATATATCAAGAGCAGGATCTAAGTCATTTGGAAGCATTTGAGCCAGTTCATTGGATATGCCCCATTGCTAAGATGACTATCTGAGAACAATCCATAATTTATTCAGACTTGGATCCATTCCAGCCCTTCCGTGAGGTCTGTAACCTCAAAAACCACTCAATCAGTGTTCCTGGCTGACCAAAAACACTCTCTCAGAAGAGAGATGCAATGAGTCATGAGTGAGAATTCTGAAGTAAACAACGACGGCTTCTATAATAACAGAGTCTCTGTAAGGTTTCCCTGCTGCATTGGGGTAGCATTCAGGAAACATTACAGTGTTCTGTAGTTCATAGAAGGGAACTTCACTGCAAAACTAAATTGAGTTCACAGCCCACAGGTATGCACACATATATGCATACCCCAACCTGGCCCCTTGTGGAAAAGCAGCCATGCTTGACTTATTTCCCTGTCACCAAAATGATTCCTCCACACCAGAGAGAGGAAATAGCCAAATTCTACCCAGGCTCAGGACAAAATGTCTTTTTTTTTTTTTCCCTTGTGCATCAAGATAAAAAGTATTGCATGTGGAACAAAGCTGAGGATGGCAGCACAAAGGCAACAGAAGTTGGCTCACATTGGTGATGTGGGAAATAGACTGGGAGTCAAAAAAGCAGCATCTCTTGAGGAATATAACAGCCAGAAAGCCTCTATCTTTCCATGCAGAGTGGCATGGGGTCTTTAGGATAAAAAGCAAGAATGAGTCTCCCTTACAATGCCAAACCCAGTTTTGCAACAGGTTAAAAGTATTATTGAAAGAATTGTTCATATAAGAAAGGCCTCTGTATCTTGCTATCACCTAGCTCCTTGCTACTCACAATATGGTCTGCAGACCAGCAGCAGCATTCCAGAGCTTATTAGAAATGCATACTCGGGCCCCTCCCCATATCTAATCACAGAATCTAAATTCCAACAAGGTCTCAGGTGATTTGTGCTCTTATTAAAATTTAATAAGCACTGTTGTAAACAAACTCTCTCAACAAAATATAGAAACCCTGTCCCAAGATAGCTAAGGATCTATCCAATTAATCAATCAACAAAATATTGCCTAATAGAATGCTCTGTGCATGATGTCAACAAGGTGGTCAAAGTGTCATCCAAACACAAAACCATGAGTGCAAAATAACATCAATAGAATAATGGTTTGGCAATACTTCCTCTAGAAGGCTCTGGGAGCAATACAGAGGGACAAATGAGAGAAGAAACTTTGGCCATGATAGGATTTGTCTTGAAAGAAGTCCTGGGAGTCCAGAACTATATTGATACAATGATTATTCCTCCAGCTTCTGTAGACTTTGCCAAGGTGCTTCTCCTGAGAAGTGAGCAGGGAGATATGAATGAAGATGTTAAATTAGAAATAACAGGAAATAAGCAAGCTGTGCATTAGCGTGGAGCAAAAACAGGTGAAAACAACAGGCACAGGCCTGTCCCTAGCAATTACTTTAATAACTAACTTCTGTGCTGCCAGAGGCAATCTTTGTCAGCAGTCACAAGTGAGTGAATGAATGGCTTGTGGCCACAGTGACTCTGTGCTCCAGCTTGGGAGCTGCAGCTATAATTGCCTGTTGGGGCTTAGTCTCAAAGTAAAAGAAAGGAGCATCCTGAAGGGAACACAAACTTGTCCTCTAGCTTCTGTTTGGGTTCAGCAATGCCAAGTAGACAGATGAGAGGACAGGCTAAGAGAGACACAGGGTTATTTCCTTCCTCTTCCTCACCATCCCCACCCATTGCTCTAGGTCTGAAATCATTTCCATCCCTTTATGACAATGGTTCTCAACCAGGTATGAATTGACCCTGTTACCTGGGGACAGTTGGCAATGTGAAGATGTTTTGGGCTATGATGGCTAGGTGGCTGTGTGCTACTGGCATGTTGTAGGGAGAAGCCAGGAATGCTGCTAAAGATCCTACAATGTACAGATAGGATAGTCCCCACAGCAAAGAATTATCTGACCCAAAATGTAGCCAAGGTTGAGAAATTCCACTCTGACAAAACAGCCTCATGGGAAGCCCTTGCCTGAAGGCTCTCTTCCAGGTAACAGACTCCTGCTGTTATTCCTCCCCATGTGCCTCAACTCCCCTTGCAGGTTCCTTTAACTCATACCTCCCCTGAAACAAGCACCAATATTAAACTATCTTCAGAAATCCCAGCCAAATAAGCTGTTTGATTGCTTCCTAGACTGTAACTGGTACAAAGACCAGAATGAGAAAAAATATGACTAGATTTGCCCTGGAGTGGTCAGTCTTAATTGATGACCTGGCCAAAGCTAAGGGGGAAAAGCAGGAGGGTCTGGAAGCAGGAGAACTGCAGCTACAGGGCTCATGAGAGGCCTTCAAGGAGAGAGGCTCTCAGAGTGATGGGGAAGGGGTAGCCTTGGAGCACGAGAGGCAGGGCAGGCTGGGGAGGGTTAAAGTCTTTCCTAACCCCCAGTGGATCCAGTGGCACCTTTACCATAATGCTAATGAAGCCAAAGGGTGTCACCCCTTACTTGCATGAGCACTTTTTCTTTCTTTTTTTCTTTGTTTGTTTTTTTTGTTTTGTTTTGTTTTGTTTTTTGAGATAGAGTCTCTCTCTGTCGCCCAGGCTAGAGTGCAGTGGCGCGATCTTGGCTCACTGCAAGCTCCGCCTCCCGAGTTCACGCCATTCTCCTGCCTCAGCCTCCTGAGTAGCTGGGACTACAGGCACCCGCCACCACCCCGGCTAATTTTTTTGTATTTTTAATAGAGATGGGGTTTCACCGTGTTTGCCAGGATGGTCTTGATTTCCTGACCTCGTGATCCACCCGCCTCGGCCTCCCAAAGTGCTGGGATTATAGGCGTTTCTTTTTCTTTTTCTTTTTCTTTTTTTATCTTGAATCTGGCTCTGTTGCCCACGCTGGAGTGCAGTGGCACGATCTTGCCTCACTGCAGCTTCTGCCTCCCAGGTTCAAGCAGTTCTCCTGCCTCGGTCTCCCAAGTAGCTGGGATTACAGGCGCGGGTCACCACGCCCAGCTAATTTTTGTATTTTTAGTAGAGATGGGATTTCACCGTGTTGGCCAGGCTGATCTCAAACTCCTGATCTCAAGTGATCCACCCGCCTCAGCTTCCCAAAGTGCTGGGATTACAGGCATGAGCCAGCACACCCAGTCACACGAGCACTTTCTAAGGATGCGGGAAGAGGCCTAACAATGGGATTACATTATTATATGTAAAAATTTTCAGAAATAAGATATTTTAATTGCAATTGATTTAAAATGCTGTCTCTTTGCACACGAAGTTTTCCTCCACATTTCCATTCGTATTAGGGGGCAATCGAAGGGGTCCAGCTAAAACAAAGTTGAGGTGGGAATATATATAATTTGGGTTTAGTGGGATATGTTTATGCAGTTAACAGATATTTGGGGGTAAAATTAAGTTGTTAGGCATCCAAGTGTAAGAATGACTTTCAAGAGTACTTCTGTCATCCATGGCAAGATTTATTTGGCATTGTGTCATGAAGGGGCAGGTCAAAGGTCATATGGTGATATGAACATATCCAACAAGGGTGTGTGGACAGTGGAGAAGAAACAAGGCTTGCAATGCACGGAAACAGAAGCTGTGAAAACTTCTTCCAATCACTGAATGTGTAAAATGTTAAAGAGGAAACTGTACTCTGCATCCTTTGATCAGAAGTTATTTCCTTCAAGAATATACTCAGTAATGCAGAGTACACAATTATAAATGTACTAAAGATTTTTTTCCTTTTTTAAGGTAGATTTTACTGGTCCCCTCAATCAGACACATTGGTGAGAGCACAAACTGCACAAATGTATATTCAGTAGCTTTGATGACAAGGGGGTTACAAATATGTACCCACAGCCTGGCACTGCATGGAATGTGAAGGGTGCTAAATAGACTTAATGAATGGATGAATGAACAAACTGGCATGGCCTGGACGGGAGAGACTTCATGGAAGAGGTAAGAGGTCAAAAAGAAACAAAACAAGCTCTGGAAAGGAGCCTAGAATCCATAAGGTGGAGCAAGGAGGCAAGCCCCCTGAAGAGGACCAGCCCTCCAGAAGGCAACTGAGATTATGCTGGGCAGGAAAGCAAGGCTAGACACTGTACATCCTGGAAAGCCAGAGTAGTTTGGCTTTCCAAACTACTGTTATTTAGTAGATAACTAAATAACAGAAAGCCACTACAAGATCCAGAGCAGAGGGTGGGTGTGGTGGCTCACGCCTGTAATCCCAGCACTTTGGGAGGCCAAGGTGGGCAGATCACAAGGTCAAGAGATAGAGACTATCCTGGTCAACATGGTGAACCCTGTCTCTACTAAAAATACAAAAATTAGCTGGGTGTAGTGGCACACACCTGTAGTTCCAGCTACTTGGGAGGCTGAGGCAGGAGAATCATTTGAACCCAGGAGACGGAGGTTGCAGCTGAGATCATGCCACTGCACTCCAGCCTGGGTGACAAGAGTGAAACTCCATCTCAAAAAAAGAAAAAAAAAGGTCCAGAGCAGAGTAGTGATGTGACAAAAGGTGGAGTTTTCTAAAAATTAACTTGACAGGGGACTCAAGATGGACTATAGCAGGGAGCAGACACAGGGAAGTACTGTCGTAACTCAAGTAAAAAATGATGTGGACCTGGGTTAGGCAGTTGGGAATGATAAGAAAAAGATGAGTCTTCAGACCCATGGCAGGAAAAATCTCATATTACTGAGAGTAATTGATATTCAGATAATCAATTTGAAAAATTGATATTCAAAATCTCTGTGATGTTATAGGCTCTTTCTTGGACTTGGCCACGGATATAAGATAACTAGCCTCATGGGTCTGAAGTCTCAGATGAGCAGCTTGACTATGATAGACTGTAGGGTTACATAATTTGTCCAAGAGAAGGCTCTCTTGGTAATGAAAATCTCTCTATAGCCAGTATCTTAGCCCTTGTCTGCATTCACAGTCAGCTGCTGCCACTGTCATCCTCTGCAGCTGTTCTACAGCATGTGACATCCTGACTGAGCCTCCGCCGGAAATCCAGTGGGTGCTGATGCCCATTTTAGGGTCTGCTACATGGCAGCGGAAATGCACATCCTCCCGGAGGATGGGGAGCGAGTTCCGGAGCCCGCATTCAGATGAGCCTGCACAGACCTCTCCTAAGGAACTTCAGGATGATTGATTAAATCACTGCCTTTCAGTCCCCCTGATTAGGTATTGAACTATCCCCTGTGAGTTTCCTTCCTCTAGCAAATCATCCCACTCAATAGGAAACTATGGTTTTCCCTTTTTCCTGGTCTTCAGGCAGGAGAAAGTCAGTCCAGCAAGTGAGCAAATGGATTATTCATAACTTTTGACAATACAGTCAGTTAACTGCTGTCGCTAAATGAATCTGCATTATTTATCCCTCTTCCGTAGTCTGCAATTCCATGCTGCCGGATCTACTTGTTACTCAGAAATTTAAAGAGATGCTAATATCCCCAGAAATGTAAAGAGATGGCAATACTCATGGTCTCTTTATGCTGTGGCTCACCGGGGCCCTGTTCTTGATGGTGCATGCAATCAGTAAGACCAAGGCTTCAGCTTGGGGAATTAAGGGGCACAACATGACAGCTTACCTCTTGCAGGCTGAACTTTTATTTTATTGGCCCAGAGTGGTTAAAAACTGTTCTCTAGAATGCCTTATGCTTCCTTTTCTGTAAGAAGGAGACCTGACTTTTGCTCTTACCTACCCCCTATTTTAACCAGATTAATCTCCTAGATCTCAATAAATGACTACAGAATTGTGGCTAAAAGCCATGCAAGAAATTTTTTTTAAAGAATGCAGAAATCCAATCAAACTAGAAAATGTACAACTTGAATGGTGAAGTACAAAGTTCAACAACTCCTCTAATTATCCAGCAAGAAGATTACAGACCACCCAATTAAGAGTGGGAAGAGTTCAAGAATTTTTTCCTATCCAAAACAGGCAACAAAATGTTGAAAGAGAGGATAAAAATTGGATAAAGGTAAAACTTGAAAGACATCCATCTTAGTCCATTTGGGCTGCTATTACAAAATGCCATAGACTGGGTGACTTATAAACAATAGAAATTTATTGCTCACAGTTCTGGAGTCTGGGAAGTCCAAGATCAAGGCGTTAACAGATTTGGTGTCTAGTGAGGGTCCCCTTTCTGTTTCACAGATGGTTCCTTCTCACTGTATCATTAAATGGTGAAAAGGGTGAGGGAACTCTCTGGAGCCTCTTTTATATGGGCACAACTCTCATTCATGGAGGCTCCACCCCCAGTCCTAATCGTCTCCTGAAGGCCCCACCTCCAAATACTAGCCCATTGAGGGTTAGGATTTCTACATCTACATTGGAGTGACATAAACAGTTCATAGTAACACCCACAGCACAAACTTAAGTATTCTTCATTCACTTCACAAAAAGTCTCCAATCAAAAGAGAGGATTCCATGGGTTCTTCTGTGACCGAGTTGAATTATGCAGAAAATAAGTATCCCACTCACATCTCTAATGACTAGTATCCAACTCATGACCCCAGCTTTTACCTTCATTACCGTAGCCCACATGATACATTTAATCTGCTCTTTTTAGTCAGAAATATGATTTTAAAGCCATAGAAATGTATAAAAATAAACCAAAGATAAAATATATAAAAACTTTGTTATTAATATTTTTGTCAAATTTTAAAATGTTTTGTAATTATAGGTATTATTTTTTCTCATTGAAACAACATATAATTTTAAATTGAAGTTATCTGTGCTTTTCATGTAAAAGGCATAAGAAAGTTCACTTGTAAACAGTGTGAACATTTACATAAACTTGATTTAAGATATTCATAAACATGTTATTTAATTTACAAAAGCTTCTCCAAAGCTAGAAGGAGTTGTTTGCTGGGTATGGGAGTTTTCCCTCTGAAGCATTTGATGTGTTTAAGAGAATCAGAAAACTTGCATTTAATTTACACAAAGATGTATAAGAGCTACAAATTAATTAGGTTTATAAATGAGGTTAATTGTTTAGGGGAAGTCAACCTGTTAAAATTATTAATTTATTGACTATTATTAATGTACACAGAAATATATTCTTACATAAAGATATATATTCTTAGATAAATGTTTACTAAAATTATAGATAGAATGACAAGTTTTATAAGCTACATTTAAGGCCTTAAGAAAAATAGGTTTTCCAATTTGTGACGTTAATAAACTAAATTGGTTTAATTTTATTTTATTTTAGGCAGCCATATGTTCACTGTTTATTGAGTATCTCATATGTAGGCATTATGGTTATCATGGACGAGATGCTGCAGTGAACAAAATATAGCTCGATATTTCACTCTTGGGGCTTATAATCTAGCAGCAGAAATAGACAGTATACAACTGATTATGCAACTAATGATTTATTTACAAGTCTAGTATGTTCTGCAAAAAAAAAATGTAGATTGATTTTTTTTTCACAGGCATTGCAGTCTACTTTGGATGTTGTTACAAATGAGAAAGGCATTTTGAAGATATTACCTATATAAGAGACATGACAGAAGAGAAAGATAGTTCCCCCAAATTGCCAATCAAGGCCTAAATTTAAAAGTGTAACTAAAAATATTTATCTTCTTTTTGTACAATAGGTCTCTTAAACTTAATTTTTCCATCTATCTGAAATTTCCTGTCTGTTGACCAACTAAGTATTAATTTTAAAATCACCTAACTATAAATAGTCTATTTTATACACACACATACACACACACACACACACAAATCCTTGGGCAAATTTTAAATGACTGTTAAAAACACAAGTCAACGCTTTAACGAAGCCCACCAACTGTCAATTGGTCAAGGCTCCTCCCAGCCCTGGCCTGGTTCTGCCCCAGCAGGGAGCTCTTCAGACTTCCAGGTTGGGTAAGAAGTTTATTTCCTTGGGGGCAATGTTGGTGGCCTCTGCTCTACTTGACCATAAACACCATAATTTGAGAGGCCATGTCTGTTTTGTGCATTATGATATATCCCTCATCTTTTTTATCTAACATTTAAAAGTCCTAACATTAAAAGACCTAACATTAAAAAGTCGCTTAACAAATATCAAGTGAGTGAATGAGTGAATGGTGAGTCAACAACTTGCAGGGCTTCTGGCCTTTCCCTAGACTGTTCAGCCAGGGAGTGCAATGCCTTGCCTGTCCTTTAACTCTTTTGAGTTCCTTGTTCTTATTTGTCCATTCTTTGGCTTGCCCTCTTGCCTCACTCTCTAAACTCTGAACTCCTGTGACTTTAGACTACTTATCTAATGCAACACACTTTCTTAATGATTCTCCAACCCACAACCCCAATGTGTCTTTTGGGTCCCCATTGCATCTTTTGGGTCCCCTTTGCAAGATTCTTTGGCTATTACCTAAAATCAGAATCATACACTTGGGACACAGTTTTCCAGAGACAGACTCTGAGGCAAATGGACAATTTGCTGATAAGACGCCACCTTTTATAAGACTTTATTAACCAGCAGGAGGACTTTGGACACCAACTTCTCAGCAGAGATCAGCACATCCTGCAGCAACAGACATTGCTGGCATTTCTTCATATGAATGTTCATTAAGTCCTTTTAGGTTGTAAGTCTTCATAGGAAACCCAAAAGGACTTAATGAACATTCATATGGAGAAATGGCAGCAAAGAGATCCTCCTCATAGCATCATGAAGTCATTATGGAAGAATCATTGATGATGAAATATACTTGATAACAAAAGCTTAGTTCTTTTAGCTCTTTTCTTTTCCCTTATTGGTATACTAGTGGACTAATAATCCTGTTTGACCATCAGTGATAGAAAAATCTCATCCTACCCTCAGTGTGTCATCAATGTACCTTTTTGTGCCAGCCTCCTAATGCCTGAGGGCCTTCTAAGGCCTGCCTAAAACAACCTTGATTTCTTTCTTAAAGCAGGTGAACTTGTTATCTGTCTGTCTCCATAGTGATGACTCAAACTCTGCCTTGGATATGCTCTCTGACCTGAACTTCATGCCTCATTTTGACCTAAGACATTATTCATTTCAGCTCCAGTTTTACCTGGCTAGAGATCTCTGTCCCTCCCTGAGCGATAACATTGAGTTCCTCCCACTGTTACACCCATTTCCATGACTAGCTCTCCACCTGTGGTTCCGGGCTCTCATCTCACCTTATTACTAAAGAAGTTGACATTTCTAATCTAGTGTCTTCCCTTTTGCTTTCTATTTCCTTTTTATCTTCCATTGCTCAACATTTTACAGCCAACTAATGAAGGAGGAGGAATATCAGAAGGAAAGAATAAGATGAAGAGGATTGAATTTCATTCCTCTCTTTTCATATAGCCAAGAGAAAGAAGCTATAGATATTCTTCAGCCTTAAGGAAAAAATTGCCTAAATAAAAGAAAAAAAAAAAACTCTCTCTTTAAACCCATTTCCCCCCATGATGCCATTTTCTTTTGTTAAAGTTAAGAAAACAGATGCATAAGCCATCATTATACTAAAAAGATATCTCATATCTAGTGGTACTGCAGAATATCAGCCTCACTCAAAGGAACATATACCTCTAACTCTGAAGTTTCTCTGAAATCTATTAAAATTTACAGGATATATGCTGGTTTGAAAACTTTTTTGGTTACCATGGGTTTTAAATGGTAATCAGAATTCAAAGTCAAACTTACATATTTTTAGGTGATTGTCAAATCGGTCAAAATAAATGGAAAACCTTTGTGAAGTATATAAAGAAATGTAAATGCTTTATGGGAATTGAAACAGATGGACAGCTTCCCTGATAAGGCACCAACTTTGTTTGATGTCTTTTGTCACCAAAAGGACCAATTTCCTCAAGGACTCTTTGCTTGGGGCTTTGATATAAATCCTAATATAAACTGTCCCTAAAATCCAGAAAAGTCATTTGACAACCCTACCTCATCCTTTTTATTTGAAGTCTTAGTTGGGCTTTTTCAAATTTTCAAGAAATGTTAGGGTCATCTCAAGCAACACAATGTTTAGCTAAAGACATGAAGAATAAATCACACCTGAAAGATGCAGGCAAGTGGGCATAGTGGCTCACGCCTGCAATCCCATCATTTTGTGAGGCTGAGGTGGATGGATCGCTTGAGCCCAGGAGTTCAAGACCAGCCTGAGCAACATGGTGAGACCTGTCTCTACAAAAAATATAAAAATTAGCCAGGTGTGGTGGTGTACACCTGTAATCTTAGCTACTCAGGAGGCTGAGGCAAGGAAGATTGTCTGAGCTCAGGAGGTCAAGGCTGCAGTGAACCATGATTGAG
The DNA here is from genome assembly GCF_008728515.1 of Papio anubis. Lineage (NCBI taxonomy): Eukaryota > Metazoa > Chordata > Mammalia > Primates > Cercopithecidae > Papio > Papio anubis. The sequence continues at coordinate 139,403,163 of NC_044976.1, read as the reverse complement.
CCACTGTCCTCCAGCCTGGGCAACAGAGCAAGACCCTGTCTCAGAAAAAAAAAAAAAAAGACACAGACCTCAGGAAACTGGAAAGTTGTTCAGGACACAAGGGCAATTTTCATGTCCCAACAGCAACTCTAATATCTACCTCACCTCTCCTCTAGGCTCCCTTTCTCTGTGCTTCTCTCAACACCCCTCTTGAGTTGTCATTGTGCTGACTCAATGCTCCTTCTTCTTGTGGACTTATGTTCACCGCCTTCTGTCTGTGGTCTCTTCACATGTGCTACCACTGCCTGCGGATCATCTGTTTTCACATTAACATTCCCCATAACAAGCCTGGCATGGTGATACACACCTGTAGTCCTGGCTACTCAGGAGGCTGAGCAGGGAGGATCACTTGAAGCCAGGAGTTTGAGTCCCACCTAGGCCACACAGCAAGACCCTTGTCTTCAAAAAAATAAATAAGAACAATAAAAATTTCCTATAAGAGAGTCAGATACTATTCTGAAAGAGTGGTAGTATACTTCTACTACTACTATAGGAAGTAGTATTATTTTCATTGCCAACAATTTTCTAAAAGAAGTCATCTCATTGATAACTACCAATTGCCAGTTTTCTTAATTTAACTAAGTACAGTTTCAATGCCTATCGTGAGTTAAAGTTTTGAATCTGCTGTCTTTAAATGTCTTCTTTTCAGCATTCAGAGCATACTGCTCATTGATGCTTGCTTCCGTTTAATTATAAGGTGAATATTCTAAGAATAAGACTCATTTTGAGTTTTCTAGTCATTGTCTACTATTAGCGCCCTCACTGGGCAAATTTCTCCCAAGAGTCACCCAGTTGCCCTTTGAGTGAGGCACCAATCTGTGGAGTCCAGGTAGAAGGCACACATGGCACAAATTGTTTGCAATGATATTTCTCTGAGAAAGGTAGGGAACATGGCAACTACCCCAGAACATCTGAGCCACTACATTTGGGTTTTATAGATATATGATTCCAACTTATTTTTATAGCAACAAAATTAAATCTAAAGAGGGATCACATATTATTAAATTATAAGCCTCTTCCCACATGTAACCCTTTGCTGCAGACTTATTAAAAATATAACATGCTAGTTTATGTTTATTGACATCACTGATAGAATATCATGGAGAGCAGGACAGTGCACAAAGACAGAATCCCGAGGCATGTTATAGACTAGCCTGGTCACCAATCAACATTCTTAAAGCACAGCACAGTGTTCCAACTGCTTATGACTTTATTCAACTTCATTATCTTCTCTCTGCAACTTAGAAATGAAAAGAATTTTGTTGAAAGCCTAGCTAACATTAAGCTATCTTATGGGTTTGGAGAGTTTGGCTTTTCTGGGTTTTTGGTTGTTGTTGTTGTTATCCCTAAAGCTTGTCATTATTGCCTAGACATTAGGCTCTAAAAGTGAGCTTTAATAGCATTATTGTTATCACCCAATCTGTTAGTTTACTCCCAGTGAGCAACTCCATGCCAGGTTCAGTTCAGAGTAAAACCGATGCCCAAGATACTTTTTCCCTTTACATTCACAAACTGTTCAGCAGAAAATTAAATTAAAGTAAGCACTGATGAGTATTGCCTGTATCAGTCTGGCAATCCCATCCCAAAAGGATGTGAGTTTAGCATGACATGTTATCAATGAATTCGTGTCAGCTATTTCAGTCACTACTGGTTTTTCAAAGATTCAAACCATCAGTTTGAGGGCTTCAGACTTAGCAGTCTGCTCTCTCCACATTCCAACTTGTCAAACACTCAAGAAAGGTCTTTCATTAACTGAGCTGAGTTTCATTTATAAACTTTAGTTCCCACTAAAGCTCGTGCACAAAATCTCTATTCCCAATACAAAATGATAGCCACAAAAACTCAGAAAGAGTGGAGATGGGAGAAATGCCCTTCAGAAAGCTTCCTATGCAGTAGGAAGTTTCGCTCATTGAGCGATTCCCCCCACCCACTCGCCTTCTCCACATGCATAATGCAAACGACTCCAACCTGAGAAACGACCTACTGATGTGCTGTGAAGGACAGCGGAAAAGATCCTTCAGGAAACCTGCCTGCTGCTCTCAGACAGGAATCCAATTCTCCAGACATTCAACTTTCTGTTCTGTCCTTGAGAATTTCTGCCTGCAAAGAATTCCATACCACACCAATGGGTAAACTCCTTGATCCCTGATCTCTCATGCAATCAGACAATATTTATTGAGTATATCCTGTTTGCCAGGATCTGACCTGGATGCTGGGGATAAGGCAATGAACAAAACCAAGGCCTTGCTCACTTGGAGCTTATCTTCTAGTGTTTTTGTTTTATGGAGCTTATATTGCACCCTGTGGATCTGCGTCTCTAGACTTTTGCTCATGCTCTTCTAGCCTGCAACCCCCTCCTTCATAATTTCCACTTAACTAATTTCTAATATCTTCAAAACCCAGCTCAAACCATACCTCCTCTATGACTCTTTCCCAGATCTCCCCAGTTTCAGATTTCTTTAACCGCCAACCAAACACACTCTTGTACCAAATATTTAGTCCTTAATGCCTTATGTATCATTTATATTTATTAATGGACATATCCTATCTCTCCAACTATATTGAAGCCCTTTGAGGACAGATAATGAATCTTTTGTTATTTTTTAAGCCCCAACACCAAAGTACCCTGTATGAAGAGAGTACATCATAAATAGTGGTAGCTAATGACAGTGATAGTGAACTGAATAATATTTTTCCTTTAATCTGGAACAAAGAGTGAGCTATCAAGGAAAGGCTATCAAAGAAAGTAGCATTTTCACTGCTGACAATTTTACAACAGAAGCCATCTCATTGATAACTACCAACAGCCAGTTTTCTTAATTTGGTCCTAAGTATCCCAAGTACAGTTTAAATGCCTATCATGAGCTATAGTTTTGAATCTGCTGTCTTCCTTTCAGCACTCAAAGCACATTACTCATTGATGCTTGCTTAAGTTTAATTTTAAGGTGAATATTTTATGAATAAAAAAGGAAAATATTTTGGCTTTCATTCCATTTAAACTGAATTGAGTAAGGAATCACTCAGCAGGCATAATGTAGCAAATTGTATAATAACAATAGCAGGGTTAAAATTTACTTTTGGAGAATAAAATGCAAGCAATAACAAGATATGCTTTATAGATAAGAAAATAAAAGGCCAGGCTTTTCTCAAAACTCATGACAGTTATCAAGTAAGCTTTGCCTTTCAGAGGAAGTCCCTGTGTGTAAGCATGATTGCCATTTTGGCTGCCATTTTTCATAGACAGTCTAGGAAACCTGGGACTTTTGGGAGGCACAGATTGATAGTACATTTTTACATTTCAGTGTCACTCTAAAATTTACAGTGCTTTCACACATGTTATCTCATCTGATCCTTCACAAACCCAGCAGAAAGTAGAACAGGTAAATAATTTTTAAATTTTAAGATAGGGAAACTGAGGTCCAAGTGTTAAGAACATTAGAAGAATTGGCCATATTAGATGACATTCCCATCAATGAATGCTTCCACCTCCATACATGCCCACAAGTAAGCTCCCTGTTTTTCTGCTTTTGGTCCTTCTCTTTGTGCTTAAAATAAAATAAAAAGAGTTCTGTTTCTGTGAAGGGGTTTTGACTTGTTTAGGCCAACTCTCTCATTGACAAGCAGAAGACATGGACAAATTCAAAGGTGCCTTATAGCTACAAAGGCAGTGAGGACTTGTGAGTTAATATCTTGGAGTGGGGAGAACCTCAGATAAATCAATCTAATATTTGATGCTTTATTCCTTCCCAAGGCATTTGTCAATTCAAAAGCAACAGCTGAGAGTTTGAGAAACTGAACAAGGTTTTCATAAATCTCACAGAGAAAGACAGGGAGATAAAAATAGAAGTTTAGGGTCTCAAAGAAGAAGAATTCCAAAAACAAATATTCTAGCCTTTTTGTCAAGACACAGAAGGAACTCAACCAAGGAAAAAGGATGAAGTAGAAATAAACTCACCAAGCGTCTATTTCAAAAAGACTTCACAGGTTCAAAATAGCTGATTTCCTGGTTGGATTCAGGTAACACTCCCACACCCAGCATCCTGCCAAAAGCAAAGGTGAATCTTTTCTGGGGGAAAATACCATCCATGACCTTAAATATTTCCATAATTTTTCAACACAATGCCCGGCACTCACATAAAAAATAAAATAGACCTTAAATACACACGAATTAGTTGTAAAACAAAAGAAAAATGACAATGGAATAGAACAAACAAAAATACAATGGAATAGAATAGTAACAGGCCCACATGTGATCCATATATTGTAACTATGATGAGTATATTCAAGAAAAGAAGTGAGAAGATGACAAATTTTAGGAGTGACAAGGAAACTACAAAAAGAAAATAAATGAAAATTCTCAACGTAAGTTAAGAGCTCAAAGGGCTACTGGTAACTAGAAGGTAGTGGTGGCCATACTAACTACATTCGGTTTATGATACTGTGCACATGATCTGTGCATTTTATGACTATTACTTAAAACTAAACAACAAAATAAACGAAAATTAAATTTTGTAAACATATTTACCAAGGTCTTTGAAAATATTCATTTCCTTTTACCGAGTAATTTCACTTTTAGTAATTTATCCTAAGGAAATAATGGTAATGAAATATATTCCATGTTATGAATTTCCTGTATTTTACACAGCTTTTCCTCTATTTTGTATACTAATTTTGTTTCCAATGATGTTTCTATTACAATGCTGTGGTAAAGATCTTAGATTAACTAGTAATTTTTTTCTTAACTTAAAATTATCTTCATAAAACAAATTACCATTAAAATGTTGAGTTTATAATAGTCATTACATAAAATAGATAAAAGCAGCAAATGAAATTACAGAGTGAATATGATCACAAATATGCATTTCTAAAAAAGTTAAAGACAAAGGATTGCAAGGAAATATACCAAAGTGCCATCGGTGATTATGATTGTCTTTGTTTAGTGAAATTATAGGTATATTTTTTCCCTGTTTTTTTACTTTTTATTACCTATTTTATAGTAAATACATACATATTATTTTATAATGGTAAAAATGTAAAATCCCATATCATTAAAATGGAAAACTGTTATTTGTAAAGGAATCCATTCAAATTCCTACCCAGGCAATGCCTCTTCTTCCCCAGGGGCACTGACTTTGAGCTAGACTTACAGCACTCACTGCTGTGCCTCGTACATCAAAGCAACACATGTTGCTTCATGTTTTAGAACTCTCAGCTAAAATACAGTGGCAGGGCTCATTGTAACCTCTAGTCTGTCCTCTCTCCCATTCTCCCCACCAGGGAAATCTATCCAAGCCAATTTCAGGGCCTATGTTTCACGACAAGTAATTTTAAAGCAGGGCAGTGCTTGAACATTTACACATAAACAACTCATTAGGTGGTAGAATTTGTTGGAAAGAAAACAGTATGTCATCCGAACACCATAAAATGACTACTGAGCCCAGTTTTCTCCAATGCCTCTATTAGTTCCTGGCATAAGCCAAGATGCTTCAGACACGAATTCATTTTCCTCACCCTCTAAGTACTGGCTAGCACACTACTATTGCAGAACCCAGTTTTGGGGGGACTTTTAAACTTTTATGCAGTTCAAAACTTTTATCTTAAAGCTTGGAGGTAGAGAGTACCATGTACATAACCACAGAAAACATTCATTTCTTACTGGCACGAAACCTGAGAAACACCATTTCAGAACCTTTTTTTTTTTTTCCAAAGAATTTCCATGAAAAACGCAGACTTATCTCTTCCAACCATATATGTGTTTGTTTCCTCATAAGCCCTCTTATTCATTCATTCCACAAACAATTTTTCTGTACCAGTGTTGTATCAAACACTGCCAGGTACTGAATATAAAGAAAAAAAGAAGTTTCCCCTGTACTCAATGAGCTCAGAGTCTGGGGCAGGGAAGAGGGAAGTCAGCATATTCTCAAGTCAGTGGGGTCAGGGATATGATGAAGATCAACAGAGTTCAAGGAACTCCCAGGAGGGGCACTGGATTAGTTTTCCAAGGCTGTGTAACAAATTACCACAAACTTGCAGCTTAAGACAACATATACTTTACTATCTCATCGTTTCCATGGGTCCGGAGTCCAAGCAAGGCTCACATAGGGCCTGTGCTCCAGGTCACACAAGGCTTCTTCTATGTATTAGCCTGGCTGTATTCTTTCCTGGAGCTCTTCCAAGTCCTCTTCCAAGCTCATATGGATGTTAGCAGACTTAACTTCCTTGTGGTTACCCTTTTCTTGCTGACTGTCAATCTAGAACCATTCTTAGCACCTAGAGGCCCTCAGAGATCCCTGCCACATGGCCCTATTCAGACCTTCTCAAAATATGACAGCTCACTTCTTAAAGCTAGTAGGAGAATCTATCTGAATTCTAGACCCTCTTTTAAGGGCTCACCTGATCAAGTCAGGCCCACCTAGGATAATCTCCCTTTTGATTAATTCAAAGTCAACTTAATTTCATCTGTGAAACCTCTTCATCTTTTCCATGTAATGTAACCTAGCCATATGGGTAATATCCCATCACATTCACCCACACTTGAAGAGAGGGGATAATATGAAGTGTGAAGCATGTAAACCAGAGGGTAGAAATCTTGGGAGCTATATTAGAAATCTGCTTACTACAGGCATCTACCCCAAAATGGAACTTTCCGTGGCTTCAAAGATGACACCAGAACAAGTATTGAAGATAAGTAGAAAGGGCTGTGGAGGGGAAAACTGTTCTAACTAAAGTTATCAGCAAGTGCAAAGTCCCCAAATGAGAAATATGATAAATTTAAGGAAATGGTCAGTTGTTTTGCATTTCTGACTTTAGTGGTGTTAGATGAAGTGTCACTCCACAGACAGAAGAGCTTCACTGAGAGATAGAGTAAGTTCATCTTTGAATAAATTGAGTTTGTCTGCAGAGGCCCCATGGAGAAATGACCAGAGGGCTGTAGAAGATATGAGTCTGTACCTCAGATAGAGAAAGATTGGGACAAAAAGTACAGATTTGGAGCTATCAGTTCAGAATCAGTAATCATGTCCTTGGAATGGATGAGATTAGCCAGTACATGTGTGTAGAGAGGAAGCCCAAAGACTAGGACCTCAGACTAGCACTATTCAAAAGGTGCACAGAGGAAGACAAGGCTTTGAGGAAGCCTGGGGAGGAGCAGCTAGTGGTGTAGAAAGGAAGTATGCTACCCCAGAAGCCAAGAGGAGAAGGGGGCCTCAAGGAGGTGGGCCCCGTCAAAAGCTGCCCAAATGTTAAGATAAAGACCAAAAGGCAGTCTATTTATCAACCCTAAGATCTTTGGTTATACTGGGGATGGCTACTTACATTGAAAGGAAGGGAAAAAACATTTCAGTGGACTGAAGAATGGCTAAGCCGTGGGATATGGTGCAAAGATGGTTATTTCAAGTAGCCCCATAGGAAGGAAAGGAGTGAGGTAGGGCAATGTAGTGTGGGGTTTGGTTAAGATAACAGAGTTCAGCATAACTTCAGAGGATGCCATAATTCTGTCATGTGTGTTGAATTGAACATGTCATAACTGGAACAGACTATACAAGTCATCTAGACCAGGCTCATAGTACACGGCAGTTAAAATCTCTTTCTTTAGAAACTCTCATGGGTCTCTTAGGCCAGATCTGGATCCTTCTTTGACATACTTTAATAACATCTGCGCTACCTTCCCTTCAGGGCATTCATGCTGGTAATTTTCCACTTATCAGCACTTATTGCACTTTTATGACTATGTGATTGTGCTAATTTCCCCTACTAGATATGAACTCCATGAAGGGAGAGATCACATCTGGTTTGCTCACCATTTTATCGCTAAAGCCTAGCACAGTGCCTGGCACATATTACCATTCAATAAACATGTGCTGACTACATAACTTGAATCCCTTTATAGGCAAACAAATTGAAACTCTGAGGTTATCTGTCATTGGTCACACTGCTATCAGAGGCATGTTGCAGTAAAGTGCACATGTTCATCTCCACTATTTTTGAAATAGTCACTTCCTACTCACAATACGATTAAATTTCCTCTCAATAAGCATCAAATACATATAAACACAATCTTTCAGAAGTAGTAGCTCAAGGCTATTAACATCTAACCACCAGCATGCTCTGATTCCACAATCCCTCTTTTTAAAATTACCATCTATTGAGTACTAACTCTGTATTAAGCACAAAAAAGCTAAGGGCTTCATGTCCATTTTCTCATTTGATTTTCACAACAATTGCCCACATTGGTTTATACTATTCCTATTCTACAGAGTATAACTAAGGCTTAGAAAAGTAAAGTAACTTGCCAAAGCATTAAATGTCAGGGCCAAGATATAAACACAGGTCTGTCAGATCCCAGAACCCATGGCCTTATCCCCTATGCTCTACTACTTCACCGACTATGCTCTTCCCAAAATTGTCAACAACTCCATAATTCTATTCCTATCCAAACACACACTTCCATTGGGAAAATACATTCAGTTTAGGGAAACTGATGAACCCTTTCAAGGCACTATTAGTTGTCATGAGATAAAAGTATAAAAAGAAAAAGCTATCAGTAAAGCAAATCATAGAATTTAAATGAGTTTAGTGTTAACTCATTTTAGTAGTATAGGCCCCAGGGTCAAGCATATTTTATAAATATATTTTTATATATTAAAAAATATATATACATATACATATGTATATATTATAAACAAATTGTTAGTAGTACTCTTGGTAATAACAAGGGAATATAAGTAGAAGGTTTGGCGTCTCTAGATTAATAATTGAAGTCTTACCTGTTATATACTTCCTTCTCTTTCCAAAAGAGAAACTACATTTATTCTCCTGGTTCCTCATCTTTTGTAGCAATTTTGAATATCTTGTATGGTAAGAAACAGAAGAAAACTCTCTAGACACAAATCTTTGTCTTTGACATTGATGTGAAACTCAAACATCTTGATTTCATGGATTAAGCTGTGACTAAGAAAATGTAACTGAGATTTTGGCAGAAGCATTGGTCAAAGAGTTGGGAAATAAGTTTTGTTTCCTCCCCGATAACCACCAGTCAATAGCTTGGTGAAGTTAGCAAGACCATTTAACCTCTACAAATCTAGTTCTATATCTGTCCAGTGAAGCTGTGAACATGAGCTCCCTCCTCCTTTGGCTTCTGTAACTATAATGCAAGAGTGTCTAAAGCATACACTGCTGCCAGATAAGAGGGATCTTGTTAATTCCACCTGAAAGAAAATCCCCCTGATCTCCCTCCAGCTCCAACATTATATTTCTAGATACCAACTAGACACCTCCACCTAGAATTGCTTCAGGTTCTGCAACTCAACATGTTTAAAACTGAACTCATCATCCTTCCATCAGAAAGAGAAAAAAATTAAACCATACTGCATCTTGTATGCCCTCTTTCTAGTCAAGACATTTTTGTCAATCCAGCCTACCGAGCTAGAAATCTAAGAATACTTTTGACAGCTACTGTTTCCTCACCCACTCTCACTTCACTGGTCGCCACATACTGTCGATCCCACACTCCAGTGGTGCCTCTAATTCAGCATGTCCTCAGCAACTCCACATCCACTTCCTTAGTGCAGCCATCATCATCTGAAATCTCAACAATTACAATGACCTTCTTGCCTCTAATGTCCCCAACTACAATCATTCTCCATAATGGAGTTATTAACAAAAAAAAAAAAAAAAGCTTATTGGACCATTCCAGGTTATAAATATTTGTTGACTCTAAATTACCTATCAGATCTTTTCATATATGTTGGCCATTTTTATGTCTTCTTTGGAGAAATATCTATTCAGGTCCTTTGCCCAATTTTTAATCATGTTACTTGTTTTTCTGCTATAGATTTTTAAAATCCTTTACAAATTTTGGATATTAACCCCTTATCAAATATGGGGTTTGTAAATATTTTTTCACAACCTAAGGTGGGGCATGGAAGAAATGGGGAGATGTAGGTCAAAGGATACAAAGTAGCAGATACATAAGATAATACATAAGATAAGTCAATATCTAATGTACAGCATGAGCACTAGAGTTAACAAATTGTATTGCATTAGGGAATTTTGTTAACTAAGTAGATTTTAGCTGTTCTTGTCACAAAAAAAAGTAACTATGTGAGATGATAGATATATTAATCTACTTCACTATAGTAAACATTTTACCATCTATATGTATTCCATCACACCATATTGTAAACCTCAAATATACAAAATAAAATGTATTTTCAAAATAAGTTATTTACAGCATAAAGGCAAATTCCTTAGCTTGGAATTCAGACAACTAACAATGATGACCCAATAATCAACAGCCCAGGTTCTTTCAGATTTCTACTTTACTATTCTTTGTGTATCCTCTCATGGCTTAATTTCTCTCATTCTCACAATGTGGCACATGTACATCTAGATATGCAAAACAACAACATCTAGCAGGTCAAGAGGGACTATTTTTAGATGGGCTTCTTAAATTGAAGAAACTCTCCCAGAAGTCAACCTTGTTTCATGTCTCATTGGCCATGCCTATGAATAAGTCAAGCTCGTATAAGGACCAGTATCTAGATGGGCTTAAACCAATCAGGAACTTCCCTTGGGAGGGGCTTGGGACTACTTCTTCAGTATAATAAAAAATATATATTTGGTCTTGTCCTTATTTCCGGGCACAGAACTCCTAAAATTCTTGAAATTTCCTGAGTGATAAGAGCCCCTTTTGACCACATGTGAGTTGATACTAATGAGGTGACTCTTGGTGGGGACTCCTAGATAACGGCAGTCTGGGAGCTGGTCACCAGAAAACCAATCATGTGATTAGAGGATTAGAACTATCAGCCCTACCCACCAACCTTTGGGAGAGAACAGGAGCTGGAAATTGAGTTCAATCACCAATGGCCAATGACTTAATCAATCATGCTGACGTAATAAAGTTTCAATAAAATATCTGAAATAATGAAGCTAAGGGAACTTTTGGGTCAGTGAACACATCAAGGTGCTGGGAGGACGGTGCACCTGGAAAGGGCATGGAAGCTCTGTGCCCCTCCCTACATACCATGCCCTATGCATCTCTTCCATTTGGCTGTAGCTGAGCTGCATCATTTATAATAAACCGATAATCATAAGTAAGCCACTGTCCCGTGTTCTGTGAGTTGTTCTAGCCAATTATTAAACCCAAGAAGGAGACTGTCTGAACTCCCAAATTTATAGTCAGATGAGAAGAAGGGTGGGTGGCCTTGGTACTCCATTTATGACTGGTGTCTGAAGCAGTGACAGTCTTATGGGTCTGGATCTTTAACCTATGGGATCTGCACTAACTCTAGGTAGTTAGTGTCAGAACTGAATTGAATTGTTAGACACCCAGTTGGTGTCTGGAGAATTGGTTGAGGTCAGAAAACACCATACATCCCTGAACACAATTGAGATTCTACTATGGGTGAAAGAAGGTGAATATCTTTGGAGCAGGCACACAACAGTATCTGCTGTACTACCAAGTTTGGTCCTCCAGGTCGCCACTGCTCAGCAACTCAGAAAGTATAAACTGTCACCACATTTTTTTAATGACGATGCCCAGGAGAGGGTAAAAAATTTGCATATTATAATGTTTTCATCATCAAGGGACTAAAAATCTCTATTACTAACTATCCATCCAAAGGCTGAACCTTGACCAAAGGAAAACAGTTTACCACTACACCTAAAACTACCAGTTATTGCCACCTGGAGGATTTCCTATTAAAAGTGATACTGTGTTTTGACCATCTGCAAGGATTTTTCTTACATTGCATTGTGAAAGTATATTCATTAAAACGTTGAGATGCCTTTATGAGTTTATACAGAGCTTTGCTGTTTTAGTAATTAGATAAATTTAAATGAATTATCCACTTTTAAAAAATCTAGTCATAGTTACTGGAAAAACCTGAGAGATGCCATTTTCATAACAAGAAAATCCCATCTCTTGGTCATTCAGCCACATCACCTTGCTCTGCTTGAGATTCACTTAACCAAATCTCCTTTATAAATTCCTTGTCCCCATGTCATTGGCTTGATGCCTATGATGCACTTGACCCTGTTCTTTTTAGTGCGCTCAATAGCTCAAATTCACGGAGCATTTGCCCTGAGCTATAAGTGCCTTATTGTGAACCTACCTCACTTAATCCTCACAACAACCCCATCAAATAGATGCTATTTTTGTCGCTCCTTTACAGATGAAAAAATTGAAGTTTAAAGGGTAACTTGTCCAAGATCACAAGGTTGTGCTATTTTAAAAACAAAAATAAAAAAGTGGAATTAGGATTTACAATTAGGGGCATGTGACATATGAGTCTACTCAGTATGTTGCCTCACAATGGCATGCTGTCTGAATACTGATTCCTTTCTGTCTTACAGTGCTGATTCTGGGAATCAACTTATCATCTACCATAAAGATAAGCAGGCAATGCAAATATTTTTGAGTTTGTAGTTAGGTCTGAGAGGTATAAGTCAGCCTGCAAAGTATCTAAATCCATGTGATGTTGAATGTGATGGAATAAAGCTTTAGAATGTATGGGAATTGTGTAAGTAAACTATTTATAAAAACTTGGGGGCAAAAAGAAATGTAACGACAATCTGTAGCTTCTGTCTCAAAAGTAGCAAATATATGAGTGATACATGTATACCCTTAAAGATGATTATTCAGTTTTTGTTTAAATTATAATCAGTGGTTGAGAGCACCCTCCAGCTCTATGAACACTTGTTCTACCTACTGAACAAGGACATGACAAGAACAGTGTCTATCTACTGTTAGACAGCACTAGTTGTTCCTTCATAATTTTCCCCTTCAACCTAGAGTCACAACTGAACTGGGGAAATCCCAGAGCAAGCTCTCCCTTCATGATCTTCAGTTCCAATGATCTCATTCCCATTCCAAACAACCACAGGTGGAATCATGTCTTTAATTTATACCTTCATTGACTTCACAAATCTCAAGCACTTAGAAATAACAACTGCAATCATCCACTTGCTCTTAAAGTATCTTTGCACAGGGGGAATGACCCCCCGGCTCCCTGGCCCCACTCCCATAATCATGTTTAATAATCAATCATTTCAACTTTAGTTAAGCTCTGTCCCATTCCCCACATGAACTATTCCTAAGCATCTTTTGTAGCCTTAGGCTTCCACATACCCTTTGCCTCCTTCACTCTCTGGAAAAGGAATATGCTGCCTCAGCTTCTCACTCTCTCTACCTTAAAATAACTCTGTAACTTCACTTACCCTTCCCTTCCCTCTACAAAGGAAAAAGTGCCTTTCTCCATCCTAATTCAACCATTTATTTATATCTTTATCCCACATTCTCCAATTGCCTTCAGAACCTTGTTTCTCCTTTTACTTTCTTTCCTTTTTTTTTTTTTTTTTTTCTTCCTTGAGATGGAGTTTCGCCCTTGTCACCAAGGCTAGAGTGCAGTGGCACAATCTCGGCTCACTGCAACCTCCACCTCCTGGATTCAAGTGATTATCCTTCCTCAGCCTCCCAAATAGCTGAGATTACAGGCATGCACCACCATGCCCAGATAATTTTGTATTTTTAGTAGAGATTGGGTTTCTCACAAGGTCAGGAGATTGAGACCACCCTGGCTAACATGATGAAACCCCATCTCTACTAAAAATACAAAAAAAATAACCGGGTGTGGTGGCGGGTGCCTGTAGTCCCAGCTACTCGGGAGGTTGAGGCAGGAGAATGGCATGAACCTGGGAGACGGAGTTTGCAGTGAGCCATGATGTGTATTGGGACTGTGCCAAGGTCTCTGAGCTTAGACATAAGGAGAGCCTCTGACTGCATGTGTGATCCTTTAAAAAGACACTTAAAGTAGACTGTAATGTGCCAGGGGAAGGCTGAAGAAGCCCCTTGCAAGAGGAACATAGTGACAGATGATTTTCAAGGACAGATAGGAATTAGCCAGATGACAAAGAGGGGAATAGAAGTCAGGAAAGATCATGTAGTAGACTCAAGGGCATAGAGCAAATGGTACATCTGTGTGTCATGAAACTCAGAGGGTTTCAGTTTGGCTGGACAAAGACCCACAACAGTGGCAGGGCAGCAACAGAGACCTGGTGAAACTAGGTGGGTATACAATATCAAGATCACAATGGAACAAGACAGACTAAAAGGCTTTCAGCAGGATATAAGACAACATCAAATTAGCAAATTAGAAAGATCATTTAGTCAGAAATGAGATTCGTGAGGAGGTGAGGTTGAAAACATGGAGCCCATTAGCTGACAGGCTTGAGTAAGAGACTGAAGATACAAAGGAGACGAGAAAAGAAAGCACACAATTTTGTACCAATTTCGTGTTGAGGTTTTGCTAGGTCATTGAGAATAACAAAATGAGGTAAAGAAGTTAAGGATGTTGAGAAGAGAATGTGTCAGTAAACCACAGTTCCCAGGCTGAGTCAGGCCCACCACCTGTGCTTTCATAGACAAAATATGGGAAATGGCTTTTGCCTTTTTGAAAGGTACAAAAATTCAAATGAAGATTTCATGATGCACAAAAGTTATATGAAAATCAAATGTCAACATCCATCAATAAAGTTTTACTGGAGCACAGCCACACCCATTTGTTTACATACTCTCTATGGTTGTTTTTGCACTACAGTGGTACAGCTTAGCTGTGATAGAGATTGTATGGCCTGCTAAGCTTAAAATATTTACCATTTGGTCCTTTTTAGAAAATGCAAACAAAAAGGTAGCTGAGATGATTCTCAACCAATTTAGAAAGTTAATTTTGCCAAGGTTAAGGATGTGCCCATGACACAGCCTTAGGAGGTCCTGATGACGTGTGCCCAAAGTGCTCGGGGTATACCTTGCTATTACACATTTTAGGGAGACATGAGATATCAATAAATATGTGTAAGATGTACATTGGTTTGGTCCAGTAAGTTGGGACAACCTGAGGCGGGGCCTTCCAGGTCATGTCTCTCTACCTAGAGAGACAAAAGGTTGCATTCTTTTAAGTTCTTGATCAGCCTCCACAGAATACACACTTTAGTCTGGTTCAGTGAATCTGCATTTTTACCTAAACAATAGGGCAGAGGAAGCAATCAGATATGCATTTATCTCAGGTGAGCCTCAGAGGAATGACTTTGAGTTCTGTCTGTCCTTGGCCCACAAGGAATTTCCTTGGGGACAAATTGTCAGGGAGGTATGTAGCTTCTTATCTTTGTAGCTATCTTATTTAGAAATAAAATGGAAGGCAGATTTGCCTGCCATAGTTCCCAGTTTGACTTTTACCTGGGCTTAGTGATTTTGGGGTCCCAAGATTTATTCTCCTTTCACAAAAAATTTGCCAACCATGGTTTAGATGATGAGCGATGAGACCTTCACTGCTTAATAACATGGAGGAAGAAAGGAAAAGGTATGGGATGGAGATCCCTATGAGGTCTGAGAATAAGTATGGTGAGAATAAGAAAGGCAAAAGAGCCAAAAAGATAGTAGGTATGGTCAGCCTTGGGAGAGAAAGACGTGTGTCAGTTCTAAGTGATGGACTCCCTGCATTACCTGAGAAGCCTAGCCACCTGCTTTTCTTCTCATTTTTAAGACCATGAATAGATAAACATGTGTCACCCTCAACTATCAAATGCAACTTGCTGTCTAGCTCAGAAGATCAAATTACAATTCTTTCACTTATGTGTCTATTTTCAAGTTAGTTCTTTTGTTGAAAATGACATTAACATCAATAGCCCTGAACCACTACAAATGTTTGGATTACATTTAAAATCTTTCAATTCACCACTTTCCTATGCTGCCTCCCAAAATGAAGTGAAATAACAGAATAAGGCCAGGCACAATGACTCACACCTGTAATGCCAGCACTTTTGGAGGCCGAGGTGGGGGGATGGCTTGAATCCAGGAGTTCAAGACCAGCCGGGGCAACACGGCAAGACCCTGTCTCTAAAAAACATAGATATAATAATAATAACAGAATAATTCTTCAGAACAAAAATAAGTTTAAAAAAAAACTCAACTCTTGAATTTACTAAATGTTTTTCCTGTGGCTTCATATAGTCTCTGTTTATGCTATCTTCCTAACCCTTATTCCGACAAAGAAGAAATAGGTCTTCTTCATAATCTTCTGCATTGGGAGCCCCTTATTGATAGAAAATATAGATAGCCTCCTTCATCTGATTCCACAGCAACTAGTAGGAAGAACTGCCTGCAGCAGATACATTCTGTTCCGGGACTGATTACAGCCAGTGGAACACAGAGAAAAACACCCCTTCACCTCAGTGCTTTCTGGATTACAGCAGAAAAACTGCACATTTTCCAAGATTGAAGTGATCATAACCACAAGGCAATTTGGCAGCTAAATTAGGTATTTCTCATGCACCAGCTTTGCATAAAAATTAGCATGGCACTCAGGCACAAAGATCAAGAACACATTGCCTCCTCTTACTCTATAGGCTGAGAAAGGGAGAAGAAAGCCACTTGAAATGTCATCAGTGGAAGACACAGCCAGGGAATTAGAGTAATCAGCAGAAAATTGAGCTACTGATCTTAACTACAAAGAACTTGAAAACCATCTATCCATCTATCTATCTATCTATCTATCTATCTATCTATCTATCTATCTCTCTATCTATCTATGGAGCTTTACCATTGTGTTAAAAAGACTCATACTTACACATTTCCACCAAAATCAGAAAAGCAGCAGCAAGTACTGCCTGCTTAGGAGTCCAAATAAGAAACTTCATAGGCTTAAACTGAGCCATTATTACCTATACTGCATTTCCAAGACACAAATGTATAAAATCATGCTCCATTTTACAAAAGTGGAGGAGGAAAAGGCATTTCCAAAAATAGGAGAGATTCGACCTAACTACCTGCAAAGAAGTCATAAGCAAAATGGATCTCTTCACTCTGTCACATCCTGCACCTCCATGCACCTCTGACCATGACCTGCCATCTCTTTGCTCATTAGGTGCCTTGTTCATCATGGAGCAAGCCCTGCTCAAGTCAAAGGCGGAGTGTTCTTTTAGCTCCACAAGCATTGAATTACACCATTAGTTTTCAGATGCTGATACCAGGTCAGAGGTTCCCTGAGCCTGTCTGAAACTGAAGAGACCTCACAAATCCTTTCATCAGAGATTCTGGTGGAATCACCAACAGATGAAAAATACCTTGACATTATGGAACTTAAAGGTAGATCTGAAATCAAGAGAATCACAGCTACGTGGAAACATTTAACCTGTCCATGGTGTTTCTCTTTGCCTTGTCCTTCTCACACTGATCTTGGGACCTTGAGATATTTTTGGTTTTAAATGTCTTTTTCTCATATTAAAACAGACTGTAAATGCCAAGAAAAAGATTTACAAGTTTTTCAGTTGCCATAGCCTATATTTGAAAAAGTATAAGAGTCTGCATGAAAGCTGAAGCAACTTAAAAATGGCAATTAAGATAGTCTCATCTATGTAATTGTTTTAATACATGTTTCTAAAAGTAAACATTTTAAAATCCCAATTTAAAAGGGGCCTGTGGAAATATATAGAAGATTTGTTTCCCATATTGTCTTTCTGAACTTGACATTCTTTACCTGGTTCTACTGTTATCCAGTGCCTGCCATTTCAATGTTTCCCTTCATGGTCTGCAGACCTGCCATGCATGACAGGGCCACACAGCCATGGTACTTCCATCCAGTCCAGCTGGCAGTCGTGCCTTTCTCATGGGTATGGCAGAAAACAAAATCCCCCAGCCAAAGACTCTAAAGCAGCTGTCCCCAACCTTTTTGGCACCAAGGACCAGTTTCATGGAAGACAATTTTTCTGGTACCAATCTGCAGCCCAGGGGTTGGGGACCCCTGCTCTAGAGGACCCCATACTATCTGCACTAGACTCAAGGAAACAGCATCAAGAAAAACAGCCGGGTTACACTAGCGAATAAAGAAGAGTCTCCTGAGTCTGAAAGCCAGACAACCAGTCTGGATCATGGAAAAGTACTGGACTTGGGAGTTGACGGAAGACCTGGTTCAAATTGCTTTAATAAAACTTAGCCTCTCTGAGAATCTATATTGCAGGACTCTTTATAAAAGCTGACCTGGTCATATTATTATTGTAATTGTAATGATGGGTAATTGTTTCCTTTACAATAGCCATCCAGTCCCTTTATATCCACCCACACCCATCAGACTGTTTATTTGTGACTCCTTTTTTTTTCTCAGAAGTTTCTAAGTGATAATGTTTAGCTAGATTTTACACAAATACATTTCCTTGGAGAAAATGGAAAGAGGAGAGGAAGGCACATTGAGTATGATTTGACCCATACCCCATACCCGCCAGGGGTGGTTCAGCCTGGTACTCCAGGCTGGTGTGGAGTTTACCTCATCAAGTCACAGAGTGGCAATTCTCCTGGGCCTCCTTCCTCAAGTAGGAGAGGATTTGGGAGTAATTTCTGCAATCCTGGGGTCTTTTCTGTAATGTGCATGGCCAATCTTTTGTGATAATCTGTGTAAGCACAGACCTCTAATAAATCATTAAGCCACAGGAATTAGAAAAGAAAGGACCTAAACTTGAGTAGAGATGAAGAAGTAGAATGAAAGGAAGAAGGGCTGAGAAAGAAGAGGAACCCCACATTGATTTCAAAGTGTATAAAAATAAAAAGTTGGTGTAATGCCTTATTTTATTTCACAAATATGAAATGAAGGCCATGATGTGCACCAGGTCTCAGGATGAACAAAACAGACAAGGGGCCTGGACTCATGAGCTGATATTTAATGGGGAGGAAAAGTAATAAACAAGAAAACAAATAAATGCATGTTAATTGCAGTTTGTGATATGTGCCTGTAAGTAACCAAAGAAGGTTATATGACTGGTGGCATGCTGGTGACGCTGTAAAGAAATGGTGGGGATAAAATACTGACCGGGGGTAGAGGAAAAATGGGTTCAAGAAAGTAGAGAGGGCATCTGTCAACAACTCTGCAGGGTCTGCCATTGAAAAAGAGAACATTGGAGGTGTTTTCACAATGTGAATGTATTCAATGTAAATGAAGTACACACTTAAAAATGGTTAAGATGGTAAATTGTGTATCTCTTTTCTAGTCTTAATTTTAAAAAGACAACCATAAAGGTAGATAATGTATGAGAAAGCCCTGAGGTTCACTTATGTCCAGAACTAGCTTTTTTCACTGTTAGGTCAGCTCAGATTCAAGTGACTAAGTACTCCGAAAATGTCATGGTTTTGTCCTTTCTCAGCATAAAGGGGGGAAATAAAAGCCTTCACCATGAGTGGCAGAGGAAAGGGTCTAATCTGATCATATGATTCATTTGTGGATTCAAAATAGCTTTGGTCTGGTGGATTAGACCAACAGGCCTACCAGTAAAGGGCAAAGGCATTATTTATCTTTCAGGGTACAGTAGCTTTCAGTGGCCATGAATGAATGAGAAACATTGACAGATTATTCATTCTGAGGTCAAATTCTCATTTTTCAAGTTGGCTGTACCAGTCATCGTGTTTTGACTAACCAAAAGGAGATGCCTTTATCATCCTAAAAACTGTCTCTTTGGTATTTCTGGTGTTTTCTAGGAAAAGAACTTATGAAGTTACTCTGCAGCGGTCTTCAAAAGGGTCTATTAGCTAGTTCTAAATCGAAGCCAAGAAAAGAGTATGGGTGTGAGCATGTGCTTCTGTTTCTATATGAAGCATGTGTTCTTCTCATTCTCTGATGGTCCAGCCAGTTTGAGGAGCAAGAATGCTGTTTAGAGCCATAAGCTATCCAGAACCCTATCGCATGTGACAACTGAACCTAAGATCTGCCACTTACTGTGTTACTTGACCTTTCTAGCCTGTTGGCTCTTGTGTAAAATAGAGGTGGTAACAATACCTCCTTCAATGTAATGAATAAGATATAGAACATGCAAAATGCCTAAATAGTGATCAAAATAGTAAGCCACTGAGCGAATCATTGCTGCTATTCCTAATACTGATAAATTACTAATACTATTAGCAAATATATACTAATACTATTAGCAAAATATAAACTGAATATACCCTTTCATAGGTCAATTCCATTTATAGGAATTTATTCTACCTCTAAGTATACTCATTCATGTGCAAGACATATGCACAGAGATGTGAATTATTGCATTGTCTATAACAGAAAAAGACTGGACAAAAACTAAACTTCAAGGACTCAATAAAGGGGCTGGTTAAACCAATTCAAGAGCTTCCACAATATGGAATATTATAGAGTCACTAAAAAGGACATGACTGCATTATACAAACCAATATAGAACTCTAAGATATGTATTTGTAACTATTTTTAGGCAAGATGTAAAACTAATATCATGCTACTACTTCTATAAGAAAAAAACAGGTTTATATACCCAAATCTCTGGAAGGAGATATAAATATCTGATAATGGTAATTGCCTCCAGAAATGAGAACTCAGACACTGGAAGAAAGCGAGACAAATGAGATTTATTTTTTGTTACCACCATGTGCCATTGTACATATTATCTATCCAAAACATAAGACAGAAAAGAAATGATGAAATGTTAAGCAAGATTTTAAAATAAAACAATACTTTACACAGCAAGCTTTAAGCTATATTGTAAAAGTGAGAAACTAAGTATTTTTAGAATATAGTCACAAAGAGGATGACCTAGGAAAGTTCTGAGATCCAACAGTGGGTAGCTGCATGGGCCCCAAATGAATGGTACAGGAGGAAGGTTCTGAGGATGGCCTCATTTGGCCCCAAGGATGGAGGGCTAAGACAAGGGGCAGAAGTCCCGCTATGCTACATTTTGCTTTCTCAGATGTCAGATCCTTAGAGGTTAGGCAGATCCAAAGGCCTGGGTTTTCCATTTCCATTCTCCTGCTCATCCCCACCCCTCCCTGACACTTCTAAATTCTCTTTTCTTTGATACTCCTCTCTTCTCTTGTCACATAAATTTACATAAATTTATCCAAGTTGACAAATTTTATATTTTTTGACAATTCTCTTGCTAAAATTTAAGTCTAAAGCCTGGGAACCCTGATCGTTCTTCCAATCAGTAAGTTATTTATTTAACAAATATCTATTGAACACCTACTATGTGCTAGGCATTATTCTTGGTGTCAGGAAAATAGAACTGAGTAAGACACTAAAAAACACAACAATTTCTTGAGCACTTCTCATGTGCCACATGCTCTCTTGTAAGCAGTTTACAGCTCAGTTGGGGTTGGAAAGGCAAATTACTCAAATTACTAATAGTGTTTCATAGCACAGGTTCAAAGAAGCCTATTGCCAAAGAATTAAAGGAGAGATCAATGAGGGGACAGAGATTTCCTTCAGGTCTGATGAGACAGGAGTTAAAAGGAATCTCTGAAAAAGAGAGCAGTAGCCTTGTTTTATATCCCCTAATGGTCTAACGGAAAGTGCTATGAGTCCTGCTTAACCTTGTTAGATAGAAGTATCTTCTCCAAATTTCCCTTAGTTCTTGGCCACTTTGCTGTGGTGATTAGCAGTGGGACCTGCAAAAGAAAAGTGGCCCATGGGCTGTGTTCAGAGATGTCAAAGAATTGTGGGACACAGGTCCCACCTAGAGAAAGAACTCCATGAGACATATCCACTCAGTATATGGTGGCAGCTACGCAAAGAGAAGAGAGCAGGACCTTCACCTAGAGGAGAAGGGTGAAGGAGGAATAAGCCAGGATGAGAAAGTGGGCTTTGCAGCAGTAATAGGCCTGTGTGGCTCAGGCTCTACTGTAACTGCCTATGGGGCTGGAGAGGAGCCACATCAGGAGAAGGGGCACTAAGAGAGGTCTTAGATAGGGAACATAAGTGGAGAAGGACCTCGCTCAAATGTAGCACCTACCAAGTACTAGGTGCTGTTATAGGTAGATGCTTTCCTGCATTTTCTCACTTGTCTCAGACTTAGAAGGACAGAGGGAACAAGTTCCACCTGTAAGGTGATCAATCCAGCCCTACTTGAAAACCAGGAAAGAGCATTCATGACAGGTAAGGTATCTTGCGAACTCTAGGGAGGCTACATATTTGAAGGAAACAAAGCAGATAGAAGCTAAAAGAACACAGGAGAAGGTCACCATTTTGTGTCTGCTGGCACTTTCAGAGCCCATTATTTGCTGGCACTTGGTTTCAGAGCCCATTTTTGATGGAATAAGTCTATGGTTCTGTGGCAGCTGTGACTTCTTCAGGTACGAAGCTGTATGACTTGAGAATTGAAAAAAAGCAGTTAAAAGTATATTTGTACAATTACTCAAAGCTACATAAAAATAGAAGTGAAAACTCTCATTTTATCTATGAGCACTGAAGGGCCAGACCTTAGTCAAGACTACCAACTTGGAATTTCTAATCACAAATTACATTACTTCATGACTTCTGCAATGTAGGACTATGGGATCTAAATGCTGAATGAACCTGGAGAGTCTTCCAGATCAACACTAATTAATCTAGAGACTGACAGTATTCTACAGAATCAGAGGTTGCCCAGCCTACATTTACATGCTTTCAGTAACCAGGACCTTTTTAGCTCCTGAGGTAGCCCATTCCGTTTTCATTCACTCAAATTTTGTCTTCCATTGAAAGAAAATTTGTCACACCATAGCCTCTAACCACTAGTCCTAGTTTTAATCCTTAAAGCCTTACAAAACAAGTCTGATATCTCTCCTAAGCTTATTGGCTCATACACTTAAAAAAATATCTAGATACTGAGCATCTACTGTGCAGTAGGCATTATTCCAGGTGTCAAGAAAACAAAAATGAGTAATACACAAAACAGCCAGTCCAATGGAATACACAGATATCTAAACAGATTATACAATAAGTGCAATGCTAGAGATAGACACAAGGTATCACAGAAGCCCAGAGAAGCACCTGAATCCCTTTCATGGGTGTAGTTTGAGAAAGTCTTGCTGCAGTAGGTGATGTCAGAGCTGCAATGGGCAGGAAGGTGGAGCTGAGGAAAGGGAGTCAGGAGGGAGAAGGTGTCCCAGGAAAAACAAACCTTGTGTTGCTGTCCCCAAGAAAGATAGTCTTGCCTGTGTTACTGGAGCATGGAAGGAGGTACAGAAATAAAGGATTTATCTCAGGAAAATCACCAAAACTGCTCATATTAACTGTACTTTTCTCTGCATGGAGGACATACATACTTGCATGGAGGCAAGTTATATTTTATTTTTGTTTCTGCATTTTCCAATTTTTCTAAAATGACCATATAATGCCTTTATCAACAGAAAAGGCAAAGCATGATGAATCTGAAAATAATTTATCCTTCTTGCCTTTCACGACCCCCCCCCCGCCTCATCCATCATGGGGGACTAACTCTGAGCAAAGGGTCTGGTGGTGGCAGCTCTGAGGTAACATGTCTCTGCTTATCCATTCTAGGACTGTCTTTCCAAATTGCTCCCTCTTCACTGTAACACTTGACACTGTGCCTAGACAGCACTTCTCAATTTATTTTATTTAGCTTGGCAATGTTTAAAATATCAATGTGGCACTCAAACTTCACTTGAATTTTTCAAGTCTTGTTTGTATTATTTCTTTTATTACTATTTTATTATTTGTGTCTGTCATCAGGATGGGTTTGCATTTATAAAAGATGCCATGAGATGTTCAGCCTCCCTCATGTGCAGAGAAATGGCATCAGTGGACGATGAGCCCTGTCTTCTTTCCAGATTCTGCTGGAAAGGATGCAAGCCCAACAGGGACAAGGACCACCAATGGAGCAAGGCCTCTGAAGAGCCAACTGGAGGAGGGGTCGCGGTGCCTGAATTAAACTGGGAGTAGTTACAGTGGACATTGATCGAGCACAAGTGTCAGGCACTGTGCTTGGTTTTAGTTTATCCTCACAAAAATCCTATGAAGTAGGCATTATTAATGTTATTATTTCTCTTTTTATGTCTCTATTTAGTGTGTATATGTGTACGTGTGTGTGATGGGGAGGTGGAGTGAGAGTGATAGGAGATGGGTTGATCAGTAAGGGAGAAACTAGACCAGGAAGGGCCTTGTCTGCTTTATGAATTTGACCAGGGGGGGAGAAGTTTTAAGCAGAGAAAGGATAGGATCAGATCTACATTTTAGAAAGATACCCACAGTGCAATATGGGTATCTGTGCTACAGAGAGGTTAAGTAACTTGCCAAAGATCCCAGAGGTTGTAAGTGGAAGAGATGGACCTAAATCCAACGGTCTTCACTACTACCCTATGCTGCAATCTAATAGCAAAGGGAGGTTAGTCAAGAGTGCAGACTCTCCAAACCCACAGGGAGCTCTCACAAGCCCAGGGCATTCAGCAGCACCAGCATGAGGACTCAGTGTGTGGGAACCATCACGTAGATCACCCGAAGAACAGGGTTTGGGAGATTTCATTCCATTTCCCTAATCTCATTTACTGAGTGGCCATGGTATGCAAGAATGGTGGTTCTTCCCTCTCCTCACTATTTCTGCATTTTACCCCTCCTCTCTATTCTTACCATCTCAGTCTTAGTTCCTATAATCTCATGAGAGCTGATTCTCATCATCTCTCAACTGGATTATTACAGCAGTCTTCAAACTTGGGTTCAAGTCTCTCAGCTGGCCCTCCATATTGCATTGTGAGTCTCTTTCTAAAATGCAGACCTGATCCTATCCTTTCTCTGTTTAAAATCTCTCAGCCACTCCCCACGGTCAGATTCTTAAAGCAGACAAGGCCTTTCCTGGTCTAGTTCCTGCCTTACTGTTCAACCCATCTCCTATCACTCTCACTTACTCCACCTCCCCATCACACACATTTGTACATATACACACAGTCACACACATACACCCACACACCTGCCCCTCTGTGGCCATCTTGAACTATTAACAGTTCCCCAGGTGACCATTTGTGGCTCCCACCTCATGGCTTTGCATCTGCTTCTACTACACCCAGAATGTTCTTTTCCCACTCCTTCGTCTGGTCAAATCCTACTATACTTTTGAAGTTCAGCTCAAGCAGCATCTCCTTTAAGATTTAGATGTGAAAGACACTTCTCTTGATTCATCTTTCATAGCACTCATCACATAATCCTACAATAAATTATTTATTTTCTGTCTCCCCCAATAGGCTGAGATATTAAAGAGGGGTACAACAATGTCTTATTCAATTTTGTATTTCTAGCCTCTATAATCACATCCTAGCCCAGTAAACATCTGTACATTATATAATAATTTGTGTTGGGAGAACCTCGGGTTCTCTGACCTCAAGTTCCCACACAGAGAGAGTTCCACTAGTGTAATGTAGCCGGCTTCTCTAGAAGAATAAACTGAGCATGCCCTGGGCTTTGTTCTCTGAGCAAGTGTACCTTTAGTAAGCTTGCCTTACAGCCCATTCTGCCTGGTAGTAAGGAATCTGCCCTATTAGGGAGGCCTATGAAGGTCCTGTTGTGTCCACATCTGGGTAGGTAAGTCTTTCTTCTTTCTTTTTCTTTAAATAGCTTTATTGGGATATAATTGATACATTAAAAACTGTACATATTTAATGTATACAGTTTAACGAGTTTGGACATACGCATGCACCTATGAAACCAACACTACAATCAAGGGAATAAACAGATCCATTACCTCCAAAGGTTTCCTTGGTTTTTTGTTTTAAAGGCACTAACATGAGATCTACCCTCTTAACAGATTTTTAAGTGCAAACTAGAATACTGTTAAATATAGGCACTATATTGCACAGCAGATCTCTAGAACTTACTCATCTTGCATAACTGACACTTTATACCCCTTGAACAATAGCTCTTTATTCCCTCGCCCTCCAACCCCCAGTAACCACCATTTTACTCCCTGATTCTATGAGTTAGATTATTCTAGACACCTTAGATAAGTAATATTATGCAGATTTGTCCTCGTGTGATCTGCTTATTTCACTTAATATGAGAGTAAAGACACTTTGCCACAGACCCAAAGCTATGTTTTCCCAACAGGTTTTTCAATAATAAGAGGGACACTTTTATCTCCATCTCTCTGACTTCCAAGTCTACCTTTCAGTGGGCTTTAAAGACATAAGAGGAAGACAGATGAGATTTATTGGCTCTCTAACATTTGAACGATATGTGTAATGAATAAATACATTAATTACTAAGGTTGAGTTCCAGGCTTCAGGAAATTTCCAATCAAATAAAGGCAATGAAAGAGAGAAGGAAACGGTTTAACTAGAGATTGGAAGGAGCACTGTGGGGTGATGTGAACAATGTATTTAAATCAAAGAGGGCATGTTGTGTGCAGAAGACAGTGAATAAAGGAGCTGGAAGTCAACGGACAGTGAATGTGGAAATACAAGAAGAGGAGAGTGAATTACTTGAACCTGAAGCTGTTTTCTTGCTTGAAACAGAGAAAAGTATGTTTCAAAAAATAGCAACATACAGATAAGTGAGGATGTTTTTTTTTTTTTTTCGAAGTCTCGCTGTGTCGCCCAGGCTGGAGTGCAGTGGTGCCATCTCAGCTCACTGCAACCTCCGCCTCCCGGGTTCAAGCGATTCTCCTGTCTCAGTCTCTTGAGTAGCTGGGATTACAGATGCGTGCCACCATGCCCAGCTAATTTTTGTATTTTTAGTAAAGAGGGGGGTTTAATCATGCTGGCCAGACTGGTCTTAAACTCCTAACCTCACGATCCACCCACCTCAGCCTCCCAAAGTGCTGAGATTACAGGCATGAACCACCACGTCCGGCCAAGTGAGGATTTTAATAAAAATGAAAATGAGGACAGACTCTCCAGTCACTGAGATTTTGCTAGGGCAGCTTCTCTGGCACCTGAAGGCTGCCTCATCCAGCTCCGAGGTACTGCCAAGTGAGAGGGGACAATGGGACCACAAGGCTGGGGACATCTCTGCTAGGCTGGCTCAGACCCAGCCACACAGAGTTGGAAAGCAGGAGCAAGAAGCAGCGCAAGAGATGGGGTGGGGGTGCTGGAAAGTGCCCAGGGCCTGGGACCCAAAACCCAGGTTTGCAGCCAACTGTCTACCTCCAGGTTCAAAGGCTTGGTTTCCTCCTGGAATGATCAAACATGCCTCTCAGGACTGTTGTGCAAATTACATGATTTTGTGCATACTAAGGTTGCGTAAACTGTAAGGTGCTTTACAGGTTGAATATGCAGAACTCCTTTCCTCTTGGCTGTCAGTGTATTTCTACAGAATTGTTCCTTTGTTTTCCTCTACCCACCTTTGGCTTTGCTTGCAAGAGAGGCACACATTTGAATTTGAGAATAAATTTGGTCTAGGACTCTGACTTTCAGTTAAGGGTCATCACTTCTCCCATGAACTGCCACATAGAAACAAGCTCCTTTCCTGGAGTAAGGAAGGAACAGAGCTGGGTAGGACAGGAAATTAGAAGTAAGAGAGAGATAAATTAGAACTATCACAAACCCTCTGGCATAGGCCATTTGGAAGGAGCCAGAAGAAGTGAGATGGGTAAATGAGAGCACATGGGATGCTGGCAGGTGGATAAACAGATGGGCCATCTGCCAGAGTGTTCTGGACAAGTACAGGTTGTTGTTCCATCAAACACTGCACAAGTACCAGAGATCATAGCCCAGGATGGACCTGTTTTGCACATCATGGAGCTCAGGGTCCCTCACTTGTGTGAATAATCTAAATGATAAAGAGCCAGGTTAGTTCTTTCTCCTTATCAGTACATTTCAAGAGAAACCCACGCTATCTGTTTCTGCCTTGTTGACTCTACAGCCACAGCACTGATTTAAGGAAATGTGGTTGCCACACAAATAACTGCATAAGCATTTTAATGTGCAAATTAAATATGTTTTAGGTCTTTGGAGAGGGGGGTTGTTTGGTTTTTTTTAAAAAAAAGAATATCTGGTTTCTCTTGGAGAAAGTAATCCAAGTGATGAAAGATAACAGGCTAAATAGGTGCCAAGCATGGTAGGAGGGCTTCTCTAATCTTCTGAACTTCTGACATGAAGGACATGAAGGAAACTGGGTGAAAGAGTGCTGGTACTTTCATTTCAGGACAGTTCCTGAGCCACATGACACCATCTGTCCCACCGAGCAGTGCAGATGGAGTATGAATGATCAGTTCCACATTTGTCTTACTGATCATTTCATCTCTCCAAAGGCAGAAGCAGCAATGATGAGGGCTATGACTCTGGCTTCATTTTGATCAAAAGAAAAAACAGGTAAAGAATGCAGAAGTGGCAAGAAAATTAAGAAAAGTAAGCCTTACTGCCTGAGAGTTTATAATAGCAAAATAAATCAAAGGCAGGCAAATATTTCCCCCATTAGATTACAAGACAGCAAATAGTTGATCTTGTTCATTGCTTTTTATCCAATTTCTCACACAATACCTGATATAGAAAAGGCACTCAATTTATTTACTGATGGTCCTACAAGTTTCCTAAGCTCTAGAAGAGAAATTTAAGAGAAATAATGGATAAAGTTTTATAACTGAAAATATATTTTTAAAAGTTACTTTTCAAAAAAACAAATTCTGATTATACAATCTATAATAATAAAAAAATAAAGAAAAAAGGAAAAGGGAAACATATCCATTTATATGCATTTGGCTGTAAATCACATAAAGACTAGCTAAAAATGACTTAAACCAAAGGAGATTTATAATTTGCATAAGAAGTCTGCAGGTGACTGATGCCACGGCTGGCTCACAGGCTCCACACAAGGACACTGGGTTGGTGTATGTGTGAATCTTTTGAGCTTGACTTAATATCATAAGATGGTTGTCATAGCTCCAAATATCACATCCTCACACAACCAAAGGCAGGAAGCAGGGAACTGGCCAGATCAGCACAAGGGAAAAACCTTCTGTGATCCTCCTTCACTGTGCTGAAGATAAAACACCTTTCCCAGAAGTCAACCAGCAGAAGTCCCCTTAAGCTTTGTTGACTAGAGAAAGGTCACATAGCTATCCCTAGCTTCAAAAGAGGCTGAATTTTCCTGCCTGTATAATGAGAGCAAACAAGAATGGTGGAGGCTGGCAATGGATCGTGCATAATTAACCAGTACTCCTTGCCTCACATATACACAAACCAATACAGCTTCATCAGGCTCTCTGAAGAGATCAGACTTTAAAAGGACCATACAGATAATAAACACCACTATGAGAAGTGGAGAAGAGTTTCCATATGAACAGCAGTTAAGCATGGGTCGGTTACTCCCGATGGACAGGGAGGTCCCATTCTGAAGAGATGAGGGATGGCCCCTGTTGCCCTCAGTCAGGACAATAACAAGCAATAAGAAATCACTGAAGGTACAAAACTCATTGGTTATAGTAAGTACACAGACAAATAAGATACTCTTAACACTGTAATTGTGGTATGTAAGCCACTCATATCTTGAGGAAGAAGACTAAAACACAAACCTATCAAAAATAATAACTACAACAACTTTTTAAAGGTTAGAAGTATAAAAAATATAAACAGAAACAACAAAAAATTTAAAAGTGGGGTGGTGGAGTTAAAGTGTACAGTTTTTATTAGTTTTCTCTTAGCTATTTGTTTGCTTGTTGTTGTTTGTGATCAGAATTAAGTTGTCATCTGTTTAAAATAACAGATTATAAGATGTTATCTGCAAGTTTCATGATAACCTGAAATCCAAAAATCAAAACAGATGCACAAAAAATTAAAAGTAAGAAATTAAAACATACCACCAGACAAAATCACTTTTACTCAAAGGAAGACAGAAAGGAAGGAAGGAAGAGCAGTCCACAAAATAATAAGAAAACAAATAACAAAATGGAAGTAGAAAGTCCTTATTTATCAATAATAAAATTGAATGTAAATAGACTAGACTCTCCAATAAAAAGACACAGAGTGGCTGAATGGATTTTTAAAAAAAGCAAGACCCAGCCTCATGCTGCCTACAAGAAGACATTTCACCTATAAAGACACACACAGAGGGAAAATAAAAGGATGGAAAAAGATATTCCATGCAAATGGAAACCAAAAAAGAGCAGGAGTAGCTATACTTACCTCAGACAAAATAGATTTTAAGACAAAAACTATAAAAAGAGACAAAGAAGGTCATTATATAATGATATAGGGGTGAATTCAGCAAGAGGATAAAGTAACAATTATCAATATATATGCACTCAACCCTGGAGCACCCAGATATATAAAGCAAATATTATTAGAGCTAAAGAGAGAAATAAACCCTAAAGAGATAAATCCTAAATAGCTAAAGAGAGCACTAATATAATAATAGCTAGGGAAGCTGGGGACCTCAGCTTCCTACTTTTAGCACTGGAAAGATCATCCAAATGGAAAATCGTCACAGAAGCACGAGACTTAATGTGCACTATAGACCAAATGAACCTAATAGATATTTACAAAACATTTCATCCAATACCTGCAGAATATATATTTTTCTCCTCAGCACAAGGATCATTCTTAAGGACAGACCATATATTAGGCCAAAAAACAAGTCTTAAAAATTTCAAAAACATTGAAATCACATCAAATATCTTCTCTGATAACAGTGGAATAAAACTAGAAATCAATAACAAGAGGAACTCTGGAAATGATACAAACACACAGAAATTGAACAGCATGCTCCTTAATGACCAGTGGGTCAATGAAGAAATTAAGAAGAAAATTCAAAAATTTCTTTAAACAAATGAAAATGAAAACACAAAAAAACCTGTGGGATACAGCAAAGGAAATACTGAGAGAAAAGATTATAGCAATAAGCACCTACATCAAAAAAGTAGAAAATCTTCAAATAAATAACCTAATGATGTATCTGAAAGAACTAGAAAAGCAAGAATTATCAAAGCCACAATCAGTAGAAAACAGAAAAAATAAAGATCCAAGCAGAAATAAGTGAAATTAAAACAAAGAAAAAGAGAATATAAAAGATCAACAAAACAAAAAGTTGGTTTTATGAAAAGGTAAACAAAATTGACACACCTTTAGCTGGACTAAGAAAAAAAGAGGGAATGCCAAAATAAAATCAGAGAAGAAAAATGAGACATTACAACTGATACCACAGAAATTCAAGGGATCATTAGAGACTATGAGCAACTATATGCCAAGAAATTGGAAAACTTAGAAGAAATGGATAAATGCCTAGACACATACAACCTACCAAAATTGAACCATGGAGAAATCCAAAACCCAAATAGACCAATAACAAGAAATGAGATCAAAGATATAAAAAAGTTTCCCATCAAAGAAAAGCGTAGGACCTGATGGCTTCACTGCTGAACTTTAAGAAACAGTTCAAGAAAAACAAACACCAATCCTGTTCAAAGTATTCCAAAAACTAGAAGAGGAAGAAATACTTCCAAACACATTCTACAAGACCAATATTACCCTGATACTAAAACAGGACAAACACACACACACACACACACACACACACACACACACACACACAAAAACTACAGGCCAGTATCTCTAATGAACATCTATGCAAAAATCCTCAACAAAGCACTACTAAACTGAATTTAACAATAAATGAAAAAATCGTTTATCATAACCATGTGGGGTTTATCCCAGAGATGCAAGAATGGTTCAACATACACAAATCAATCAACATTGATATCAACAGATCATATTAATCAATCATATCAACAAAATGAAGGACAAAAACCATATGATTGTTTCTATTGATGCTGAAAAGACATCCAATAAAATTTAACCTCCCTTTATGATAAAAACCCTAAAAAACCTGGGAGTAGAAGGAAAATATTTCAACACACATAGCTGTGGACAGATCCACAGCAAGTATCATACTGAATGGGCAAAAACTAAAAGCTTTTCCTCTATGCTCTAGAACAAGACAAGGATGCTCACTTGTACCACGTGAAAGTACTGGAAGTCCTAGCTAGAGCAATCACACAACAGAAAAATATAACAAGCATCCAAATTGGAATAGAGAAAGTCGAATTATCCTTTTTTGCAAATAATTTTTATTTAGAATTACCTAAAGACAACACTAAAAAACTGTTAGAACTGATAAATTCAGTAAAGTTGCCATGAAACAAAATCAACATACAAAATTTAGTAGCATTTCTATATGCTAAGAGCAAGTAATCTGAAAAGGAAAACCCATTTTCAATAGCTGCAAATGAAATACAATACATAAGAACAAACTTAACCAAAGAAGTGAAAGCTATTTTTAAAATGATGAAAGAAATTGAAGAGGACACACAAAATTGGAAAGATATTCCATGTTCATTTGGAAGAATCAATATTGTTAAAATGTCCATACTACCCAAAGCAATATACAGATTCAATGCAATTCTTATCAAAATACCAATGACATTCCTCACAGAAATAGAAAAAAAACCTCAAAATTTATGTAGAACAGCAAAAGACCCAGACTACTCAAAGCCATCCCGAGCCAAAAGAACAAAAGTGAAAGAATCACATTACCTGAATTCAAATTATAGTACAGAGCTATAACAACCAAAACAGCATAGTACTGGCAAAAAAAAAAAAAAAAACACATAGACCAATGGAACAGAATAGAGAACCCAGAAATAAATCTATGCATCTACAGTGAACTCACTTTCAACAAAGGTTCCAAGAATATACATAGGAGAAAGAGTCTGTTTAATACATCATGCTGGGAAAACTGGATATCCACATGCCAAACAATCAAAGTAGACTCCTATCTCTCACTGAGACAACCAGGTGGGAAGAGCTCCCCGACAGACCCTCCCATGACCTGCAAGCCAGGAGGAAGGCTCACTGGGGGGGAGCCTCCAAAGTTCCTGCAGTTTGCAGTGGGGAGGAGCCGGCCCCACCTCTTCCTGTGTGGAACCTGAGATTCAAACTGCCAGGTAGGAAGCATACCAGCAGGGACTCTGGCTTTGCAGAGGGTCTCTGTTTTCCTTCTTTTCCCTTTTCACCCAATAAAACCTTGCCTTACTCACCCTTTAAAGTGTCTGTGAGCCTAAATTTTTGTGGCCGTGTGACAAGGGTCCCGTCTTTAGCTGAACTAAAAAAAAGTCCTGCAACATCACCATACACAAAAATCAAATCAAAATGAATTAGAGACTTAAATCTAAGACTTCAAACTATGAAACTACTAAAACACTGAGGAAACTCTCCAGAACATTGGTCTGGGCAAAGATTTCTTGAGTAGTACCTCAAAAGCACAGGCAACCAAAGTGAAAATGGACAAATGGGATCACATCAAATTAAAAAGCTTCTGCAAAGCAAAAGATACAATCAACAAGGTAAAGAGACAACCCACAGAATGGGAGAAAATATTTGCAAACTATCTGTCTTACAAGGGATTAATAACCAGGCTATATAAGGAACTCAACTCAACAGGAAAAAAAATCTAATAATCTGATTTTTAAATGTGCAAAATTTCTAAACAGACATTTCTCAAAAGAAGATATACAAATAGCAAACAGGTATATGAAAACATACTCAATAGCATTAATCATCAGAAAGAGGTGAATCAAAATTACAATGAGATATCATCTCAACCCAGTTAAAATGCCTTTTATCCAAAAGACAGGCAGTAATGAATGTTGGCGAAGATGTGGAGAAAGGGGAACCCTCATACACTGTTGGTGGGAATGTAAATTAGTACAACCACTATGGAGAAGAGTATGGAGGTTCTTCAGAAATCTAAAAATAGAACTACTATACAATCCAGCAATCTCACTGCTGGGTATATACCCAAAAGAAAGGAAATCAGTATATTGAAGATGTATCTGTACTACCATGTTTCTTGCAGCTCTATTCACAATAACGAAGATTTGGAACCAACCAAAGTGTCCATCAACAGATGAATGAGTATAGAAAATATGGTACATATATACAATAAAATATTATTCACTCATGAAAGAGAATGAAATCCTGTCATTTGCAACAACATGGATGGAACTCGAAGACATTATGTTCAGTGAAATAAGCCAAGCACAGAAAGACAAATTTTGCATGTTCTCACTCATATGTTGAAGCTAAAAATAAAACAATTGAACTCATGAAGATAGAAGGTATAATGATGGTTACCAGAGGCTGGGAGGGTATTGGTGAACAGGGCAAAAAGTGTGGATGATAAATGAATGCAAAAATATAGTTCAATAGAATAATATCTAATATTTGATGGCACAACAGAGTGACTACAGTCAACAATAATTTATTGTATATTTTACAGTAACTAAAAGGGTGGAATTGGAATGTTCCTAACACAAATAAATAATAAGTGCCTGACGTGGTAGATAACCCAATTAAACTAATGTAATTATTACACACTGTATGCCTGTATCAAAACATCACATGTACCCCATAAACATATATGCCTACAATATAACCATAAAATTAAAAATTAACTTAATAAAAAAATAAATTGTGAAATAGGATAAAGAGGATTAGATGTAGACTGAAAAATGTGGATTTACCTCCTCATTCTCTGTTTCACAGTTGAATGACTTCCTCATCTAGCCAACCTTAGTTCCCCATTTGTAAGATGAAGATAATTCCAAGAATACTGCAAACTAGGTAATATTTGCTAAAGTTGATTTAAAAATATATTAAAAGGTACTACTAACCTATGAAAACTGGAACCCCGAATTAATCAACATCTAAAAAAGTAGATACAGAGAGATATTATGGAACGTTAATAAATTTTACAAAGAAATTCATAATACTCCATTTTGCTTTTAATCTGTCTGCTTAAATCTGAGATAAGAAAGGAGAGAAGAATCAACTCAAGACTAAAGAAAACTTTTGTTTCTAACAATGTAACCAAATAAATACTATTAAAAACCTCTTCAGCTGGGCACAGTGGCTCACACCTGTAATCACAGCTACTCAGGAGGGTGAGGCAGGAGAACTGCTTGAACCCAGGAGGCAGAGGTTGCAGTGAGCCGAGATCGTACCACTGCATTTCAGCCTGGGTGACAGAGAGAGACTCCATCTCAAAAAACAATAATAAAAATTAAGGAAAAAAAAAAACCTCTTGATGTAGAAATTTTTAATAATAAAGACCAAAAATATCTTTAAATATGTAGTTAAACTTGAAAGAAACTAAGAAAACGCTCCAGGGGTTAGTTGGTTGGTTTAAGAAAAGGAGCTGTCCAGCGCGGTGGCTTACACCTGTAATCCCAGCACTTTGGGAGGCCAAGGCAGGTGGATCATGATGTCAGGAGTTTGAGAACAGCCTGGCCAACATGGTGAAACCCCATCTCTACTAAAGATACAAAAAACTACCTGGGCGTGGTGGCACGTGCCTGTAATACCAGCTACTCAGGAGGCTGAGACAGGAGAATTGCTTGAACCCAGGAGGTGGAGGTTGCAGTGAGCCAAGATTGCACCATTGCACTCCAGCCTGGGCGACAGGACGAGACTCCGTCTCAAAAAACAAAACAAAACAAAAAAAAAATGAAAAGGAGCTAGAAAGCAGAATGGTAATCTAATGTTGAAGCTATGGTTGCCTAAGAAACAGCTACAGTTTCAGAATCAAATCAGCTTGGATACTGACAATCTCCCAACGTCAGGATGTTACCTTAGACTATCTGTGGGTGATGACTTAGGACATAGACACTTTTCGCCAATAAAACCAATACCCTATAAGAGCAACATCTCATTGACAGGGGAAACAGAAAAATTCCTTCACCAACAACAATCAGAGAACTCCTGAGTCTCACTCTAAGATCCAGGTGGGAAAAAAATAGAGACTTTTTCCTAAGAATTCACAACCACAGTCTAACCTCCCATGGATCTGAGTGTCATATTTATGTTACTTATGTGATCCAGGAACCCCAAAGAAAAATTTTAATTAAAGTAATTCAAAGTAGGTGCTGTCTTTGGGTACTTAGAAAAAGTAAATATAAATGCTCTAGGATATACCCTTCATATAAAGCATTACAAATGATATACACTTCATAGAGACACTGCAAAGACCTGATAGAGACACACCAAAATGAATGCATAACCTAAAACTAAAAAACTCTTATGTAAACATGATATTGTAAATGAGAAGTAGCAGAATTAGATCTTCAAGGACTTTGGGCCTTTGAAATTATCAAATATACAAAATAGTCAAGATGGAGACCACAGTGAGATAAGTGACACATTCTCAGGTAAAAAAAAAGAAGAGAGATATCAAAAAGCTCAGCAATCAAGGTAAATAATATTTTAATTAAATATTTTTAAATCAAAATTGATGCAAAAAATGCATGATAAACAAAATATCAAAAATTTAAATGAAGACAGAGTTTTATAATTTCATGTCAAACCATATTGTAGCCTGGGCCAAAAGAAAAAATGTGTGTGCCTATGTACATGAATTTTTTTTCAAGAATATTAAAGTGGTTGAAAAGTATTAGAATGAGTCTGTGTCCTTTGTAGGGACATGGATGCAGCTGGAAACCATCATTCTCAGCAAACTATCGCAAGAACAGAAAACCAAACACCGCATGTTCTCACTCATAGGTGGGAACTGAACAATGAGATCACTTGGACTCGGGAAGGGGAACATCACACACCGGGGCCTATCACGGGGAGGCGAGAGAGGGGAGGGATTGTATTGGGAGTTATACCTGATGTAAATGACGAGTTGATGGGTGCTGATGAGTTGATGGGTGCAGCACACCAACATGGCACAAGTATACATATGTAACAAACCTGCACGTTATGCACATGTACCCTAGAACTTAAAGTATAATAAAAAAAAAAGTATTAGAAAGTAGATATATTCAAACTCACAACATTGTTTTAAGTTCAAAATTTTT
Organism: Papio anubis; assembly: GCF_008728515.1. NCBI lineage: Eukaryota > Metazoa > Chordata > Mammalia > Primates > Cercopithecidae > Papio > Papio anubis. The sequence goes on along the minus strand of NC_044976.1, from coordinate 139,366,509 downwards.
ATTTATGCCAAAAAATAATTTATTGTAATTTTACTTTCTTGACTTCAATGGAAAAAAAAGGATCAAGATTTTTATTAAAATTATTAATCATTAAAAAATACAAAAGCATTATTATATAGGCACAAAAATGAGAGAAAAGAACAATATAATAAATAGGCAAATCTGCAAAATAATTAAAAATTTTAGAAATTTATTGGGGTCCGTGCCGGGGGTGGTGGAGAATGAACAGACACAAAAGACAAAGACAAACAGAGAACATGGCGGCCGCACTCAGAGCCTCCGCCTCACTTTATTTATACTCCATAAACCCCACGTCAGCAGAAAGAACACAACGCAAAACAAACTTTCTTTACCCAGATATAACCTTCTACTCAGTTCCTTGTCTCTATGCTCTTCCTTATCTGCCCGCCTTCTTGGCGCCTACGGGAGTTCATTAAAAGTTCAATTGGAGATACTGTCCTTGAGCCCTATCTATTCTCAGCATACTGTTTTCAAAGGCCCCTGCAGAAATTAAAAATATAATTATTCAAATTAAAAACAGCAGTGGACTTAACAGCAGGTTAGACATAGCTAAAAAGAGAAACAGCAAACTAGAAGATAAATGTAAAGAAATTATCCAGCATGTAGGACAGAAAGATGGAGAAAAATAAAACATAAAAGCAGGGTTAAGAAGCAAAGAGGTTAGAATTTAAAAGTCTAACATCTATCAAATAGAATTCCAGAAAGCACACGCACACACACATGGAAGAGTTAATGGCTAAGAAAATTTAGAACTGATGAAAGACAATAATCCTCAGATTCACAAATCAGTGAATCCCAAGTAGGATAATTTTCTTTAAATTTGCACCTAGAAACATTATAGTTAAACTGAGAACATTAGGGTAGAGAAAGGAGAGACAGATTTTAAAAGCTGTCAAGAAAAAAATTTTTTTGAAAAAGTATTATTGCCTGGCAGTATACTAGATACTGGGATTACAGTGATGAACAGAAAAAATATCTCTGCCGTGTAAACCTTATCATCTTGATAACACTGAACAGTAGTAGGTTTAGTTTCAAATCTTATGCATGCAATCAAGAGAAGAGAAACCTAACAGCAGTTTATATAATATCAAACTCTGAAGGTTTGCTGCAAGCTCAAAATGAACCAACTCTTTGATTTTACTCTTAAAATAGCTTATTTACTCTTTGGATATATTAATGGAAGCTCAATGTCCTGATTATGAAAGGCAATAATCATGTACCGCTCTGCACAATTCAGTGAATATCTGGGATATTATTTAAATACTGTACCCCATTCTGGGTAATAAACACTGGAAGGCTAAATGACAAATGAGTTTAGAAGAGAGTTGCCAGGATAACGAGAGTCCCAAGCAACATATTACATGAGAAATTATTGAGAGAAATAAAAACACTAATGTATATACTATTCTTCCAGCAATTACATATTCTATGTGCATATGTACTAGGTGCTGTTTTAGGTAGGTGCTTGAGGTATATCAGTAAAACAAACAAAAATCTAGCCTTCAGTGAACTAATTGTCAAAAGGGGGAGACCAATAATTAATAGAATAAACAATGTGTTAGAAAATCATAATGTCTAAAAGAATAATCAAGTAGGAAAAAGAGGAATAGAAGTGCTAGGAAAGGGCAACAGATGGAAATCCTGAATAGCATGGTGAAGGTAGGCCTCAGTGAGGAGGTGGCATTGGCACAAAGGCTTAAAGAAGATGAAGGATGAGCCATGAGGTTCTCTGGAGGAAGACAGTTCCAGGCAGAGGGAATAACTAGTACAAAGGCCCTAAGTTGGGAGCAGATCTGGCATATTTGAGGAACAGCAAAGAGATAAGTGAGAAGGGAATAGAATAAACAAAGGGGAAGTAGGATTAAGTCAAAGAGGTATCAGGAAGGGATAGGAGTTAACCCGTATAGGGCCATGTAGTCCATTAACTCTGAGAGAAATGGGGAGCCATCGCAGAGTTTTGAGCAAAGGAGAGACATCATCTGATTTATTAATACATTTTGAAGGATCATTTTGACTGCCAATTGAGAAAGGACTTTAGAAGGGCTAGGGTAGAAGTGCAGAGACCAGTTAGGAGGCTCTTGCAGTAATCCAAGCAAGAGGTGATAGTGGCTTGGACCACGATACGGCAGCAGTGGAGGAGATGAAAAATAATCAAATTCTGGAAATATTTTGTGGGTGGAGTGCCTTAGCCAGCTTGGGTTGCCATAACAAAATATCACAGACTTGGTGGCTTAAACAAAAAAAAAATCTGTTCTTACAGCTCTGGAGGCTAGAAGTTTGAGGTCAGGTTCTGGTGAGGACTCTCTTTCTGGCTTGCAGACAGCTCTCTTCATATGGCAGAGAAAGAGTGAAATTAGCTCTCTGGTGTCTCTTCTAATAAAAGCACTAATGCCATAATGAGGGCCCTACCCTCATAACTTCATATAAACATAATTACCTACCCAAAGGTCTTATCTCCAAATACCATCACTTGGGGGTTAGGGCTTCAACATATACAAATTTGGGGCAATGGGGACACAGTTCAGTCCACAGCATAGAGATAGCAGGATTTCCTGACAGAATGGCAGTATTGGAGGATCCAGCTACAACAGCACAGAGAAGAGGTAACCAGTGAGGTCAGAAATCACAGAAGTCAGGTGAAGAAATGTATCAAAGAGGAAATGATCAATGGTGTCAAATGTTGCCTGGTCAAGTAATATGAAGACTGAGAATTGACTATCAGAATTAGCAACATGGAGTGAAGGGATATTGGCACAAGCCTAATTGGGGTGGCTTTAAGAAAACATGAGAAGAGGAATTGGAGAAGGCAAACTTAGACTCTCCCAATTTGAATTTGAATTCTTTAAAGAAATTTGTTGCAGAGAGGAACAAAAATGAGGGATATAGTTGGTGGGAGAAGTGGGAACAAGAGGAGGTTTTTTCTAAATAGAAGAAATGACAGCACGTTTATGTCTAGCAGGGGAGAACAAGTTGCTGATGTTGAAGAGGAAGAGGAGAATTGCTGAAGCAACACCGTTGGGTAGTGAGGGGGATAGGATTTATGAGCTTCAGATAGGACCACCCAAAGCAACCAGGTGTGTGGGAAGACAGAGACATGGGAGCAGATGCTGGAAGGCGGGTAGAATGTGGAGGTGAAATAGTCTACCAACATTCTCTTCTAACTGCTTCGATTTATTAGCAAAGCAGGAATCAAGGTCAGCAGGTAAGAGTAAGGATGGGGGAGAAGTTGTAAGAGGTTTGAAATGGTGGAATGGTCATCTAGGAAAGTGTGACAGTAAATGGACCAGGGAAATATACTGTGATAATGACCCCGGGCAACATTAAGTTCTCATTTGAAGTCCATCATCATGAATATAAAGCCAAATCAGACATCAAGAATGTAATTTTCTTCAGCCCCAGTCAATTGTACAGGCATAGGCACAGAGTAGATGGAGAGAGATTTAACCAGGGTTGTGCTTTTACTAAAACCATAAAGAGGCAGAAGGCAAGGGAACAGCAGGTACCTATAAAGGAGTGATTATAAGGAATGATGACAGAATTTAACTGGGTAAGGAGTGGACAGAGGATATCAAAAGAATGAAGAGCAATGAAAAGGAAGTAGGATTAATTTGTTGGATGTCCTCATGGGATTGAAGAATTGCTGGAGGTCAGGGATCTAAGAGAGAAAAGGTGAAAAGATAAGATGGAGTTAATAAAAAATGAGATATGTAAAACTGAGATTGTAGAGCATAGCAAACAGGTGTTTAAGGAAAGGTACCTTAAAGTATTTGAAGAACTGAGCTGTAGTACAGAAATAGACCTTTTTTTGTATTATTCTAGGACCACGGTTTGGAAATTACGGAGAAAAAAAATGTCAGGACTGGAGGAGTATCCTGTAAAAGGCCAGATGGAACAAGATGCCTACTAAAGTGGTGAGATCTCTAGAATTGTTCAAGAAGAGGCTAGGTAACCACTCAGTCTTTTATAAGAGACATAAGAGAGACAGTTTCTGCAATAAATAGATCATATTAGAAAACCATGCAGGATTTTCTTCCTGAAGTTTCTTCCTTTTTCCTAAAAATATTTTGCCTTATTGTAAGGGAAGTATACGATAGTGTGGCCATATGTGCTAGTGGGGACTGCCCTCCCTATTCCAGTTACCCTCTATTGTTGTGGTGACAGAGCCCCAGATGTTCTGCAAACGTCCACATACGCAGCAATTTTTACAAGTGACCTTTTCCCAGGAGCTTCATCAAACAATAGAGGATAAAGATCAAGTATCAAACCCAAAGGCATTAGACTGATCTCCAGTGCTTTTGTGCTCTGAGTTCGCCCTACAATGCTCTCCTTTTGTTTCCACACACCATTTTCTTTACGTTATTTGGCCTCATCCACCACCTGGAAAGCCTGCTCCCTTCTTCTGCCCCCCATCTTCAAGTCAACTCAAAACCAACTGTGCATGAGACCACCCCAGACTGCCCCCACCCCTGCTCCAGTCTAGAGTTGCACTTTTCTCCTCCAAGCTATTATTATGACATGTTTCACCCTCCATTGCAGAAGAAGTATTTTTCCCCAGGTTCTCACATTTCTAAGGGACTTCCACTCAAGAGCCATTTCCTCATGTGAAGAATTACTAGAATAAATAATTCTAAATGCTATCTCTAATGGTTCATCTCCAAGAGAAAAAGAATTACAATCCTACTGATTGAAGGCTGACATTCAATAGTTATTGTCTTACTAGGGAGAATGTTAACTGTGCCTCAAAAGGAGGAACCGGACCAACTGTTGTTGAGTTGTTATTGTTGTTTTTCATTTTCTTTGGTCACTGACAGTTTCTCCTCGTGTCCTCATACAGTATGCACACATGGAAATAGTCCACTCTTCTCTGAAGTCCTTGTCCATTTGGCTTCTTGGTAAGTGCATTTAGAATAACCTAGATGAGTACAGTCATATTGGGGTAGAAGTAATGAGTCCCCACCACGACCTCAGATCTAATTCATATTTTCCAATACAACTTACCAGAGGCAATACTTGTTGGGGTTACAGGCTGCTGACTCAGAGTAATAAATCAGCTCTTTTCCCATTTAATGTTGGTTTAATGATTTCTCTAATCCCTATAATTCTAGTATAGGCAAGGTGAACGGCAATTCAATTATCTCCTCACATTTAGCATTTGTTCTATGTACTGATCTCTTTCAATGCACAGATGCTTTTCTTCCAAACAAGATTTTACAATTTTTGAAGGTACAAATATCTTACACCTCTTTATCATACCTCTAGCAGCCACCACAATGTCATCTGGGTAACTGATATTCTGTAGTTAACAATATTATCCACAAGTAGTAATAATACCATGAATCACTAGCCTTGCGCTTGCGCCACCTGCACCCCAAACCACGCCTTACTATCAAATGAGAGCATCTCATTAATTGAGTAAAAAATTAGACTTGAGAAGACATTTGCATTCCCGATGTGTTTCATTTGTTCTTCCCATTGGCACCAGCAAAGAAATTTCTCACCCCCTGTCTGTGGGTCTCAACACTTCAGAAACAATATAGATCTTATCTCTGGTCCATTTAGTTGAACATGAAAAGCAAGGTCATTATAGTCACTTGGTTCCTGTGCTTTTAGAACCACCATGTCAACTCGGAGAGAATATTTAGCTCTTCTGTCACCTACTGCTTAGAAGCAAAACAAATGAAATTAACAGGTCTTTAATTTTCTCATTAAGGCAGGCATATGGGCTGGAGCTTGTGACAGTACTGCAATGAGTATGAGAAAAATACATATTTGTGGTTCTTTCAAATAAGACTTAAGAAAGCAAGAATGCTGCAAATGCTATTCTTTCCATCTCATTACATATAAAACTATTTCCATTGAGAAAAGAAAGGAAAACAGTACATCTTTGTCATATTTTACTCGACTTCTTTTGCTTTGTGATAATCCCATCTTTGTTCTCAACCCCTATCATCACACAGAGGAAGGGTATTTACATGGAAGCAAAAACCAGGATACTTTGAATTATGAAATAAATGGACTGAGGTCAAATCTGTTGTCCCAGCCTTCCCAATGGCCTCTTCACTCAGTTTCAGTCGTGGTGGTTCCTACCAGAGAAACCCAGACGTCTAAAAAACATTGACAGCTCCCACGTAAATGTGAACAACCCCGGAGACTAAAACGTAAAGCAGCCGATAAAATGCTCTTTTCCTTAATGGAGAGTACACCCTAGCAGTATTGAACAATGTTATTTACAAGAAATTTACCGAATATCAGTGCTCTGAGTTGTTTTTTCCCCTTAATGTAGTATTCAGGAAGCCTAATAAAATGGAACTAGGCTCTTCCTTTGTATATTCTTAGATTCATTAAGAGTCACCAAAGCCATTAAACCACTCTGCTTAAATTGTCACTCACTAGAACAGACAGAGGTGCAAAAAGCCAACACAATTAAATGTGTGAATCCTTTTCCCAGTGGTCCTGGATTTCCCTGGGCATGATCTCTGAGGCTTGGACCCCAAAACCACACTGATGACTATCATTCATTTGCAATTATTGAACATTCACTTTGTGCCAGGTTCTATAATAGAGTTTGAAGACTTGGAATGGATGTCTTGAGCCTCACTGATGATACGATCTAATGGGAAAGACAGAAGTAAGCATAAAATAAACGCTATGATCAGTATAAAGAGAGATAGGAAAGAGTGGATAAACAGTTTGATGATACATAGCTAAGAAAGCTTTGAGAAAAGTTCGACAAAAATCCAACGTTCACAAAACTCCTAGCGGTCTCGAGAATATCTTAAAAATCTAATAACGAGATTATTCATCTCCCTTTTGTTTCCTTCCCGGGGAAAATAAAAGCAAGAAAATAAAGTGATTTTCCAAGGAACACAAAGGAATGCCAGTCAGCATGCCTGACCCGTAACATCACATAGCCCTTCAGAAACTTAAAGTTCCAACCGCCCTGCCCCTACTCTCTGACCACCGAGGCCAGTTTCATCTTTCCAGAATGTATTTTTTTATGTCATTAACTCAGATAAAATTCAACCCTTCTGATTTCACCAAGGCACATAGATCTTTAACCCCCTTCCCAGAATCCAGTGTACTGGGGTTCAAACTCACTGTACTCAAAATCTATATTTTGAACATATATCATATGCAGCCTAATAAAAATATAAATATATATTAAGCATTGCTAGGCACTTACATCACAGCCTCCTATTTAGTCCTTACATCCACTTACCAGGCAGGTCCACTATTATCTCAATTTTACTTATGAGGAAATCGAAACTTGTAGAGCGTTCTGGTTATCTGTTGTTTCATCACAAACCACCCCTACCCAAAACATAATGGCTTAAAACAACAACTTATTTCTCATGATTATGTGAGTTGACTGGGGCTCAGCTGGGCAGTTCCTGCTCGAGGTCTCTCACACAGTTGCAGCCAGATGTCAGCTGGGGCTACCATTCATCTGATGGCTGAACTGGGCCAGACATCCAAGATGGCTTCTTCACTCCCATGTCCAGGGGTCCAGGGTACCTCCACATGGCCTCTACCTCTGGCAGAAGACTTGGACTTCTTCCATGGTAACTCAGGGCCACAAAAGACCAAGAAAGAAGCTGTTAATCCTCTTCAAAGCTAGATGAAGAACTGGCTTAGCATCACTTAAAATGTACTCTTTTGGTCAAAATAGTCTCAGTCCAGCCCAGATTCAAGAGGAAGGGAAGTAGTTCCCAACCTTTGATAGAAGAATGTAAAACGATTATGTGACTATCTTTAATCTACTGCAGGGAAGACTGGCAACTTACCCAAGGTCACATAACAAGTAAGTGCCTGAGCTGGGACTCAATCCACTTCAGTCTGACTCCAAACCCCATTAACTAACCTCTCTATTCTCTTCCCAGTGAAGGCACTTCCATTAGGCTGCCAGTGTGGGAACAAAATTAAGTCTACTCAAGACTTCTCTCTGCAAAAGTGTGTGCATAACTGAGGACACAGGCTCCCTTAGGACCTCAGCCCTTCACTGAATCCCACTGCAGCTGTTGGTCCCTGTCTGTGGGTTCAAGAACCTAAGGCCCCATGCCCTGGGACTCAGAGTTCTTCTGATCCTGACACACAGTTCTGGCCTTATAAAATATATCCACAAGTAATCCAGATGTCTTGTCTGAACTCTTAATTATGCCAGGGTTAAGACAGGCAGAAACTCAAAGGGTAAGTACAACATTTTATTATAATGCCAGGTTACAAGTCAGGCCAAGCACAGAAATCACCAGAAGGCCTTACCTGAACAACATTGAACATAGAAGCGTGCATAGTTGGGATCTGGGGTCCCTCATAGGGCTCTCCAAAGAACACTCTATTACGCAGAGACTGGTAAGTAGTGATGATCAAACTGGCAGTAGTCATAAAGAATTGGTTAGTAGAGAATTGGGGAAATGAAGGGTGAGGTTGCAGGTGTAAGGTTTTTGTATCGGTTTGAACCCCGAGAGCACGCCAACAGACAACATGAAGTGGTGTGGAGCAACACGCTGTTTTAACGAGCACCTGTGTGCAGGCAGGCTGAGGCCTAAAATGGCGTCAGCCCCAGGTAAGGACGGGACAAAGGTTTTATAGTCTCCTGTAAACAGCAAGTGTCCTACTCTGATGTAACTGCTATGTTATACCCGGATGGCCTCTTTCTCCATCTTCAGGGGTACATGTCTTCTGGCCAGGGTAGCTATCTTCTGACTGGCTTTCTTCCTGCTTCTGCTATTTTACTGGTGCATGCTGCTGACATAAGTAGCCTTGTACCTTGGGACTGGGCCTGAGAAGGGAGGAGTTATTCATCTCCTTAAGCTTTCAGGCCCCGGGGAGAATCTAACAGCAGGGAAACAGAGCCAAGAGAGATTACCTCTGAAAGAAAGGGTGGGGAGTGGGGATGCACTGGGCAAAGGAGTAAGTAAGGGTATTGGGGGAATATCAGGCCCCATCCCAGAGGGAAGGTCAGGGTCTCCAGGAAGAGGCAGGCAAAGAAAGATTCTGAGTCAGGCTATCCATGAGTGGGGCACACCTTTTCAAGCACCTTGTCTTCCCTCCAGCCTGTGCCATCACTCCCCATTGTCTCTCTGGAACCAGCATATTGGAAGTACTCCCTTTTTTTAATCATTCATCAGCCAGCCCTGGTCTGTAGGGACGCCATTGCCATCTGTAAGAACCCTCTGGACCATATTCGTTACTAGAAGCGCACAAATTGCTGCACACATTTTCCTTTGCTCGAGGCGGTTGTTTTTCTGAGCAGTAGTGAAAACAAAATTCCATTACGTGAAAGTTAATTCCTCTGCAGCACACAGTAGACCAGCCGCATTCAGTAGCTTACAGGGCTGACGGAAATGAAACATCAGTGATGCATTCACTGTTAGAATCATAGAATGGCCAGTCCTTCCATTTACCTGGGGCCACCTCATCTGGATGAATCGTAAAATGCGTCACTAACTGCCTATGCATTGCTCATCCATCAACTGAAGTAGAAGACCCATTAGGCTATCCCAGCCCCAGTACACAGGCCTCCACTTAAGACCAAAGAAATGTGGCCTGAGGACAGCTAGCATAGAGCTAATCAGCGTTGACTCACCTTCCTCTTGCCTGTCAGCCTGGTCTCCCAGGAATTCTATTTGGTCCAGGATCTCACAGCTGCTCCCCACAGGCAGAGGCAGCTGGCATGGTCCCACAGGGCACCATTATGGCCACAAAGCCCCACAGTGGGGGAAGGCAGGTGTGGATTTATTTTGCTGACATGACTTCCTCTGAGGTAGTATTAGAGAGGAACACTGCCTTGTATTTTCCCCCTCACTCCATGGGAAAGGAGAGAAGGAGGTGTCCCTGGGAAGCTGATGAGAGAGGAAGAGAGTGACAGCACAGAGGAGAGAAAGGGCTGCAGGAGACAGAGCCACAGACACCTCCACTATTCCAACAAGGGGAAGCTGCTCTTATAGGGAATAGGGAGTGCCTCAGACACAGGCTTTCTTTGGAGGGCTGAGAGACTTCAGAAATTAAAGATTGAGGAGGGAGTTCAAAGAGTCTTCCCCTCCCCCATCCCATCATTTTACTCTGTGAATTCATTTTGACAAAATAATTTTAACCCAGCCATAGCCACATCTGATTCTCTTACCACACTCAAGGAGATGCCAGTGTCCCCCATTTTCATATACTGCTGAAGTAAGGAATGCTAATGAGATTTGTTAAAGAAGAATGGCTTAGATCCATCAAAGAAAAAACAGCTGTGAGGAAAAGCATATTGCATACTCATTCCAGACAATCCTGACTGACTGCTGAGGCTGGATGAGGTCACTAGATCATTTATCACCTCCACTTTCTCTTTTCTTCATCAGCTTGGGCAAGGTTACCATTCAATAAATATCCGGGGCCTCTAAGCCTAGGGAGACGAAAAACAGGGGAAAGTAAGGATGATGACTGAGAGGTTCCTGCATAGCCTTGAGAAACTTGGGTAGAGAAAATTCAGTTGTCAAAAGTCAGATAAATAGTTTCGGGGGTACTAAGATCATTTGAAACCTACCACCCAGGCTGTCTTTTGTCACTCCTTGCAATATTATAAAGCAATTGAAAGTGAATCACTGAAAGCGATCCAAGCTCTGAAAGCTAATAAGGAAAAAGGAATGTTTCCCAGACGTTGTGGCATTTGGGGAGTTGTTTCGGTTATTTGCAATGTTAGGGTTCGAGGTGGATTTTTCATGCCTGAATCATACTCCTCACCCTGACGCTCTGAAGTTCTCAGGAGAAGGAGAATACTCATAAGCAGCAACAGCTCAGTGGGGATCAAAATCAAGTTTTAGTCAGGACTATGAAAGAGCCTAACAGCCCCACAAGGCAAAACTTCTGGGCAAAAACAAACTGGAGCACATGGCTCAGGAAGACCTAAGTGGGGCCACACACCTCTTCCCAATGTAGAGCTTGACTGTGTGTTTCAGCATGCACTCCAGGAGCCAGAAATGTGGCACAATTTCATAAGAGACTGGGGTCTGCCAAAAGGGACTGGCCAGTACGTCTCAAGAGACCCAATTGATACACTGCACATTAAGCCCTCCTTGGCAGGGTGGGGTGGGGCAGGTGCAGAGCTAACAGAGGGATAAAGAGAGTGTTCAAGAGCTTGTCAGCACTTCCCCCAAGTAAGGAGAGGGCTGGGTGTGTTATCCTCTATTAAGAGATGTTGAAACATGAGGAGAAAACACAAAAGTCATATAAATAAGAAACTTCCAGAAAATCTGTATAGCCAATGATTGCTTCAGTCAGAAGTTCCTTTCTGAAAAGGCTCGAGGTAGGGCAATAATCCACAAGTACAGGGAACAAAGCACAGCTAGCTGGGATCTCCTGCCATCTCAGGACCTATGAAGACTTCCAGGAAATGCTATGATCTAATTGCTCAGGAAAAGGCTGTGTCTAGATCATTTAGCAGTTGGACACTAATCATCAGGGCTTAAATAGATTATCCCAGCATCAATAGTGACAAGCAGATGTTTAATGCACCCATAGTCCATATGTGGTTGGAGGAGAACCTTCAGCCATGGTTCGGTGCTTCATGCCACTGACTCAGGAGAATCTGATGCCAAGAAAAGATGCTGACTGCCCAGAAAAGACTCAAGGGCATGGCTCATTGACCAGCTGCCTGAGAAGGGGATGTCCTTGGACCACATGCTATGCCCCTCTGTGTTATGGCTATAACAGAAATAAAGAACAATTGAATGACACAAAGTCTGATGTCTACCACCTTTCTCCTTGCGCATTTGTGAACCCAGAAAAGCCATGGAATGTATAACTAAAGCAGACTCCTCATAAGTGCTGGATGGCAACATGGAGGACTATGACAACGCCCTGGGAAATTTGTTTTGAGGAGGACAATTAAATGATAGACAGTTGACAAAACTCAAGAAGAGGAAAGGAGATAGAGAATGAAACCCCTTTGACCTGAAGGCTCCTTCCTCACTTCAAGCTTTCAAAGCATCTCAAGGCCATTTTAAGGGCTAAGAGGAGGTAAGGGGGAAGAGGAGGTGGAGCAGGCAATATCTCACACCCTGCTTCAATCACAGCCATTCAATTTAAGTTTTGTATATGGGAATTTATGTCAGATTTAATTTGGCAAAAGGAAGAAGTCTTTTGAACACCACTGTTATAGAAAAAAATAATGAATAGAAATTCCTAATATAACATGAAACAAAACTCTTGGCCTCCAATGTACTCAATTATATAAACTGACTCAATCATAACTGGAATTAGAACTGCTAGCTTCTAATTTGCCTTCTCCTTTCCTTCCCACGGTTCAATAATCCCAAGATACTGTGGTGAAAGGGAAAGAGCCGTGGCCTCAGACATTCTGGTTGCTTCTTTTGTTTACTAGTGATGTAACCTGTGCTAATCACTCACCTTCCCTGAGCCTCCATTTTCTTGACTGTAAAAAGACATCCTTCTTAACTCACAGGGCTGTGGTAAAAGAACTGAAGGAGCATTATGCAAATCTGTTTGCAACTTTTGAATATCCTTTTTTTTTTTTTTTTCTCGCTCTGTCACCCAGGCTAAAATGCAGTGGCGAGATCTCGGCTCACTGAAAGCTCCGCCTCCCAGGTTAATGCCATTCTCCTGCCTCAGCTTCCTGAGTAGCTGGGACTACAAGTGCCCGCCACCACACCCGGCTAATTTTTTCTATTTTTTAGTAGAGACGGGGTTTCACCGTGTTAGCCAGGATGGTCTCTATCTCCAGACCTCGTGAATTGCCCACCTCAGCCTCCCAAAGTGCTGGGATTACAGGTGTGAGCCACCATGCCAGGCCTGAATTCTTGTAATACCTATGCATTTCCACTTGCCAACAGATTCTAATACATATCTCAGTCAATGAAACACTTATTCAAATTCTCCTTTTGAATCCTACTGAAATCATTCATCTGTCTTCCTTCTTGAGCCTTATGATCAAGAAGGAAACTTCTGCCATCTGCAGATAGGCATGAGTGAGTGAATGATCTACACTTCCAAGTTGGGCAATAAGTATCAGGGAAGTCATCGGATAAAGAATATGGGAATTCCAGTGAGAACTTAATGGTCCCTGTCAACTCCTCAATGCCTTCCACTGGCCCCTATGGGTGGTCCAAAGACTATTATCAGTCAGAATTAAAAAGGGAGCCCCCACAGCAGCCCTCTGAGGGGGATAGGCCAGGAGACCCACTCTTCCATGAATTCCAGGAGCAGCAGCCACACTGCTATGCTCCTTCCTCCTCCTGTCACTCTGCTCCAGGTACATGCCCCAGAGTCACTGTAGGGCCACAGAAGGTTGCTGCACCCTGTCCTTTCAGGTTCACTATCCAATGCCTTGACAGACAAGATGATGTGGATGGAAGGCAGGCCAGCCCGGTGACCATAAGGCTCAAGAAGGAAAACAGATGAATGATTTCAGTAGGATTCAAAAGGAGAAAACACCCCTCTGTGTTGCTTCTGTTTTTTCACAGAAGAAAGAAGTCCATTCATAGTTCTTATATATGCAAACAAAGACTGCAAGTGATCTTCTGGATTCGCAGACTGCAGCAATGCCCCATTCAAGCCTCTCAGCCATTCCTCAAGCACCAGAAACCCCACCATAAAGTTATCAAACCTTCTTATTCGTGAGCACTCCTGATTTCTCTACAGCAGCTACAGATTTAACCCTGAAAATGCCTCCAAATGCTGCAAACAAACAATCTGTTTTTAACTGTAAATTAAACACAGGCACAAATGCAAGGTGTTACCTTAAAAGGGAGAAGTACATGTGGCACTTTTAAATGCTATGCCTCAAGCAACTATGTATCTTATAAATCACTGTCCTCATCTTAATTAATGACAATGAGAAGTAAACACGCTTACAGAAAGAACCAGTCTCTAGATTGTAAAATTGGAACCAGATCACTGAACAGCAAGTGGGATAACGGTAAAGTCAAAAAACATCAGGCTGCCCAGGAGAGTGCTCTGTTGTCCCTTGCATAAAAAGCAGGATTGACTAGAGAAATGATTATATGGAAATTTTAAAAGGAATCAGAATGTATTCATAATTATACTTGACCTTTAAATATTGCCTTGCCATTTTCAAAGTCTTTTCATATGCATCATGAAATTTGATGTTCACAAAACCCCTGGGAACAGGCAACACAGACATGGTTCCCATTTGACAGATGGGCAAACTAAAGCCTGAAGAGGTTGTGCCCTGGTTTTCTTCTATGCTGAAATAATAAGCTGAATAACAAATTGTAAAGGCCATGTTTCTCACTTGGGTTTCAGGGGGTCTGCCTCCTTTTATGAGGGTGAATATTTTAATGGTACTGTGTATCCAGACAAAGACACAAACCACACACACACACACATAAAACTGCCCAACATGGTAGGTAGTTTGCACTACCTTGTAACTTGCCTGGGGTCACACAGCTGGCAAGTGACAGAGCTGGGCCTTAAACCTAGGTATCCAGGCTTCAATGTCAGTGCTTCTGTTACATAAAACCTGCTGCTATGAAAGGTAAGTAAAACTAAATAAATATCCTAGAAGAATGATGAAGTTGTCAGACTTCTCAAAATCACGTATCAAAAACAAACTGGCTCGAGTTGAAGGTCAAGAAGTGTAGAGCCATGATGATAGAAGGCATCCTTTTAACATCTCTATGTTGCAAATCTACAGACTCCCATTCTCACTCACCTATTTTTCCAGTAAACACACCGAGGCATAATGATGCTAAAGGATGGGCTTAATATCATTTATAAGGCCCAAGATAAGAAAATGTCAAGGTCTTGCCACTGCCAGTTTTGGTGCAAATTAACAGCATCACTGAGTAGCCAATAGATGCCCGGCCCTAGGGAATAAGCGGGGAAGGCACACAAGTTAAACAGAAAATGGACCCGTCCTGGGCAAGCCGGCTGAAACAGCTCTCCCAAAGCAAACAAGATACATTAATAGAGTCAAGGTCATCTTCCCTTTCCTCTAAGGAAAATGGGAACTTCTCTGGGAGCTCTATTCCTGGAAGGTCTACTTGTCATTGGCTGTTGTTCTATTTCTTATGAGTCATCGGTCATTTTAGCCTGATTTTATTTAATTCATTTTGCAGTTTCTTCAATGGATGAAAGGATTCATTTTAAAAGTGTCTGCACCAATTTTAAGAGTTGCTAGCTTCCAAGTCTATGCAAGCTACCTATCATGTTGGGCAGTTTTGTGTGTGTATGTGTTTTGTGTCTTTGGATACACAGTACCATTACAATATTCACCCTCATAGAAGGAGGCAGACCCCCTGAAACCCAAGTGAGAAACATGGGCTTTGCAATTTTTTATTCAACGTATTATTTCAGCATAGAAGAAAACCAGGGCACAAGCTCTGCAAATGCCAGGCTCATTAATGAAATGGGTTTCACACCCAAGAGCTGAATGGGCTATGTAGGCCCTGAGATAGTACATTTTGTGGCAATAACACTTTAACAGATAATGAATCAGCAAATTGCATTGGTGGCTTGTTTCATTTACTTTGGAAAGGATTGGTCTTCCCACCACATCATTTTTCTGGTTAAAACCTAGTGGAATGTTTTCCTTTCCAGTTCTCAAGAAATACTACTTTTTGGTGGGGGTGAAACAAAGCCCTAAGCCTTGTGAGGGAAACAGAGACTAACAAAATAGAATGTGACACTGTAGAGGAAACTTCAGACCACCCAGCCAACTACTGAAAGCCAAAGACTTCAGCCCAGGCTGGGAAGAGACCCAGGGTCTTGCGCTATGAAAACAATATCGCAATTCATCAGCATAACTCCAGCAGGTACCTCTCATTCCCGAGGTGGACCAAGGCTAATTAAGTTGCCAGATGCATTAACCATGTTAGGCATTTTAAGAGACAGGTTTTCACTCTGAAACAGCCTGCTCTCCCCCTTGTTCTGGATACAGGCATAACTGCTTCCAACCTTCCCCAGAATGTTTGGCAGCCCCTGGAAAGAGGAAGAAAGCAGTAGAATGCTTGTTAAGAGTAAGAGAGTATCATGTTCTCTTAATGTGGGGTTTTCCAACAGTGGCACTACTGACATTTGGGACCAGATAATTTCCTGTTGTGGGGGTGTACTGGTTTGCAAGGGCTGCTATAACTATGTATCACAAGCTGGGGGGCGCTGCGCTTAAAAGAACAGAAGCTTCTTCTGTCATGGTTCTGGAGGTTAGAACGTTGAAATCCAGATATCAGCAAGGTTTGTTCCTTCTGAGGGAGCATGTGTTCCAGGCCCTAGCTTCTGGTGATGGCCAGCAATCCCTGGTGTTCCTTTGCTCATTGACACATCATTCCAGTCGCAGCTTCCATCTTCTCACAGCTCTCCCTGTGCCTCTGGGTCTTCACATTGCAGTCTTCTAATAAGGACGCCAGTTATATTGAATTAGGAGCCCACTAACTCCAGTGTGACATTGTCTTAACTAATAACTACATCTTAAGCCACCCCATTTTCAAATAAGGTCACATTCTGAGGTACTGAGGGTTAGAACTTCAACATCTCTTTTGGGGAAGCACACAATTCCACCCCTACAGAGAGGTCTCCTGGACCATGTAGAATGTTTAGCAGCATCCCAGTTTTACCCGCTATATACGAGCATTCTCCCTGTCATGACAATAAAAAACTGCCTGTAGACATTGTCAAAGGTTCCCTGCAGGCAAAATCACCACTGGTAGAGAACCACTGTCTTTGGATCAGAAAGATAAGTTTAATTCTGATTCTGTTTTAATTAATTGTGCCATTGCCTTAAAAAAATTGGTCAAACTCTCTGGTCTTCACTTTTTCTCACACATCTCATAAGAGCTGTGGTGTTGCTGAGGCCTGATTGAGATAGTATATGAAAAGAGTTTGCGGCATAATGCGACACAATAAATGACAACCATTATCTTTTGTAAGCCAGGGAAGGTTCTTTTGCAGGATTCTCTGTGGGTCTCAGTATTTACTGCCCTGATACTGAACTCTAGTCCTTCTCCCTGAGAGCTCCAGAAGGCAAGGAGCTTTCCAGGTGTGCTCTGCATCCACTGCTGGGGGCAGAAAGTCCCCTTAGAGCCCAGCTGAAGCCCTCCCAGCACCTGTGACTGCGACACCAAAGCTGCAGATAGCCATATATCACAGCCAAGGAAAGGGAAGCTCTGAGCATGACCTGAATGCTAATGTGGCTGCATTGCACCATGGACAGTATGAGCCCAAGTGAACACCGTAGAAAATCCACTGGAGACAGGGATGTGGAAGATGAAGAGAACTGGTTCTTAGGTATTGACTACAGCTTACATGCAGAGACCTTACCTCCCTTGCCAGGACAAGACCATCTGAGATCCCATATTAACTGTTTATTACAGAACATACCACAGTGAACTGTGACTGGTAAGTCACTGGTCTAGTTCACTCACCAGAGTCGAGGGAGAATAGGAACAGCATCTTATTCATGGGTCCATCCCATGTGCTCAAAATGGGTGCCTGTCACATAGTAGACACTCAATAAAAGTGTGCATGTTTAATAAATGCGCCACCTTTCATCTCCAAGGTCTCTAGCCTACAAAATGGCATTTTTCTTTAAGGCCCTAATACAATCTGAGGCCCTAATACACCCCATGAATCTTGGGAAATCCCATATTTTTCATATCTCCTTTCATCAAGTAATTTCCAGGTATTCCCAAGGAATGCTAACATGTTCCACAAATCTGTTCTGGTTGACATGTAACCCTTTCATCAGTCATCCTCCTGGATGCTTCCTGTCATCTTTTAATTGGCTTTTGTTGCTTACTCCATATAATTTCCACTCAAGTGTGGACTCCACCCCAATTGCCCAATGCACTTTAAGAACAGGCTTACAGCATTTAACAGATCCCTTACCAAAGACTGACAGACCACGTGGCAACAAAAGTCACTTTTAACTGCTATTCACACGACTACTCTCAAAGTCCCCTGGACTGTATTTGACTTCATATCCCTGCCTATTTCCCCTTTCATCAGGTAGGATGGAAAGGGAGAGAGCTCTACCTTCCCATAGGAATTTCCAGGCTTTCCTCTATCCAAGGACCTAAACCCACCCCAGTTTCAGAACAGAGAAACACCGGAAGTCTTCCCCACCCCATCTCATTTTCCATCCCAGGATGACTGACCACAGAAACTCATCTCCTTCAGGAACAAAGGGAAGATTGGCCCCTATTGCCCCCCAAAACAATCACTATATTCATCAATAATAATAATAATAATTAATCTAAAATGTGGGTTTATTCTGTCTTAAGTAAGACCAATGAGGGCCATCACTACTGCAGCCCAGGTAACACTATGCTCAGCCCAGTCCTGACACTTCCCATAGTCATTCCTTTAATGTAAGATAAAGGAAAGATGAAGTTTATTCATCCCTCCTGACATGGTCCAGTCCTCTCTGAACAAATGCAGGTCACAAAAACACCCATATCTCCCAAGAAGAAAGAAAAGCTTTCCAACATAAGAACAGTCAACTTGCATTACCAAACAGAAGATTTAACATCTCTGTCTAAAGCATTTCTATTTTAATGACTTTACTAGTTCAAGTCTCCTTCAATACATTGATTAGATTTGTGCCTTAGGTTTAGCTAGTAAAAGAGATTTATCTAAGAGAGGACCCTTAAACTATGGAAGTGTATTGGGCATTTCTGTTTGATTGTCAACCAGAATCAAAAAGTTCCCAATTTGCTGGAACTCCCTTTGTGCAGATCCACAGAAGCTAAGTGTGGGTGATTCTCATTACTTCCATACCTTGTCAACCCAATAAATGCACACACAGGCCAGAGCTCCTGTTATGTTTGTTTTTATACTGCTCAACTCCAAAGTGTGCTATGAACACCATAGACATCCTTGATTTGTATATTTATTATAACAATATTCTGGCAGATGAGAGTAAAATGTCTGGAGGGAGGGATGTCTTTGTCTAACTTCTATAAAGGCTCTGTTTGGGCTAGTGGTGGTCATGGTCCAGGCTCCCCCCACCTCCCCACAATCCTTTAAATCATGAGTTATGATAGTGATACAAAGAGCACTGGTCAGGGAGATTAGCTCTGCAGTGGCTATGATAGTGGTATAGTCCAGAACCTGTGTGTAATGGTTGTAGTATCTGGTGGTGACAGTGTTGAGTGGTGCTGGCAGCATTGTACATCAGCAGCTATAGCCATACCCTGGCCCAAATGTTCATTGAGCTAAGCCTCCATTGGTGGATGCTTATTCTCCACACCTGGTTTTCCAGCCTCCCCACTGATGCTGTGGGTTAGTCATGATCCTTCCAACTCCATGCCTGCACGGAGCAGTAGACATAGTAGGAGAAAGACATTGCCATGAGAAACTGCCCAGCAATCACACAATGTTCCCATAGTAAATTTGCTTCCCCACTTTTCATGATACCACTTCACACCTTTTCAGCTTTCCTTGATAGCTCTAATATCTCCTCTAATATCTCTTTCTCCAACCCCATCTTTAGCTGGTAGCTCCACGCTTCATTTCACTGAAAAAATAAGAACAAATGAGAAACATCGGTACCCGCTTCCTCTTGTTCCCCTCCTGTTGAAATGAATGAACCATCCTTGCTCCTGTTTTAGCCAACCCTTCACTGGTACAATGGAGTTCATCCTTGTATTAGTCCATTTTCATGCTGCTGACAAAGACATACTCAAAACTGGGCAATTTATGAAAGAAAGAGGTTTAATGGACTTACAGTTCCACATGACTGGTGAAGCCTCACAATCATGGTGGAAGGCAAGGAGGAGCAAGTCATGTCTTACATGGATGGCAACAGGCAAAGAGAGAGCGTTTGTGCAGAAAAACTCCCCTTATAAAACCATCAGATCTAGTGAGACCTAGTCACTACCATGAGAACAGCATGGGAAAGATATGCCCCCATGATTCAATTAAATCCCACTGGGTCCCTCCCACAACACATGGGAATTCAGAATGAGATTTGGGTGGGGACAGAGCCAAACTATATCAATCCCTATTCACCTACTTAAAGGACTCCAGCCCAGCAGGTATAATCTATCTCTCCTACATTATCTATTCTCCCTGTTTGTGGAGTATTCATGTTTCAGTTAGCATCTTTATAACCTGCTATTGGATACAAATGTTCCCATTAGATGAAAAAAACAAAAAGAGAACCTCCTTCAATTCATAAGCAAGACTCTCCTCAGAATCCCTGACATGGCCCTGTACCACAGGAGAGCAAGCAGCCACCAGTTGATGTTGCTTATATTGGAGCCCTGCCATCATGGAGGGGCATCAATTTGTTCTCACCAGAACAGACACTTATTTTTCAATGTGGATTTGCTTTCTCTGCCTTATCCATCATGATTCTGACAATATATCCATCATAGTTCTGACAATATATCCATTACTGGACTTTCTATATGCCTTGTACATGCCTTATATGATTATATCACATAGAACATTGTTTCTGACCAAGGGATTCACTTCATAAGAAAATAAATAAGGAAATCTGGCTGATGCCCATGGGACTTAATGGTACTATAATGTACACTGTTGCTCAAAGTCAGCTTATGGAATGGTGCAATGATCCACTGCATACTTAGTATGACACTAGCTTGGAAACAACACTGTGATATAGGAGTGCAGTCCTATAGGATGCTGTATATGCTCTGAACCAGCGATTAATATGTGATACTATATCTACCACAGTCAAATACACAAGGCAATGAATCAAAGGGTAAACGAGTGGCTTATGTCCCAAATGTGACTGTGTCCAACAGTAGCTGAGCCTGGCAATGACAGCAATGTACTGTAGCAATGATGCGCATATACTGAACCACTTTTCTCGACTGAAGCCAACTTTGGTTTCTGCCCATTTTCCAAGTGGAATTCTTCAGCCTTCCCTATAGCTTTGTAAGATTATATCCTTCCATTATCCTTCCAAAAAATTCATTTTTCAGCCTAAGGTATTCAGCCTTGGTTTCTATTTCTTGACCCAGACTGTCATAGAAGGCTCTACACAAAGATAATTCAGAAACTACTTGCAATCCCCAAAATCATTTTTCAGCTTTCACAAATGTAACATTCAGCCTTTGCTAGGCATCCCATTACAAATGTATGAAAGTGAGAAAAAATGAACTCCAGCTTTCAGCTCTCCAGAGTAAGTGACTACACGTTAAGAACCCCAAACAGTGAACCTGAGCTGCTTACTTCCTCATACTGCTTGACCTGTTAGTTTTGCCAGATGTAAAAATGATTCATGGGACCAATCAGCAGCAGAACAAAGCAGGGGATTTGGATTTACTGGGTGCTTTTCTTTGGGGGTGAGGAGTAGGTGAAAGATGACACTATTCTGATTCCTAAACCATGTACTGATTACAAGAAATTCTTAGATTAAAACCAATATTTTTAAAATTATGATACAAATTGATGTAATGTCCTTCTATTATGCTTTTACCCTCAGTGGGAGGGGCTGCTAGAATAAAGAATGGAACCATATAGAATGTGTGTATTACCATTGGCACATATTTTGACCTTTTTTCATCTCCTCACCACCACCACCAAAGCACTAAAAATAAAATACAACAAATCTATGGGAGAACACAGGATTCCAATCAGCATTACCTTTTGTTGTGCAGTCTTGGCAGGATAAATGGCTTTGATGCTCATTAACATATTTAGAACAAAAGCAAAAGGGAATTTAGCAAAAGTCATTCTCTGTCCCCCCACCCCCTATAGGAATATTCATGAGAACCTCTGTTCCCCCACACCCTATAGGAATATTCATGAGAACCTCTGTCCCCCCCCAACCCCCTATAGGAATATTCATGAGAACAGTCTTCTGACACCTACAACACACTGCTTCTTGTGGTATCTTCAATTCAAAGCAATGTTTTAAAATGTAGGGTCTCTCATTATTCAGCCAACAGATCAGGGGATAACTGCCATTGAAAAGATAATGTATCACACATAATTCCTGAGAAAGAAGCACGCCATCCCACAAAGGGCCATGTGGGGAAGCACCGGGTGGGTCAGGAGGCAGAAGGGGCAAGGGGAAGATGTGGGCAGGAGCTTTTATTGTGGTTTCCACAGGGAAGGCAAGACAGGGTAAGTAGCTTAGAACTGATTAGTTTGAATAATTTCCTATCGGGGGAAACCCCACCTCCAATATTCAATGTGGGTTCTTTTCTATTTCCCCAAGCATCAGCTGGTCTGAGAAATAAAGGGAAAGTGTACTAAAGAGAGAAATTTTAAAGCTGGGTGTCCAGGGGAGACATCACATGTCAGCAGGTTCCATGATGCTCCCTGGGCCATAAAACCAGCAAGTTTTTATCAATAATTTTCAAAAGGGGAGGGAGTGTATGAATAGGGTGTGGATCACAGAGATCACATGCTTCACAAGGTAATAAAATATCATAAATCAAATGGAGGCAGTGCGAGATCACAAGACCACAGGACGGGGTGAAATTAAAATTGCTAATGAAGTTTCAGGCACGCATTGTCATTGATAACATCTTACCACGAAACAGCGTTTGAGAGCAGACAACCGGTCTGACCAAAATTTATTAGGTGAGAATTTCCTCATCCCTTTGTCTTTGACCGTAAAAGACAGCCACTCCCAAAGCAGCCATTTTAGAGGCCTACCCTCAGGGGCGCATTCTCTTTCTCAGGGATGTTCCTTGCTGAGAAAAAGAATTCAGCAGTATTTCTCCTATTTGCTTTTGAAAGAAGAGAAATATGGCTCTGTTCCACCTGGCTCACAGGCAGTCAGAGTTTAAGGTTATCTCCCTTGTTCCCTGAACATTGCTGTTATCCTGTTCTTTTTTCAAGGTGCCCAGAGTTCATATTATTCAAGCACACATGCTCTACAAACAATTTGTGCAGTTAACACAATCATCACAGGGTCCTGAGGCGACACACATCCTCCTCAGCTTATGAAGATGACGGGATTAAGAGATTAAAGTAAAGACAGTCTTAGGAAATCAAAAGGGTATTGATTGGGGAAGTGACAAGTGTCCATGAAATCTTCACAATGTATGTTCAGAGACTGCAGTAAAGACAGGCATAAGAAATTATAAAAGTATTAATTTGGGGAACTAATAAATGTCCACGAAATCTTCACAATTTATGTTCTTCTGCCGTGGCTTCAGCCAGTCCCTCCATTCAGGGTCCCTGACTTCTCACAACAATTTCCACGGGTTCTGGAATATGGGAACTGTCTCTAGTTGTCTGGCACCTGGCCCTAGGATAATTTGGCCCTAGGATAATTAGAGCGGAGGAATATTGTCTCTTCAAGTGTGGGTGCCAGATAGAGAAAGTGGCTTAAAGTATGAGCTCCGGATTGGTTAGTTTAGTTTGCGTATGAAAGGCACACTTCTGGGCGAGTCCTTTGCTATCTCCAGAATTAACTAGCCCTGGAAAGGGCAGTCTCTTCCCAGGCAATGAGGTCTCAGATGCCAGAGCATCAAGAGTACAGAAGATAAGAAAATATTGTGAATACAAGCAATGACACTTCCAAGTTCCTGAAGGGCTTTCTGAATCATCTAAGTATAGGCTAAATCTTATTCATCATGATTTGCACAGTAAGACCTCTGACTTTGAGGATTCCTTAAGTTGCCAATGACCAAAAACAAAACAAACCAACACACAAAAAACTGGCTAAAACAGGAAAAAGGGATGTGTTGGCTCATGGATCTCAAAATTCAAGAATATGGCTGGCTTCTGCCATGTTTGATCTAAGTGTTGTGGGCCCAGTTTTCCTACATTTCTGGCTCTGTTTTTCCAGACCCTTCCTCACTGGGCTTGCCTCAGTATGGCAGGGCCATAGCGGCACCAAGCTTACATCTTCCAGGACTGAATTCAGAGGAAGAGAAACAAGGTCATTTCCCCAGAATTTCCAGCAAATGTCATCCTGATTCCCATTGGCTCTAAATGGATTACATCACTATCCCTGAACCAGTCGCTATGGCTGGGAGATGGCAAGCTGCCTATTTACTTAAGCCAATCAGGTACAGCCCTGGAGCCAAGGATGGAGCCACCCAAATGAAACTGCATGGTTTAGAATGGATGAGGGGTGTTTTCCTATAGGAAATGTGGAGAACTGCTACCAGAAGGAGAAGAAATTAATGATGGATTTCAAACATATGATGTCTACTTAATATATGTGTCTATTTCAATGTTAATTATATACATGTGTAGTACTTTGTTTTTTTTTTAATTTAAAAAGATTCAGAATCCAGTGCCCTGGAAAAATCCTGATAATTCTATCCTCACCCCTCATGATTAATACGATGCAGTCATTAACTGTTCAATTGTTAGAGGCTATTTGTTTAATTTCAACAACAAATTTTCTGCATTTCAAAAATAACATATACTATTAGTGAAGATTCAAATTATACTAATTCATTTCTTGATACAAATCTATTTTTTATTTTAAATTTAAAAAGAATGAAATTATCAGTAAGAAACTTTATGCCTTAAACATACCTACCTGCTCTTGGCACTCACTTTCTTAGAATTGACAACACTGATAGAGTCTCTTGCTGTATTTTAAGGGAAGAGTTGAGGTATTCGTGGAGAGAAAATGATGAAGAGAAAGCTAAACAAATCTCCTGCCCCACCACCCTCAGCCAAAGGAGATCCTCTCCCTCAAAGCCAGGAGAAAGGGTAAGGAACACGTCTGTAGAGATACTATTTAACCGCAGAGTATAGTACTTCCTCCATCTCCTCTGTCCAGGTTTTTTTTTGCAGGGCGGGGGGGGAGGGTATTTGTTTTGTTTTGTGCCATGTCAAGGAAGAAATCTGGCCTACCATCAAAGCTAAGGATTGTAGTAGTACACTAACATATGGGGAAAAAATGTTATTTTTTTTCTATATAGAGTTATTCAATTAATATGTTAAAAGTTAAGTTTAACACATTATTTAACTTTGAATGTTACTGGTATACAGCAGTGGTTCTCAAACTTTTGCATGCGTCAGTATCACCCAGAGAACCTGTTGAAACCAGATTGCTGAGTGCAACCCTCAGAGTTACTGATTCAGTAGTTTGGGGGTAGGGCCTGAGAATCTGTTCTGCTAACAAGTTCTCAGATGCCTCTGATGTTGGTGCTGAGGGGACCACACGTTGAGAACCACTGGTGTACAATGTGTGTTTTATTTTACTAGTGGCTGATCTCTGTCAAAAACAAGGTTCTAAAATGCCATTCTAGCTTATAGTATTCTAAGTCTGACCTTCTGGACTGTTAAGAAAAAGCTTTAATATAAAGTGAAGCTCATGTTGCTTGTTTTTGAAACAGCCAGTGAGAAGTAGGAAGTCTAAACTTCTCCCTCAGTCCTAGATGCTGAATCAGGTAAGATCTTTCACATAATGCTTTTAAGGATCATAGCAGCAAGAATAAGAGTATGGACATAGATATTGCCTCCTAAAAGCCCAGAAAAGAAGTTAGGGGAAAAGGGAATCTCTCTGTTGTTTAGGTTTCAATCAACAAAAGTTAAGATGACTGGTTTTGAACCTGGAGGCCTCGAGAGTTCAGATTTACAATGTTACCAATAGGAAGGAAAATGAACTTGGTAAAAACGTTAAGACATTCCTCTTTGTTTGGGCCATGAAACCTCTAGGGCTGTTTTATATTCCGAAACTGCCTGGCTCATTACAGTGACCAATAGGTCTCTAAATACCATCAGTTTAAAAGGGACTGTTGTAAAAATTCATGATTCATTCGTGCAATGAATCCCCCTTTTTGCTGGACTTATACTGCATGAAAAGTAATCTCCTCCCTGCACTGAGCATCACACTGTTTCCAATTCGGAAAAGCTCCAAAAAAAGTGATGTGGGGGCTAAACAAATTTTACCAGCCATGGGGTGGGGAAAAGAAATATGGTTTTGCACACACATATGGTTTCTATAATCTTTAAAAAAAAAAAAAAAAAAAAAAAAACACGGAGTTTGACCTAGCTCTCTGATAGAGACAGCCTGATGGAGGATGACAAGCCCAGAGAACCCACTTCTGCCCCCAGGCAGGGGGCCTCGGCTTCATTTGTGGCCCTGGATAGGGACCTGTGCTGTGTGAGGTGATTTTTTACACCCTTCGGCTGTGCTGAGTGACCCCTCCCAAGCTGCTTTTCCCACACGCCAACCAATTGCATATGCTTTCAAACTGAGTGGTGATCTGGAATCCATGTAAATAATATGCATCTGAGGAAAACTTACCTCTTTAAAATGGAAGCCAGAAACTTGCGCCCACAAAACGGAGCCAGAGTCCCAGAAGCCTGTGGTGTGTCCCTCTGAGACAACATGTCAGCCATTGGAACCTCCACAGCGCCAGGCCTCACATCGGAACCTGACATACACAGCTCACAGAATTCAGTTCAGAAGGGCTGAGTACACTATGGAGTGCCCCTCCGCCTCCCATCTCCCTAGGCCTACTGAGCCCTGGGTGGAGACAGGCTACGGAAAGAAAGGCTCCACATACTTGAGAGAAGTTGGGTCAGACCTGAGAAGGCTTGTGCCAGCTCCCCCTTCTGCTGCGCTGCTGCATTGCAACCGGAAAATACTCTATACCTTTAGCCTCCAGAAGACCCTTGAAGAAGACCAGAAACACCCCAAAATCATGATAGGAATGGTGGACAGAAGGTGACATTTTTCCAAATTTTAACTTTTATTCGCCACTAATAATTATGGGGAACCATATGATGTTTTGATATATGTTTGTAATGTGGAATGAGTAAAGCAGGCTAATTGACAAATCCATCTCCTCACATACCACTTTTTTGTGGCAAAGACATTTAAATTTTGAAATATATAATGAATTATTATTTATGATAGTCACCACCTGTGTAATGAATCACCAAAGCTTATTCCTCCTAACTGAAAATGTGTATCCTTTGACCAACTGTCCCATCCCATCCCTCCAGCCTCTAGTAACTACCTTTCTACTCTTTATTTCTATGAGTTCAACTTTTTTAGATTCCACATATAAGTGACATCAGGTGGCATTTGTCTTCCTGTGCTTGGCTTATTTCACTTACCGTAGTGTCCTCCAGGTTTGTCCATGTTGTCGCAGATGACGGATGTCTTTTTGAACTCCAACACCCACTTGAATTTCCCACCCTGCTTTCTTGTCCACCACCCACCCCACCACAGTTTCTTTTCCCCCTGCCTAAAATGTTGTTTCCTCCAGATCTGCACCCAATAGGCTTCTTCTCATCAGGCATGTCACACACCCCTCCAGAGAGGTCACCCTACACACGCCCACTTCCTTCACCCTGTTTCATTTCCTTCGTAGCACTATCCCCATCTGGAAATACTGAGTCCCAGGAAGGCAGGGACCTAATGTGTCTTGTTGTCCACTGTATCCCAAGGACTGGCATACGGTAAGCATTTGGTAACTACTTGCTAAATGAGTGAATGAACCTGGAGGTGATTTTCAACTGGACACTATTCTAGTTTCTCTTGGATAAGTGGGCCTGCCTTCTCAGGGGGCCATAATTGCACAGAGCTAAGTAGTAACTTTCCTGTTTATGATGTCATCAATAAAGTTTTGTTTTGTTTAATTTAGGATCAACCCAGCCAACTTCAGCCATTTTGGGGCCTGCCTGGCATTGTTTACTGTCTTTAGATGTTTGTCTCGTGCATCTCTACTCTGTCCACACTAGCCTAATGCAGTGCCTGGCACTTACACGGTGTTTCAATAAGTGAGCATACTGGGTGTTGACTATGTTTATGTTCACTAGCACTTTTTCTATGTGAAAACAAAAGAAGTAATGGGAGATGAGGCTCAGACCAACAAATCTAGCAACGTCATGACAGCTCTGAAAAATGCTTTAGTTGAAATAAAAGATGAGCCTTACCTTGGACATCATTTTACCATCACCCAAAGATCAAAAGGGGATAGAGGAAGTTTGAGTGTTGATGCCCCTTCATAGATAATGTGCTTGAAGTGAGATCTCTCATAGCTTTCCCTATGTGCATTCTCAGCATGACATGCTCAGAATCTAGGGCGCAAATTCTGTTCAAGTGAGACAAAGTCGTAATACCTATGATATCACATGACTTAACCAACATAGTACAGGTTCAAAGCATTAAACAAACTCTTTCAGGAGTTACCAGTGTCGCCTCTTTTCCAGCCCACAAGTTCAGACCTCCAGGCTGTAGTTTGGGGGAGTCACAGTCCACCTCATTCACCCCTTCTCCCTGTGCCCCCTTTTTCTATCCCTGGAGAAATGAGGACTTTTGCTTCAGACCCTGAATTCTACTCACCTTTGCCTCCAAGTTAAAATCCTTGGCACAGGCAGTGGCCCACCTGGCTGACCTAGATGAAGATTCTGTCACTGGACACCCCTGGTTAGGGCCTGTCTGCCTCTTCCCAGCTCTGGCAGCATGTTCTGCTTCCCTTTTGTGCTCTCATTCTGTCTCTGAACTACATTTTCTCTATCGTAATCAACCCCACAATGGATCCTTATTCTTCCTTCCCGTGAGCCCTCCTTCCTTCTCTCCACCCGCCTCCCACTAACCCTCAATCTAGCAGCAATATTCCACTCATCGTTAAAAAGAGACAGACTCTTTTTCAGACGATGTACATTAATAGGGCTTCAATATCTCCCCAGACCTGACTAAACGCCCAGACCCATGATATCTATGGAAATTCTTTCATATTTATTTTTTATTTTTCCCTAAGTGATTTAGTGGGAAAATGGCTAAAATAAAGATGAAGGACTTCGTGGATTTTAGTTATACACTTTGTTCCTCTATCCCCAGTCATGAAAGATCAAGGGTGGTCCTCATGTATTAGCAATGCTGTGGTCCTGTGAGAAACCCTCTGTCATAATTAGCTTCATCCTCCAACCAACCTCTGCCACTCCCCATCTGCCAATCGCATTCACACCTCTCCAGAACTAGAGCCAATAAGGTAGATTTCAGCCCAGAGATTTTACCATCTCCATGAATCTGGTTTCTGTTAGGGGTTGGTTAGTGAATTCACTGTTGTTCGTTAAAAGGGTTTTATTTTCATTCACAACTTTTCAGGAAACTCTTTGGAGAGTTAAACTCGATAGAGATTCTTCTTCAGGGCTCTCTTCTGGCCATTCCTTCTGGATAGGATAGAGGAAATATAATGTTGTGTTTAAGAAAACAAAACTCAGTTGCTGAATGGTGAGAGGAGGCCAGGAGTCTCTTCCATCACCCCAAAAAGCATCGAAGGGACCTTACCAAGGAAGGTGGGGGGGCCTCCTTCTGAGGGTCCATGGCTACTATGGAACTGTACTCCTGCACATCATCTCCTTCTCTCTGCCAGTCCTGGGCTACGAACCAAACTGTGGGAACACTTTCTGCCCAGCATGCCTCTTCCTTCAGCTCTAGCCCTTTTCTTCCAGCAGTTTGGTGCCCTACTTGCTTCCCTGAGCATGTTCTTCCCACTTGTGATCTTGACTTTTTTGAAATTAAAAGGCCCTTTCCTGTAATGCTATCAGTATGGCTCTCTTCTCTCAGACACACAGATACACACACAGGGCACAGATTTCAGTTATATGCACACAGCCATGCTGCCACACACAGCCAAGATTTACTGCTCTGGAAATGTTGCCTCTTTGACAGATTTATTCTTTGAAAAGTGAGAGATTCCCCTCCTGGGATGGACGTGAACAGGGTTGATGGGGGAGGGAGAAAGGCCTGCATTGCCAGGCAGCCCACCAGGCTCCAGGCATCTGGCAAAAGGTGGCAGGGAAGGTTAGGAAGGGGGCTAATAAAAGGGAAGAAGCAAATATAAATCACAGAGATTGGAGGACTGGGAATGCCACTTGTCCTTGGAAAGAGCCAAGGCTTTAGAGCCATTGTGAAGATTCAGATGCTTCTGGGGATTTATAACAACATCTGGTCCATCTGCAGGTGGATTTGTAGTACGTAGGTAGGAAAGCTCCTATTTCAACAAACAGAAGCTGCAGAGCAGTGCATCTCAAGGTGGGGACAATAGCTTAGTAAGTTACATGGGGAGCTTGTACAAACTATATATGCCCAGATTCTAAGACGCCTATCAGAATCATCCAGGTCAGCTTGCATAGCTTTAAAAGCTCCCAGTGATTTCATTATCATCACTGTAGACTATTTTATATTTTATTTCTACAACCCAGGCTGCCTACACAAGTCCGTGAAGGAAGAGAGCTGGCTCTGACACTTGCAATATTTGGTTGATATGTAGTTCCAGCTGCCTGAGTGAGGAAACCTTGAGGAAAGGGGGCCCAAAAATCTCCGTAGACATATGGGAAAGAATCAGGGCAACGTTTCAGCAGACCCTGAAGAGCTCTAAATCTTTTTGCTACTTACAACTTCAGCCTCTAAAGTTGTCAAAAAGCAAATGCAACCTTGGATAGCATCGCTGAAGAGTTTAGTATATGACCCAGAGAGCAGTGCAGTTCTGCCGCCCAGGCCCCATCAGACCACCCAGAGATGGAAGCCTGTTGAGTTCTGAGTGCATCTTTGCAGGAGGGATAGTGATGAACTGGAACTCACCCAGAGAACACTGAACATAGTGCAGGTACTGGAGGGCTGTGACATGAGCAAAAAGAAAGGGGATCATCATCAAGGGAAGTAGAAGACTGAAAGGAGCAGCACAATAGCCTTTAGAATGCTGAAGGGGCCAGGCATGCTGGCTCACGCCTGTAATCCTAGCACTTTAGGAGGCCAAAGTGAGCAGATCACTTGAGGTCAGGAGTTTGAGACCAGCCTGGCCAACATGGCAAAATCCTGTCTCTACTAAAAATACAAAAATTAGCCAGGTATGGTGGTGCACACCTGTAGTCCCAGCTACTCAGGAGACTGAGGCATGAGAATTGCTTGAACTTGGGAGGCAGAGGTTGCAGTAAGCTGAGATCCTGCCACTGCACTCCAGCCTGGGCAACAGAGCAAGTCTTTGTCAAAAAAAAAAAAAAAAAAAAAAGCTCTGAAGGCTGTGCAGGAAAATCAGAGATTGTTCTGTTTAGCTACAGAAAGGAAAAAAGGGGAAAGAAAGGGAAAGCACTATGATAAGCATTTAACAAATGTCACCTGTCAACCCTCACCACAACCCTGTGAGGTAAATGTTATCAAACCCATTTCTCAGACAGGAAAACTGAGGCTTAAAAAGTTAAGCCAGGCTTGGTGGTGCACACCTGTAGTCCCAGCTACTCCAGAGGCTGAGATGGGAAGATTACTTGAGTCTAGGAGTTAAAGTTTAGCCTGGGCAGCGTAATGAGACCCCATATCTAAAAGAATAACAAAAATAATAAACAATTTTTTAAGTTAAAGAATTTATCCAAGGCAGCCAGTTTTCAAAGAATAAGAATTTGATTTCAGCCTATAGGTAACTTCCAGGACTATTCTTCCCATTACTCCATTAAAAAAATTAGCCCTGGGAATAAAAGTTAGAGAAAAGATGGTGACTCCATAAGGAAAGAACTGTGGTAGATGCATTTTGGTGCCTCACCCCAGCCCCTTTGCCTAAGTTTTCCCTGGTGATCCATCCATCTCCCCAGCAGCTGAGCTAAGAGTATTGGCTGATAAACCCTCTCAGCCCCATTCTTGGGAGCATACTCATCAAAAGACTAGCCCCCTGCTCACCCCAAATATCCCCACACTGCAGACCTTAGCCAATGACTAATTAGCACAGAGGTACAAAAGGTTGGACCCCCTGCTTTGCAGAGAGATCAACTCTGTGGTGCACTTTGTGCTCCATAGCTCCCAGTGAGACAGACTGCAGCTAGTGGCCAGAGGCAATCTCATTATTACATAGTATTTTCCCCTGCCCTATTCATTATCCTGAACACACTCCCCTGCTTGCAGAAGAATTCCCATCTTGGGCTCTGCTTCTATGGAAACTCTAAGGTGACTTACAATCTTTGAATTGTAAAATCAAATTCTCATGCCTCAGTCTCCTGAGTAGTTGGGACTACAGGTGTGCACCACCATACCTGGCTAATTTTTGTATTTTTAGTAGAGACAGGATTTTGCCATGTTGGCCAGGCTGGTCTCAAAATCAAAGAGGGTAAGTCACCTTAGAGTTTCCACAGACTCTTTGATTTTACAATTTAAGGTCTCCAAAGGGCATAAGTTTACAATGAGGAATGAAAAGAAGGAATGGGAGATTGTATTAGTCCATTCTTGTGTCACCATGAAGAAATACCTGAGGCTGAGTAATTTATTAAAGAAAAGAGGTTTAATTGGCACACGGTTCTGCAGGGTGTACAGGAAGCATGGTGCTGGCATCTATGTGTGTGGTGAGGGCCTCAGGAAGCTGACAATCATGGCAGAAGACAAAGGGGGAGCACGTGGGTCACACGGCCAGAGAGGGAGCAAGGCAGGAGGAGGTACCACACTATTTTAAACAACCACATCTCTTGAGAACTCACTGTGGTGAGGATAGCACCAAGCCGTTCATGAAGGATCTACCCTCATGACCCCAAACACCTCCCATCAGGCCCCACCTTCCACACTGGGGATTACATTTGAACATGAGATTTGGAGGAGACAAATATCCAAACTATATCGGAGATTAATGATAAGGAAAGCAGGATGAGAAAGCGGGAACTCAGGCTCTTGCACTATCCTTGCCCTAGAGATGCAACCCCAAAGACTCCTAAGGGAAGTGTGACTGAATGAGCCCCCACCCTAGGCCTCACACCCATGGCCTGAGGCGATTTATGGTTACAGCACAACTTTATTTCCAGATAGGATTTCTATTTAACATTCAGAGAAAGTTTCAACCTGTGGTCGAAAAACAGGAAAATTTTAAAAAAGGAATACAGTCAAGGACAACCATTCCTTGTGAATATAAATACCAAAAAGAAACTGTCCCTCGTTCCCTTTCTTTCACCCATGGAGCAACGGAATTTGCCACTAAGCCAAACTTTACATGGATGGTTGTCTGTAGTCTGAATATGGAATGGGGCTTGTGGGGCACATGAAGTTGTGCCTCTCCAGTCCCCCTTCAGTGAAGAACTTACTGCCCCAGCTGCTGGAAGTGCTATCAGCAGAAAGCCTTCCACTGTCAGTCTTCAGGGACTGCCTCAGTTGCAGACAGCTGCTTCATCCAAGACCGAGCACCTATCCACATAGCCCACATCCAGTGACTGATCCACACAGGGATATAAAGGCTATCTCAGCCCAACTCAGGATTCAGGCCTGTTTGGAATCCCCTGTGGGCTGGAACTAGTGACTTGTTCCTAATAAATAGAATGTTGCAAACATGATAGAATGGCATTTCCATGACTAAGTTACAAAAAACATAACTGCCATGTTGTTTGCTCTCACGCTGTCTCTTACTGATGTACTCACTTGCCCTTCTAACAGTTCACTGTGTTGTGAGATGCTCTATGGTGAGGCCCAGATGGCAAGGAACAGAGGGGGGCCTCCAGCCAACAGCTTGTAAGGAACTAAGTCTTCCAGCCAATAGCCTATGAGGAAATGAAACCTGCCAATGACCACATGGGTGAGCTTGGAACAAATCCTCCCCACTCTATGTGAGACCACAGCCCACAGCTGACACCTTGATTACAGCCTTGTGAGAGTGCCTGAGACAGAGGGCCCAGCTAGGCTATGCTCAGACACCTGACCCACAGAAACTGTGAAGTAAGTTTTGAGGTAAATGTTATGCAGCAATAGATAAGTGACACAACCGTGAAGAGCCATTTTAGCTCCAGAGCTCTCCAAAGGGTCAGCTGTGGCTGCTGTTGGACCTATATGGGAGTATGACATCTTCTGACATCTTTTTCTAACCAAATGTGCTCCCTTTCCTCTCCTTTGCATTGGTGTTGATGCCAACAGCATTCTGTAACAAACAGCCTGAAAGCCAAACTCCCTCTCTGTCTCTGTTTCCTGGAGACCCCAACCTGTGACAGGGTTCATCCAATAAACATCTCGTGGAATAACTGCAGCCTCCCCACACAATTCTCATCTAATAATAGCATCCCTAAAAGAATGAAACTCAATTCAATTCAACAAACATCTATCAAGTACAGCAGTGAACAAGCAGACAGATGTTGTAGGAAGACTGTCATTAAACACATAATAAGATATGAGCACAAGCCTTCAGATTCATGAGGGAAGAAGACCAAGAGTTAGCATCTCCTCTTTCCATTCCCCTTACCTTTCCCCTCATACAGCACAGGACTTGGAAAGGGCACCCATCTTTCTCTTTCACTTCAGACACTCTTTCTACCATGATGCAGACCTGGGAAGCTTACATTCTCCCAGGGTCACCTTCTCAGGATGAGGCTGGAACTTCTACCCTTGACCCGGAGTATACCAGTGAGACCCCTGGTTTGCAGTAAATCTGTGCGAACCTTCCAGAAAGTTAAAGAATACCCTAGGGATAAAGAATCTGTCAATCAACAAGCACCCGAATGGATATACTGGGCCCTGCTGGCAGGGCAAAGTTGAGCATGTCCATTCCCAGAAGGGACATAAAAGAGAGAAGAATGTTGAAAAATGTCCCAACCAAAATACCAGGACATGATCCCCTACCATGAGCCAAATAAAAGTTATTATCATTTGAGGAACTGTGTTTTATTTACCATTTTCTTCATTGCACATAACATTGCATGAATTATAGTATTCATTTTTTTCATTGTATATATCCCCTTAGAATATAAGTTTCTTGAGGGCAAGGATTTTGTTTGTCCACTGCAATATATCCAGTGCGTGGGACTATCCTAGCCTAGGAGGAGTTCACTGAGTATTGGTTGGATGAAGGAACTAGTGAATCATTAATTTATTTAGTGTCAATCTTTGGATCTGCAGATTCTGCTACACTTTACTAGCACAGAAGCTCTAGAGGAGCAGGGAGAAGAGTGTCCCAAGTAACAGGTGTTCAGTCTAGAGGAGGACAGGGGATGTTTTAATACTCAGCATTTTTTTCATTTATTACTGAAAACAAATGTATGAGGAAAAACAAATATTACTGAAAACAAACATATTACTGAAAACAAATGTATTGTGCTGTCCATTTTGCAGATGAGAAAACTGATGAATAGAAAAATCAATAAGCTTCCCTAAAGTCACACAGCCAGAAAGTTGCTGAGTAGGAATTTGAACTCAGATCTCTCTGACAGCAAGTGTCAGCTCTTTTCACTTACCCTACAGATATTGCATTTACAGAGACACACCAGTAGTATAATCCCTTTGTTTCAACGAATGTTTATTGAGCAGCAAGGGTACATCAGGACTACAGGCTCTTCAAGAGCAGGGGCCAAGTCTACCTTTACTCACTGTTGATCCCCACACCTGGAACTATGCCTGGAATAAAGTCAGTGTTCAATAAATATTTGTTAAATGAAAAAAACAACTGTGCTAGGTGCTCAGACTATATAAAACAGCCATAGTCCCTGTCTACACTGTTTAGAGTATGGTGGGGTCAAAGCCACATGGAACATACCAGAAAGGATGATCATCATTATAAGAAAAATTTATTGAGCATTTGCTATATATAAAGTGCTCTTCTAGGCATTTTCCGTGCATTAATTTATGTAACACTCCCAACAACCCTTTGAAATAGGTACTACTATTATCCTTATTTGAAAGATGAATAAACAGAGGCCCAGAGAGGCTAACTTGCCAAAGATCACAAAGCTAGTGAGTGGTAGAACCCAAGCAGTTCAGAGCCTGTGTTCCAATGAGTGGTCACTGTATTGTCTCTATCTGATAATTATAATCATAACAATAAACATGAGTACCTGAATGCTGAAAATCCCTAATGGCATTTGACAGCATAAACTGGGAAAGGAGTGGAATGACCCTGTTTGAAATATAGCACCATCAAAGACACCCTAATACCAGCCTTGACATTTCCCCCGTGAAAGTTTCCACAAGCCCTTGTCAGCCCAGGCACAGCCATGGATGACGAGCCACGGTCATTTCTCTGTACTGATCTGAGCCATCTGCCCTGCCCCACTTCCCTTCTTCTGATACCTTCCCACCCAAGGGGCTGGCAACAGGACCACATAGCTCCTTGATCCCACCCACAGCTTTACAAACAGAGGCCATGTCTGCCTACAGTCACTGTACTTATGAAGGCCTTGAAGTATTGATATTCTGATGGTACCAGGCAGGGGGTGTCTTAACCCAAAGAAGCATAGGCAATCACTCAGGGCAGAAAGTTTCTGGAGACTCCCCTCCCTTCAGTAGCATCTGCCTAGAGTACCTTACATGAAGGACATATGCTCAGTTTGTAAGCATAGAGATTTGGTTTCAGATTGATGAACTCATTCTTAAAAGGCTGGAGAGAGAACTCTTCAGCTGGTTTTCTATAGAAGTCAGGATACGGTTATGAACTTCTTTTCACATCTCCAAGGTTTAGGTATGGAGGGAGCTGTTCAAGGAAATGAGCTTTGAGAAGTTGTCTATCCTGTGCTCCTTCCCTCCAATGGTGTGGCTCCTACATAGCTCCACAGTCATACAAAACTGATGGTGTTTGTAAAAACTTCTAGAAAATGTGAGGGAAGAGGAACACACAACTAGATTTGGGTTGCACAATTCTACCCCACAACCAGCAGCCACATCCATCCAGAAGAGTAGCACATCCACCCACGAGCTCACCTGAGGTGCCATCCAGAGGACAGGCATTTGACCATGAACTGATGGAAGGGGTAGAATAGAAGGACCTTTTGTCCTTTTCCACGTGGAAATGAGAATTATCTAGCTGCACTTTGTGAAATTTAGTTCACTCATTCTCCCCATCCCCTGGTGAAACAACTTTAATTCTGACCAGGAGAATTGTGGATTAAAACTAACACCTCCAAAAAGCCAGCAAGGAGCCAGCCCTGCATACAGAGTACAGATGCAATGTGGCCAGCATATGATAACACTGCACTGGTAATTCACCCAGTATATAAGATAAACCACCAGGCTTTTCACAGCTTCTTTTCTTCCATAATCTCCAAAATCAAATCCAATCTAAATGTGATGTGTTAAAAAGAGAGAGATCTTTAATGAGCATGGAGAACAAATAGAAAAATTCAGTCTCTTTTTTAACTGCATTAAAGGGAAATGCATAATTAGAACAATGTATTACTGAAAGTTAATTTTGGGGAGGGGAGGCACCTTCAATAAGGTATGTAAGTTTGAAAGTCTATGTGACAGTGAAGATTCAATGAGAAAGGGGCTTCTGGCTAGAAAACTTCTTTCAAATAACCATAATGGCAAAAAGCACTAAAGCCTCTTTCCTTTCCAAGGCATGGCTTACAGATGGCTTTTCCCAGACTATGTGAAAGCTAGAGTTCCACATTTGTCTGATGAAATGAGTAACATCGTCTTCCTCACCATTTTTTTCTAAGGGGACTAGAATTCATACAGGTTCACCATTTGCCAATATCCAAGTCTTCTGACTCCCAATCTTGTTCTTTGTTCTCAGCTCCACATGGTCACTCAGAAAAGTAGAGTGCAGACTTTATGAGTCCTTCCTCACCCTGCAGAGAATATACCCACTTGGCCAGCCAGAGAGAGGCAACCATGGAGAGGTGTCCCTTGCACATCCCCCTGCACCACTCACACAACACACATATGCACGAGCACACACACACACGCACGTGTGCACACACACACACAGTTGTAGTCAGAGACATGGAGATAAGGAGATAGTTCACTTAAGGAGGGGCTCCCAGTCCTGATCCTAAGGTTCTGATCTTTCACCTTAAAAATCACAGACCTGGCAGATGGAACCACAGTTACACACACACCAATAAACACTCCCTCCCCATGCTCTCACTCATCAGTCTGTCTAGCAAAGTCCCCTGCTGAGGTCAGAAGTGGCTCTATCAATGGCCCAGCTTGAGCAGGCTTCACACCTAGACCACACACAGATTGAGATGCAGGAAGTAAGTGCCACCTACTCCCACCCCATCAACACTTAGAATAACCCTTCATGGTGAAGGGACAGCATGGGCCACAGTGGCTCAGAACAGAACTTAGGGTCAGATGGAGTTGAATTCACACCTCACTTCTTCCATTCTTCAGGCTTTTGCACAGCTCCATTGAGCACCATTCACACTTTTACCTCCAGGCATAAGATTCACAGAGAATACAATGTGAATGATCATCCCCCACCTCCAACCCCGCAATGGAGTTGTGACATGCTATGGCCCTATCCACTAGCTATTAGCAATGAACTAATATCACTACTTGAGAAAGAGCTTGCCCATCCTAGTCCTCAGTTCTCTTTATTTGTAAAGTGACCATTTTAATGTCTACATCTCCAACTTATTCTAAGGATCAAATTAGATAATATATGAAAAGTGCTCCGCACAGAGCCTGACACATTGAAAGCATCAATAACTAGTAGCAATGATTATTTTTCAAGTCACCTAATCTAGGATCATGCCCACACAAGAACCATTGAGGTACTTGCTCTAAGAGCTTCATGATTCAGGGAGTTCCTCAACCTTACCTATGATCCTTACTTGATTTCCCAGCCAACCCCAAACCCAGGTAGCATCTTACTCTGTCAGTGCTACATGGAAAGGAGTGAATTTGGGGAGAATGAAGCCACTATGAGACACTATTAGAAGTTTCTATTAGAATGATAAGGAGCAAAGAGTTCCCCGCACTGTACCACCTGTAACCTGCCCCCATGGATGCAGTGTTATACCACCTCATTCCTAGAATAAGGAACCAGATGGCTGAATAGGAACA
Organism: Papio anubis; assembly: GCF_008728515.1. NCBI lineage: Eukaryota > Metazoa > Chordata > Mammalia > Primates > Cercopithecidae > Papio > Papio anubis. The sequence goes on along the minus strand of NC_044976.1, from coordinate 139,327,889 downwards.
GCTCCAGCCTCCAGCTCCCAGAGTGAGTGACACAGAAGACGGGTGATTTCTGCATTTTCAGCTGAGGTACCGGGTTCATCTCACCGGGCATGTCAGACAGTTGGCGCTGGTCAGCTGGTGCAGCCTGACCAGCGAGAGCTGAAGCAGGTCGAGGCATCGCCTCACCTGAGAAGTGCAAGGGGGAAGGAAATTCCTTTTCCTAGCCAAAGGAAACTGAGACACATAACACCTGGAAAAGCGGGTAACTCCCACCCTAATACTGCACTTTACCAAGGGTCTTAGCAAACGGCACATCAGGAGATTATATCCCACACCTGGCCTGGAGGGTCCCATGCCCACAGAACCTCTCTTATTATTAGCACAGCAGTCTGAGATCTAACTGCAAGGCAGCAGCGAGACTGGGGGAGGGGCGCCCGCCATTGCTGAGGCTTAAGTAGGTAAACAAAGCCACCAGGAAGCTCGAATTGGGTGGAGCCCACCACAGCTCAAGGAGGCCTGCCTGCCTCTGTAGACTCCACCCCTGGGACAGGGCATAGCTAAACAAAAAGCAGCAGAAACTTCTGCAGATGTAAAAGTCCCTGTCTGACAGCTTTGAAGAGAGCAGTGGTTCTCCCAGCATGGAGGTTGAGATCTGAGAATGAACAGACTGCCTGCTCAAGTGGGTCCCTGATCCCTAGTAGCCTAAGTGGGAGACATCCCCCACTAGGTGCAGACTGACACCTCACACCTCACACGGCAGGGTACACCTCTGAGACGAAGCTTCCAGAGCAAGAATCAGACAGGAACACTCACTGTTCAGCAATATTCTATCTTCTGCAGCCTCCGCTGCTGATACCCAGGCAAACAGGGCGTTGAGTGGACCTCAAGCAAACTCCAACAGACCTACAGCTGAGGGTCCTGACTGTTAGAAGGAAAACTAACAAAACAGAAAGGAAACCCACACCAAAACCGCATCAGTACATCACCATCATCAAAGACCAAAGGCAGATAAATCCACAAAGATGGGGAAAAAGTGGAGCAGAAAAGCTGGAAATTCAAAAAATGAGAGCGCATCTCCCCCTCCAAAGGAATGCAGCTCATCGCCAGCAACGGAACAAAGCTGGATGGAGAATGACTTTGACGAGTTGAGAGAAGAAGGCTTCGGTCGATCAAACTTCTCAGAGTTAAAGGAGGAACTATGTACCCAGCGCAAAGAAACTAAAAACCTTGAAAAAAGAATGGATGAATGGATAACTAGAATAATAAATGCAGAGAAGGCCATAAAAGAACTAATAGAGATGAAAACCATGACACGAGAAATACATGACAAATGCACAAGCTTCAGTAACCGACTCGATCAACTGGAAGAAAGAGTATCAGTGATTGAAGATCAAATGAATGAAATGAAGCGAGAAGAGAAGTCTAGAGAAAAAAGAGGAAAAAGAAATGAACAAAGCCTCCAAGAAATATGATATTATGTGAAAAGACCAAATCTACGTCTGATTGGGGTGCCTGAAAGTGATGGGGAAAATGGAAACAAGTTGGAAAACACTCTGCAGGATATCGTCCAGGAGAACTTCCCCAACCTAGTAAGGCAGGCCAACATTCAAATTCAGGAAATACAGAGAACGCCACAAAGATACTCCTCGAGAAGAGTAACTCCAAGACACGTAATTGTCAGATTCATCAAAGTTGAAATGAAGGAAAAACTGTTAAGGGCAGCCAGAGAGAAAGGTCGGGTTACCCACAAAGGGAAGCCCATCAGACTAACAGCAGATCTCTCAGAAGAAACTCTACAAGCCAGAAGAGAGTGGGGGCCAATATTCAACATTCTTAAAGAAAAGAATTTTCAACCCAGAATTTCATATCCAGCCAAACTAAGTTTCATAAGTGAAGGAGAAATAAAATCCTTTACAGACAAGCAAATGCTTAGAGACTTTGTCACCACCAGGCCTGCCCTACAAGAGATCCTGAAGGAAGCACTAAACATGGAAAGGAACAACTGATACCAGCCATTGCAAAAACATGCCAAAATGTAAAGACTATCAAGGCTGGGAAGAAACTGCATCAACTAATGAGCAAAAAAAACAGCTAATATCATAATGACAGGATCCAGTTCACATATAACAATATTAACCTTAAATGTAAATGGACTAAATGCTCCAATTAAAAGACACAGACTGGCAAATTGGATAAAGAGTCAAGACCCATCAGTCTGCTGTATTCAGGAGACCCATCTCACATGCAGAGACACACGTAGGCTCAAAATAAAGGAAGGGAGGAAGATCTACCAAGCAAATGGAAAACAAAAAAAAAACTGGGGGTTGCAATACTAGTCTCTGATAAAACAGATTTTAAACCATCAAAGATCAAAAGAGACAAAGAAGGCCATTACATAATGGTAAAGGGATCAATTCATCAGGAAGAATCCTAAATATATATGCACCCAATACAGGAGCACCCAGATTCATAAAGCAAGTCCTTAGAGACTTACAAAGAGACTTAGACTCCCATACAATAACAGTGGGAGACTCTAACACCCCACTGTCAACATTAGACAGATCAACAAGACAGAAAGTTAACAAGGATATCCAGGACTTGAACTCAACTCTGCACCAAGCAGACCTAATAGACATCTACAGAACTCTCCACCCCAAATCAACAGAATATACATTCTTCTCAAAACCACATCGCACTTATTCCAAAATTGACCACATAGTTGGAAGTAAAACACTCCTCAGCAAATGTAAAAGAACAGAAATTATAACACACTGTCTCTCAGACCACAGTGCAATCAAACTAGAACTCAGGACTAAGAAACGCAATCAAAACCGCTCAACTACATGGAAACTGAACAACCTGCTCCTGAATGACTACTGGGTACATAACGAAATGAAGGCAGAAATAAAGATGTTCTTTGAAACCAATGAGAACAAAGATACAACATACCAGAATCTCTGGGACACATTTAAAGCAGTGTGTAGAGGGAAATTTATAGCACTAAATGTCCATAAGGGAAAGCAGGAAAGAACTAAAGTTGACACCCTAACATCACAATTAAAAGAACTAGAGAAGAAAGAGCAAACACATTCAAAAGCTAGCAGAAGGCAAGAAATAACTAAGATCAGAGTAGAACTGAAGGAGATAGAGACACAAAAAACCCTCCAAAAAAATCAGTGAATCCAGGAGCCGGTTTTTGGAAAAGATCAACAAAATTGATAGGCCGCTAGCAAGACTAATAAAGAAGAAAAGAGAGAAGAATCAAATAGACGCAATAAAAAATAATAAAGGTGAAATCACCACCAACCCCACAGAAATACAAACTAACATCAGAGAACACTGTAAACACCTCTATGCAAATAAACTAGAAAACCTAGAAGAAATGGATAATTTCCTGGACACTTACACTCTCCCAAGACTAAACCAGGAAGAAGTTGAATCCCTGAACAGAACAATAGCAGACTCTGAAATTCAGGCAATAATTAATAGCCTGCCAACCAAAAAGAGTCCAGGACCAGATGGATTCACAGCTGAATTCTACCAGAGGTACAAGGAGGAGCTGGTACCATTATTCTGAAACTATTTCAATCAATAGAAAAAGAGGAAATCCTCCCTAACTCATTTTATGAGGCCAACATCATCCTGATACCAAAGCCTGGCAGGCACACAACAAAAAAAGAGAATTTTAGACCAATATCCCTGATGAACATCGATGCAAAAATCCTCAATAAAATACTGGCAAACCAAATCCAGCAGCACATCAAAAAGCTTATTCACCATGATCAAGTGGGCTTCATTCCTGGGATGCAAGGCTGGTTCAACACATGCAAATCAATAAACGTAATCCAGCATATAAACAGAACCAAAGACAAAAACCACATGATTATCTCAATAGATGCAGAAAAGGCCTTCGATAAAATTCAACAGCCCTTCATGATAAAAACTCTCAATAAATTTGGTATTGATGGAACGTGTCTCAAAATCATAAGAGCTATTTATGACAAACCCACAGCTAATATACTGAATGGGCAAAAACTGGAAGCATTCCCTTTGAAAACTGGCACAAGACAGGGATGCCATCTCTCACCACTCCTATTCAACATAGTGTCGGAAGTTCAGGTTAGGGCAATCAGGCAAGAAAAAGAAATAAAGGGTATTCAGTCAGGAAAAGAAGAAGTCAAATTGTCCCTGTTTGCAGATGACATGATTGTATATTTAGAAAACCCCATCGTCGCAGCCCAAAATCTCCTTAAGCTGATAAGCAACTTCAGCAAAGTCTCAGGATACAAAATCAATGTGCAAAAATCACAAGCATTCTTATACACCAGTAACAGACAAACAGAGAGCCAAATCATGAATGAACTCCCATTCACAATAGTTTCAAAGAGAATAAAATACCTAGGAATCCAACTTACAAGGGATGTAAGGGACCTCTTCAAGGAGAACTACAAACCACTGCTCAGTGAAATAAAAGAGGACACAAACAAATGGAAGAACATACCATGCTCATGGATAGGAAGAATCAATATTGTGAAAATGGCCATACTGCCCAAGGTAATTTATAGATTCAATTCCATTCCCATTAAGCTACCAATGACTTTCTTCACAGAATTGGAAAAAACTGCTTTAAAGTTCATATGCAACCAAAACAGACCCCGCATTGCCAAGACAATCCTAAGCCAAAAGAACAAAGCTGGAGGCATCACACTGCCTGACTTCAAACTATACTACAAGGTTACAGTAACCAAAACAGCATGGTACTGGTACCAAAACAGAGATATAGACCAATAGAACAGAACAGAGCCCTCAGAAATAATACCACACATCTACAGCCATCTGATCTTTGACAAACCTGAGCAAAACAAGAAATGGGGAAAGGGTTCCCTATTTAATAAATGGTGCTAGGAAAATTGGCTAGCCATAAGTAGAAAGCTGAAACTGGATCCTTTCCTTACTCCTTATATGAAAATTAATTCAAGATGGATTAGAGACTTAAATGTTGGACCTAAAACCATAAAAACCCTAGAAGAAAACCTAGGGAATACCATTCAGGACATAGGCATGGGCAAGGACTTCATGTCTAAAACACCAAAAGCAATGGCAACAAAAGCCAAAATTGACAAACAGGATCTAATTAAACTAAAGAGCTTCTGCACAGCAAAAGAAACTACCATCAGAGTGAACAGGCAACCTACAGAATGGGAGAAAATTTTTGCAGTCTACTCATCTGACAAAGGGCTAATATCCAGAACCTACAAAGAACTCAAACAAATTTACAAGAAAAAAACAAACAACCCCATCAAAAAGTGGGCAAAGGATATGAATAGACACTTCTCAAAAGAAGACATTCATACAACCAACAGACACATGAGAAAATGCTCATCATCACTGGCCATCAGAGAAATGCAAACCACAATGAGATACCATCTCACACCAGATAGAATGGCAATCTTAAAAAATCAGGAAACAACAGGTGCTGGAGAGGATGTGGAGAAATGGGAACACTTTTACACTGTTGGTGGGATTGTAAACTAGTTCAACCACTGTGGAAAGTAGTGTGGCGATTCCTCAAGGATCTAGAACTAGAAATACCATTTGACCCAACCATCCCATTACTGGGTATACATCCAAAGGATTATAAATCACGCTGCTATAAAGACACATGCACATGTATATTTATTGCAGCACTATTCACAATAGCAAAGAATTGGAATCAACCCAAATGTGCATCAGTGACAGACTGGATTAAGAAAATGTGGCACATATACACCATGGAATACTATGCAGCCGTAAAAAAGGATGAGTTTGTGTCCTTTGTAGGGACATGGATGCAGCTAGAAACCATCATTCTCAGCAAACTATCACAAGAACAGAAAACCAAGCACAGCATGTTCTCACTTATAGGTGGGAATTGAACAATGAGATTACTTGGACACAGAAAGGGGAACATCACACACCGGGGCCTATTGTGGGGAGGGGGAAGGGGGGAGGGATAGCATTAGGAGATATACCTAATGTAAATGACGAGTTAATGGGTGCAGCACACCAACATGGCACATGTATACATATGTAACAAACCTGCACATTGTGCACATGTACCCTAGAACTTAAAGTATAAAAAAAAAAAAAAAGAATAAGGAAGCATCAGGCCCTCACCCATACTCTCCAGGCAGGAATTTGTATATGTAATTAACAGAGATTAACAGCTGAATACAAAGGAAAATAATCCCTTTCATTTTTTTCATTGTACATGTTGTCCAGTGTGCTGCACAGTTGTTCAGTGGCCCTGCTCAACTGAGATTCCAGGGGAAAGTTAACCCTAATGCCCTAAAGCAAACACCTTCATACATACATACTTGCATATACATAATACATAATGAATTAACTCTTTTTTGTGCATGGTACTATCTATGTACCACCCTTAAGAGAATTGAGGAAATAAAGACATCATTTTCTGTGCTTCATGAATCAGATAAGGAACCCATGAAATAGAAGGTAGACATCATCACTCCCAATTTACAGAGGAGAAAACTGAGTTAAGAAAGGTGACTCACTGATGACGACAAGACAAAAGAGTGGCACAGGTAGGACTCAAGTTTACAGACTCCAACTCAAGTACTTCCTTCTCACCAAGAGGTGGGCCTAAGACACGTCTAAATTTAGCACCTGTATCTTCAATCACACAAGCAGGATCTCATCAACTCAGAGGCTTTCAAAGAGGAAGGAATTTAAAGTTCATCTACTGCAATACTCTCATTTTACAGTTGAGAAAACTCATTTTAATAGATACCATTATAATGTCCACTTCTCCCTAATGAGGTTATTTCCACATTCCATTTAATAGTCCATATTAATATAACATTGCTAATGTAGACACAATGGATTCTGTTAAATAAAAAAGGTGAAGTGGTAACAGATGGATTCACAAATCCTGTCTCTTTAGATCATATTTATGTTCAGTACCCTGGCTGGCCACAAACTAGCAGTATGACCTGAAGAAAGTCACTTCAACCTTTCTGGGCTGAAGTTTTCTCATTTGTATAATGAGAAGATTAGATTAGAGAATTTATCTTCCATTAAGGTCCCTTCCAACTCTGAAACTCATCTGTGAAAGTACTTTGCAAGGTCATCTACTCCAGCTACCACCTCCCCACTCAGAGACAGCATTTCTCTAACCTATTATTTGCTAAAACCAGTTTTAGTCCCAAATCATCCTGTGTGTCCATCATACTGCAGATGTCTTTGGTGAAAGCATTTATTTAAATTCTGATTAAAGCTCAAGAAAAGTTAGTCCAGACAGATGAGCCCTTCAGACATGAAAGAGATGAGAGTTTCTCATTATCCAGACCCAGCCCTGAAAAACCCCAGAAGCTTTGACCCAGAAGGAGTGATGTCTACACTCACATATCTACATTAAGATGAGCAGAACACTCTTTCTTAGACACCTAATATTTGCTATTTGTTTTGTCCCACTGAAGCCACGGCTAGAGTTGCCCCAAAAGCAGTGACAGTGGAATTCCCACAAAAGAAAGTCCCAAACTGTCCTGAGATGCAGTTCGTTTGGATTCCAAAGAAAGAAGCACTAAACACTAAGGTGATCAATCCAAAGCACTTATTAGGGGAACTTAGAGAGGGCTACAGCAATCCTGGCAATGAATAGTAAGAGAAAAGTGGTGTTCTACTTAGACATGTCTGCAGCAGGAGTTCAGGGTATGGAGTTTACATGAGTGTTTAAGGAATGTGGATCAGGGTCTGGGTCAGGGTCAGGGTTTTTCTAGTAAACCTAGATACCTTTATCAGTGCCTGGGGATATTCAAAATGCTGATTTGGGTTCAAGCCTGCTGGGAAAATCCTGCAGCTGGCTAAGTCACAGAGCAATCAAGACACTCCATGATTTTTGGTAAAGACACAGAAAGAAAGCAAGGGCAACTGGGGACTCTACACTGTTCTAACCAGAGGCAGCCACCTTTTTCTGAGTCTCTCCATCTTCCAGAAAGGAAGCTGGGTGCAAAGCATTCCCAGCAATTCAGTCTTACAGGGCCAAGTCTTTCCAATGATTGAAATTCCTCTAAAAGAGAAAGAATGTCCCAAGTGGTCATCAAAAGGCAAGGTATGGAGTCAAATAGAAACAGGAAGCTCTAAAAAGATGACTACAGCAAGTAGCAAGTTGAGCAAAACACGATGGATATTTAGGAATGCAGCTTTGTCACAATTGGGGAAGGCAAGGTATGGAGTCCAATAGTTACAAGAAGCTCTAAAAAGATGACTACAGCAAGTAGCAAGTTGAGCAAAACACAATGGATATTTAGGAATGCAGCTTTGTCACAATTGAGGTTTTTTGTTATCATTTTTATTTGAGGAAATATTAAAAATACAAAGATTTTTACAATTTGTAACTATATAAACCATTTTGTTATATGTGACTCTAAATGGTAAAAACAAATAAAACAGAACAAAAGATGAAGTGCCTTTATAGGCCATCTTCTGCCTCTCTCATTCCCTTGAGACACCCCTGTGTATTCCCACACATACACCCAACACACATGTGCACACACAGGCATCCATAGTCACAAGACCATTCTCATGAATTTAGGATCTAATCTTTCCATTCATTTTGCAACTCAGTTTTTCTACACATTTATATATCTAGATCAAGTCTATTTAGGGGAGTTTGAAATGCAAAGATAATGTGTAATAACTAATCAGAATCTCTTAATTTTTAATGATTTGTGATGCCTCATGAGGAATTTGGACTTAAGTTGACTTTTGCTTATTCCAAGTATAGTAGTTTCCACTATACAAATATATTTGAATATATATCTCTATATATCTGCGTATATACATGATATGATATGTCTACTTGTTATATTAATGATAAGGCACTTATCATCACATGCCCACTCACAAATGCCTAGGTGCCATGGAAATTTGTTCCTGCACTACTCCTTTTAGCATCTCTTGGGATACCTGTGTCTGCTACTCGAGTCCAAATGGGCAAAACTCCACAGTGCCTACTTATACTCATGGCTGGTCCAGCAGGGAAAGGTTATATTAATATTATGTGGGGTTTGTACCTGGTTTTAATTAATATTCAATGTATATACCCTTGTTTGTCTTTCATTGTTTCCTTAAGATAAAGGAAGTAGTCCCATTTTATAGATAGGGCCACTAAGACAGTGAAAGTTTAATGTCATTATTGTCACAAGTAGATAAGGGTTGAGAGGCACCAGGTCCAAAATGTTAAAAAATACAGTCTGTTCTTGGTCTTAGTCACCAGATGGTCTCCTTTCGAAAGCAAGCAATCACACAGACAGGCGAAACGCAGTCCCCAGAAGACTCTTCAGGAACTAGTTCCCAGTCTCTGAGAACTACTTTCACTTCGGGTTTTCAGTTGGGGCAGGGGGGCCCCACAGGGGACCAAGAATGTGACTAACATTGGGGAGGGGAGTGGGAAATAAAGCTCCAGAAATAGGGTACTTGACTTTGCAGTCATATGAGGTGAGTACCATACAGCTGGGAGTCAGCAGCAGATTGCAGCCATAAATCTGAGAGGTGAGGCTTGATTTTTCACAATGCTACGTGTAGACAAATCTTTCCAGCTCTCCCATCAGCAACCTATGGGAATGAGGAGGAGCCAGGAGTGCTCCCGAGGTCCACCTCATACTTCAACGGAAGCAGTTCCACTTTACCAGAGGTTTCAGGTAAGTTTTGTTTGAGAAACCTTTAAATTAAAGTATGTGCCAGCTTGATCCACTGGTAGTGATTGACTGAAGCACTGTGTTGAAATACTGAGCTCATTTCCAGGCTCTGGAATAAAATTCTGTGATCAATTACCAATGTCTGCCATTGGCACTGACGGGGAAATAGCATGATGGCATTTATGTGCAAATCCTGTATCAGAAGTAAATATCAAAATAAAAATTGTATATTCCTGTTTGATGCCAGGTGGTTTCCTTATGACATTCCTCTTCAAACTTTCATTCACATGCACCCTAAAAGATTTTTGAAAATCTTTGTATTCCTTCACTTTTTCAGTTGACATCTAAAATTCTTCATTATAAGTTCAGAGTCACAAAGGCTGTCAATTATGGGGTATTGTAAATGTCAATATTCTACAATAACTATATTCCTCTTTAAGTATAGATAATAAATTTAAACATTTGATACTCACCATTATCCATTTTTAATATGAGCAATTTTTTCCAGTTATTTGCATATTTATTTAATCAACATTTACTGAGTAGCTTTATTTTCTTGGTGCTAGCAACATAAGATACACAGGATGAGTCCTGTATATATGTCAATTTCAAAAATATATGTCAATTTCAAAAACAGGCAAAACTATACTATTTTGCTTAGGGATAAGTATGTAGGTGGTAAAATTATACATGAAAGCAAGAAAATATCTACCATAAAAGTCAAGGTGATGATTACATCAAGAGAAGGTGAAGGAAACGTCACCTTCATCATCATCAAGAGAGGACACTCATCTGGGGGAGGTGCAAGGTAGTCCAGGCTTGGGCTAGGTAGCCCATCCTTCAGCACATTCTTAGACGCCTGAGCCTCTTTTACACAGAAAAAAGTGACTGCATAGATACGAACTGAAAACATACAGGGTGTGCCAGAATAGGAGAACTTTTGCACTTGAAGGATGCAAATGATGTGCATTCTTTTTTTTTTTTTTTTTTGATGATTTTAAATTTGTTTATTGACTAAACATTTGGTTCTTTTATGTCTTCTTAAACTTTCCCTATGTCATCCAAAATGTTAATTTTTTTTTTTATTTTAAATTCCGGGATACATGTGCAGAATGTGAAGGTTTGTTACATAAGTATACGTGTGCCATGGTGGTTTGCTGCACCTACTGACCCATCCTCTAAGTTCCCTACCCTTGCCCTTCACCCCTCAGTAGGCCCTGGTATGTCTCCTCCCTGTGTCCATGTGTTCTCATTGTTCAACTCCCACTTATGAGTGACAATATGTGGCGTTCGGCTTTCTATTCCTGTGTTAATTTGCTGAGGATGATGGCTTCTGACTTCATTCATGTCCCTGCAAGGGACATGATCTCATTCCTTTTTATGGCTGCATAGTATTCCATGGTGTATATGTACCATATTTTCTTTATCCAGTCTATCATTAAGGACATTTGGGTTGGTTCCATGACTTTGCTATTGTAAATAGTGCTGCAACAAACATACATGTGCATGTGTCCTTATAGTAGAATGATTTATATTCCTTTGGATATATAACCAATAACAGAACTGCTGGGTCAAATGGTATTTCTGGTTCTAGATCCTCGAGGAATCACCATACTGTCTTCCACAATGGTTGAACTAATTACATTCCAACCAACAATGTTTAAATGCATTCCTATTTCTCCACAGCCTCGCCAGTTTCTTGACTTTTTGATAATTACCATTCTGACTGGTGTAAGAAGGTATCTCATCATGGTTCTGATTTGCATTTCTCTAATGATCAGTGATATTGAGTGTGTTTTCATATGTTTGTTGGCCACATGATATGCTTTGACTCTGTGTTCCCACTCAAGTCTCGTATTAAATTGTACTCCCTTAATTCCCACATGCTGTGGGAGGGACCTGGTGGGAGATAATTTGAATCATGGGGGTGGTATTCCCCATACTGTTCTCATGGTAGTAAGTCTCACGAGATCTGGTGGTCTTAACAGGGGTTTCCACTTTTGCATCTTCCTCATTTTCTCTTGCTGCCACCATGTAAGAAGTGCCTTTCACCTCCTGCCATGATTCTGAGGCCTCCTGAGCCATGTGTACCAGTGGAGTGAGGCATTGCTGAAAATATACCCAAAAATGTAGAAGCGACTTTGGAACTGAGTAACAGGCAGAGGTTGGAACAGTTTGGAGGGCTCAGAAGAAGACAGGTAAATATGGGAAAGCTTGGAACTTCCTAGAGACTTCCTGAACGGCTTTGACCAAAAAACTGATAATGATACGGACAATGAAAATCCAGGCTAAGGTGGTCTCAGATAGAGATGACGAACATGGAAACTGGAGCAAAGGTGACTCCTGTTATGTTTTAGCAAAGAGACTGGTGGCATTTTGCCCCTGCTCTAGAGATTTGTGAAACTCTGAACCTGAAAGAGATGATTCAGGGTATCTGGCAGAAGAAATTTCTAAGTAGCAAAGCACTCAAGATTCAAGCCGTTAAAGACATTCAGTTTTAAAAGGGAAACAGAGCATAAAAATTTGGAAAATTTGCAGCCTGAAAATGTGATAGAAAAGAAAATCCTGATGATTTGCTTCCAAGATGGCCGAATAGGAAAAGCTTCAGTCTGCAGCTCCCAGTAAGATCGATGCAGAAGATGGTGATTTCTGCATTTCCAACTGAGGTACTTAGTTCATCTCATTGAGACTGGTTGGACAGTGGGTGCAACCCACAGAGGGTGAGCCAAAGCAGGGCAGTGTGTCGCCTCACCTGGTAAGTGCAAGGGGTTGGGGGATTTACCTTTCCTAGCCAAGGGAAGCCATTACAGACTGTACCTGGTGGAATGGTACACTCCCACTCAAATACTGCACTTTTCCCACGTTCAGTAACCAGCAGATCAAGGGATTCCCTCCCATGCCTGGCTTGACAGGTCCCACGCCCACAGAGCCTTGCTCATGGCTAGCGCAGCAGTCTGAGATTGGCCTGTGAGGCTGCAGCCTGGCGGGGGGAGGGGCATCCATCATTGCTGAAAATTCTAAAAATCAGAGCACCTCATCTCTTCCAAAGGATGGCAACTCCTCGCCAGCAATGGAACAAAGCTGGATGGAGAATGTCTTTGATGAGCTGACAGAAGTAGGCTTCAGAAGGTTGGTAATACCAAACTTCTCTGAGCTAAAGGAGCATGTTCTCACCCATCGCAAGGAAGCTAAAACCTTGAAAAAAGATTAGATGAATGGCTAACTAGAATAAACAGTGTAGAGAAGACCTTAAATGACCTCATGGAGCTGAAAACCACAGCACAAGAACTTCGTGACGCATGCACACGCATCAATAGCTGATTCAATCAAGTGGAAGAAAGGATATCAGTGATCGAAGATCAAATTAATGAAATAAAGCAAGAAGACAAGATTAGAGAAAAAAAAAAGTGAAAAGAAACAAACAAAGCCTCCAAGAAATATGGGACTATGTGAAAGACCAAATATATATTTGATTGGTGTACCTGAAAGTTATGGGGAGAATAGAGCTAAGTTAGAAAACACTCTTCAGGATATTATCCAGGAGAACTTCCCCAACCTAGCAAGACAGGCCAACATTCAAATTCAGAAAATACAGAGAACTCCACAAAGATATTCCTCGAGAAGAGCAACCCCAAGACACATAATTGACAGATTCACCAAGGTTGAAATGAAGGAAAACATGTTAAGGGCAGCCAGAGAGAACGGTCAGGTTACCCAAAAAGGGAAGCCCATCAGACTAACAGTGGATCTCTCAGCAGAAATCCTACAAGTCAGAAGAGAGGGTGGGGGCCAATATTCAACATTCTTAAAGAAAAGTATTTTCAACCCAGAATTTCATATCCAGCCAAACTAAGCTTCATAAGTGAAGGAGAAATAAAATCCTTTACGACAAGCAAATGCTGAGAGATTTTGTCACCACCATGCCTGCCTTACAAGAGCTCCTGAAGGAAGCACTAAACATGGAAAGGTACAACAGGTATCAGCCACTGCAAAAACATGCCAAATTGTAAAGACCATTGACACAATGGAGAAACTGCCTCAATTAATGGGCAAAATAACCAGCTAACATCATAATGATAGGATCAAATTCACACATAACAATATTAACCTTAAATGTAAATGTGCTAAATGCCCCAATTAAAAGACATAGACTGGCAAATTGGATAGAGTCAAGACCTATCAGTGTGCTGTATTCAGGAGACCCATCTCACATGCAGAGACACACATAAGCTCAAAATAAAGGGATGGAGGAAGATCTGCCAAGCACACGGAAAGCAAAAAACGAGCAGGGGTTGCAATCCTAGTCTCTAATAAAACAGACTTTAAGCTAACAAAGATCAAAAGAGACAAAGAAGGCCATTACATAATGGTAAAGAGATCAATTCAACCAGGAGAGCTAACTATCCTAAATATATATGCACCCAATACAGGAGCACCCAGATTCATAAAGCAAGTCCTTAGAGACGTACAAAGAGACTTAGAGTCCCACACAATAATAATGGGAAACTTTAACATCCCTCTATCAATATTAGACAAATCAACGAGACAGAAGGTTAACAAGGATATCCAGGACTTGAACTCAGCTCTGCACCAAGCAGGCCTAAGAGACATCTACAGAACTCTCTACCCCAAATCAACAGAATATACATTCTTCTCAAACCACATCGCACTTACTCTAAAATTGACCACATAACTGGAAGTAAAACACTCCTTAGCAAATGTAAAAGAAAAGAAATCACAACACACTGTCTCTGAGACCACAATGCAATCAAATTAGAACGCAGGATTAAGAAACTCACTGGAAACCGCACAACTACATGGAAACTGAACAACTTGCTCTTGAATGACTACTGGGTAAATAACAAAATGAAGGCAGAAATAAACAAAACACCCTAATATCACAATTAAAAGAACTAGAGAAGCAAGAGCAAACAAATTCAAAAGCTAGCAGGGGCAAGAAATAACTAAGATCAGAGCAGAACTGAAGGAGATAGAGACACAAAAATCCCTTCCAAAAATCAATGAATCCAGGAGCTGATTACTTGAAAAGATCAACAAAATTGATAGACCACTAGCAAGACTAATAAAGAAGAAAAGAGAGAAGAATCAAATGGACACAATAAAAAAGGATAAGGGGGATATCCCCACCGATTCCATGAAAATACAAACTACAATCAGATAATACTATAAACACCTCTAAGTAAATAAACTAGAAAATCTAGAAGAAATGGATAAATTCCTGGACACATACACCCTCCCAAGTCTAAACCAGAAAGAAGTTGAATCTCTGAATAGACCAATAACAAGTTCTGAAATTGAGGCAATAATTAATAGCCTACCAACCAAAAAAAAGTCCAGGAACAGATGGATACACAGCCAAATTCTACCAGAGGTGCAAAAAGGAGCTGGTACCATTCCTTCTGAAACTATTCCAATCAATAGAAAAGGAGGGAATTCTCCCTAAGTCATTTTATGAGGCCAGCATCATCCTGACACCAAAGCCTGGCAGAGGCACGACGAAAAAAGAGAATTTTACACCAATATCCCTAATGAACATCAGTGCAAAAATACTCAGTAAAATACTGGCAAACCAAATCCAGAAACACATCAAAAAGCTTATCCACTAAGATCAAGTTGGCTTCATCCCTGGGATGCAAGGCTGGTTCAACATATACCAATCAATAAACGTAATCCATCACATAAACAGAACAGAACCAATGACAAAAACCACATGATTATCTCAATAGATGCACAAAAGGCCTTTGGCAAAAATTCAACAGCCCTTCATGCTAAAAAACTCTTAATAAACTAGGTATTGATGGAACATATCTCAAAATAATAAGAGCTATTTATGAAAAACCCACAGTCAATATCATACTGAATGAGCAAAAGCTGGAAGCATTTCCTTTGAAAAGTGGCACAAGACAAGGATACCCTCTCTCACCTCTCCTATTCAACATAGTGTTGGAAGTTCTGGCCGGGGCAATCAGGCAAGAGAAAGAAATAAAGCCTATTCAATTAGGAAGAGAGGATGTCAAATTGTTTCTGTTTGCAGATGACATGATTGTTTATTTAGAAAACTCCATTGTCTCAGCCCAAAATCTCCTTAAGCTGATAAACAACTCCAGCAAAGTCTCAGGATACAAAATCAATGTGCAAAAATCACAAGCATTCCTATACACCAATAACAGGCCAACACAGAACCAAATCATGAGTAAACTCTCATTCACAATTGCTACAAAGAGAATAAAATACCTAGGAATCCAACTTACAAGGGATGTGAAGGACCTCTTCAAGGAGAACTACAAACGACTGCTCAACTAAATAAAAGAGGACACAAACAAAAGGAAGAACATTCCATGCTCATGGATAGGAAGAATCAATATCATGAAAATGCCCATACTGTCCAAGGTAATTTATGGATTCATTACCATCCCCATCAAGCTACCAATGTCTTTCTTCACAGAATTGGAAAAAACTACTTCAAAGTTCATATGGAAGCAAAAAAGAGCCTGCATAGCCAAAGCAATCCTAAGCAAAAAGAACAAAGCTGGAGGCATCACACTGCCTGACTTCAAACTATACAAGGCTACAGTAACCAAAACAGCATGGTACTGGTACCAAAACAGATATACAGACCAATGGAACAGAAGAGAGGCCACAGAAATAACATCACACATCTACAACCATCTCATCTTTGAAAAACCCGATGAAAAACAAGCAATGGGGAAAGCATTCCCTATTTAACAATAGGGAATTGTGCTGGGAAAATTAGCTGGCCATATGCAGAAAGCTGAAACTGGATCCCTTCCTTACGCCTTATACAAAAATTAACTCAAGATGGATTAAAGACTTAAATGTAAGACCTAAAACCATAAAAACCCTAGAAGAAAACCTAGGCAATACCATTCAGGATATAGGCATGGGCTCATGACTAAAACACCAAAAGCAATGGCAACAAAAGCCAAAATTGACAAATGGGATCTAACTAAACTGAAGAGCTTCTGCACAGCAAAAGAAACTATCATCAGAATGAACAGGCAACCTACAGAATGAAAAATTTTGCAATCTACCCATCTGACAAAGGGCTAATATCCAGAACCTACAAGGAACTTAAACAAATTTACAAAAAAAAAAAGTCAAAAAGTGGGCAAAGGATATAAACAGACACTTCTCAAAAGAAGACATTTAGGCAGCCAACAGACACATGAAAAAATGCTCATCATCACTGGTCATCAGAGAAATGCAAATCAAAACCACAATGAGATACCATCTCATGCCAGTTAGAATGGTGATCATTAAAAAGTCAGGAAACAACAGATGCTGGAGAGGATGTGAAGAAATAGGAACACTTTTACACTGCTGGTGGAAGTGTAAATTAGTTCAACCATTGTGGAAGACAGTGTAGTGATTCCTCAAGGATCTAGAACTAGAAATACCATTTGACCCAGCCATCCCATTACTGGGTATATACCCCAAGGATTATAAATCATTCTACTATAAAGACACATGCACACATATGCTTATTGTGGCACTATTCACAATAGCAAAGACTTGGAACCAACCCAAATGTCCATTAATGATAGACTGAATTAAGAAAATGTGGCACTGGCCGGGCACAGTGGCTCACGCCTGTAATCCCAGCACTTTGGGAGGCTGAGTCAGGCGGATCGCGACATCAGGAGATTAAGACCATCCTATCTAACACGGTGAAACCCTGTCTCTACTAAAAATACAAAAAATTAGCCAAGTGTGGTGGCAGGTGCCTGTAGTCCCAGCTACTCGGGAGGCTGAGGCGGGAGAATGGCGTGAATCTGGAGGCAGACCTTGTAGTGAGCAGAGATCATGCTACTGTGCTCCAGCCTTAGTGACACAGTGAAACTCCATCTCAAAAAAAGAAAAAAATAAACAAAGAAAATATGTCACATATACACCATGGAATACTATGCAGCCATAAAAAAGGATGAGTTCATGTCCTTTGCAGGGACATGGATGAAGCTAGAAACCATCATTCTCAGCAAACTATCACAAAGACAGAAAACCAAACACCGCATGTTCTCACTCATAGGTGGGAATTGAACAATGAGAATACATGGACATGGGGCAGGGAACATCACACACTGGGGCCTGTCGGGGGGTGGGGCTTGGGGGAGGGATAGCAGTAGGAGAAATATCTAATGTAAATGATGAGTTGATGAGTGCAGCAAACCAACATGGCAACTATGTAACAAACCTGCACGTTGTGCACATGTACCCTAGAACTTAAAGTATAATTTAAAAAAAAAAAAAAATCCCATTTTTGAGGAGAAATTCAAGCCAGCTGCAGATATTTGCATAAGTAATAAGGACCCAAATGTTAATCCCCAAGACAATGGGGAAAATATCTCCAGGGCATGTCAGAGACCTTTGCAGCAGGCTCTCCCATCACAGACCCAGAGGTCTAGGAGGAACAAATGGTTTTGTGGGCAGGGCCCAGGGTCCCCATGCTGTGTGCAGCCTGGAGACTTGGTGCCCTGTGTCCCAACTACTCCAGCCATGGCTGAAAGGGGCCAATCTAGAGCTTGGGCCGTGGCTTCAGAGGGTGCAAGCCCTAGGCCTTGGCAGCTTCCATGTGGTGTCAAGCCTTCAAGTGCACAGAAGTCAAGAATTGGGGTTGGGGAACCTCCACCCATATTTCAGAAGATGTATAGAAATGCCTGGATGTCCAGGCAGTTGTTTGCTTCAGGGGTGGGGCTCTCATGGAGAACCTTTGCTAGGGCAGTGCAGGAAATGTGGTGTTGGAACCCCCACACAGAGTCCCCACTGGGGCACCATCTAGTGGAGCTGTGAGAAAAGGGCCACCATCCTCCAGACCCCAGAATGGTAGATCCACCTGCAGCTGGCATTGTGCACCTGGAAAAGGTGCAGACACTCAGCACCAGTCTGTGAAAGCTGCCAGGAAGGAGGCTGTACCCTGCAAAGCCACAGGGGTGGAGCTGCCCAAGACCATGGGAGGCCACCTCTTGCATCAGCATGACCTCGATGTGAGACCTGAAGTCAAAGGAGATCATTTTGGAGCTTTACAATTTGAATGCCCTGTTGGATTTTGGATTTGCATGGGCCCTGTAACTGCTTTGTTTTGGCTAATTTCTCCCATTTGAAATGGTTGTATTTACCCAATACCTGTACCCCCATTGTATCTAGGAAGTAATTAGCTTGCTTTTGATTTTACAGGCTCACAGGCAAAAGGGACTTGCCTTGTCTCAGATGAGACTTTGGACTGTGGACTTTTGGGTTAATTCTGAAATGAGTTGAGACTTTGATTGATTTTAAAATGTGAGGAAATGAGATTTGGGGGAATCAGGGGTGGAATTATATGACTTGGCTCTGTGTCCCCACCCAAATCTCGTCTTGAATTGTATTCCCATAATTTCTATGTGTTGTGGGAGGGACCTGGTGGGAGATAGTTTGAATCATGAAGATGGCTTCCTTCATACTGTTCTTTTGGTAGTGAATAAATCTCATGAGATCTGATGGCTTTATCAGGGGTTTCCGCTTTTGCAACCTTCCTCATTTTCTCCTGCTGCTGCCATATTAGAAGTGCCTTTAGCCTTCTGCCATGATTCTGAGGCCTCCCCAGCCATGTGGAACTGTAAGTCGAATTAAATCTCTTTTTCTTCCCAGTCTCAGCTGTGTCTTTATCAGCAGCATAAATATGGAGTAATACACCACATAAATGTCTTCTTTTGAGAAGTGTCTGTTTATACACTTTGCCTACTTTTTGATGGGGTTGTTTGTTTTTTTTCTTGTAAATTTGTTTTAAGTTCCTTGTAGATTCTGGATATTAGCCCTTTGTCAGATGGGTAGATTGCAAAATTTTTCTCCCATTCTGTAAGTTGCCTGTTTACTCTGATTATAATTTCTTTTGCTGTGCAGAAGCTCTTTTGTTTAATAAGATTCCATTTGTCAATTTTGGCTTTTGTTGCAATTGCTTTTGGTGACTTAGTCACGAAGAATTTTCCCATGCCTATCTCCTAAATGGTACTGCCTAGGTTTTCTTCTAGGGTTTTTATGTTTTGGGGTTTTACATTTAAGTCTTTAATCCATCTTGAGTTAATTTTTGTATAAGGTGTAAGGAAGGGGTCCAGTTTCAGTTTTCTGCATATGGCTAGCTAGTTCTCCCAGCACCATTTATTAAATAGGGAATCATTTCCCCATTGCTTGCTTTTGTCAGATTTGTCAAAGATCAGACAATGTAAATGTGTGGTGTTATTTCTGAAGTTTCTGGTCTGTTCCATTGGTCTATATGTCTGTTTTTGTATGAGTACCATGCTGTTTTGGTTGCTGTAGCCTTGTAGCATAGTTTGAACTCAGGTAGCATGATGCTTCCAGCTTTATTCTTTTTGCTTAGGATTGTCATGGCTATATGGGGTCTTCTCTAATTCCATACAAAATTTAAAGTAGTTTTTTCTAATTCTGTGAAGAATTTCAATAGTAGTTTGATGAGAATAGTATTGAATCTATAAATTACTTTGGGCAGTATGGGCATTTTCATGATATTGATTCTTCCTAACCATGAGGATAGAATATTCTTCCATTTGTTTGCATCCTCTCTGATTTTGTTGAGCAGTGGTTTGTAGTTCTCCTTGAAGTGGTCCTTCACGTCCCTTGTAAGTTGGATTCCTAGGTATTTTATTCTCTTTGTAGCAATTATAAATGGGAGTTCACTCATTATTTGACTCTCTGCTTGTCTATTGTTGGTGTGAAAGAATGCTTGTGATTTTCGCACATTGATTTTGTATCCTGAGACTTTGCTGAAGTTGTTTATCAGCTTAAGGAGTTTTTGGGACTGAGACTATGGGGTTTTCTAAATACACAATCATGTCATCTGCAGACAGAGACAATTTGACTTCCTCTCTTCCTATTTGAAAACTCTTTTTTTCTCTCTCTTGCCTGATTGCCCTGGCCAGAACTTCCAATACTATATTGAATAGGAATGGTGACAGATGGCATCCTTGTCTTGTGCCGGTTTTCAAAGGGAATGCTTCCAGCTTTTGCCCATTCAGTATGATATTGGCTATGGGTTTGTCATGAATAGCTCTTATTATTTTGAGATATATTTCATCAACACCTAGTTTATTGAGAGTTTTTAGCATGAAGTGGTGTTGAATTTCATTGAAGGCCTTTTCTGAATCTACTGAGATAATCATGTGATTTTTGTCTTTAGTTCTATTTATATGATGGGTTACATGTGTTGATTTGTATATGTTGAATCAGCCCTGCAACCCGGGGATGAAGCCGACTTGATTGTGATGGGTAAGTTTTTTGATATGCTGCTGAATTCGGTTTGCTAGTATATTATTAAGGATTTCACATCAATGTTCATCAGGGATATTGGCCTCAATTTTTCTTTTTTTGTTTTGTCTCTGCCAGGTTTTGGTATCAGGATGATGTTGGCTTCATAAAACGAGTTAGGGAGGAGTCCCTTCTTTTCAGTTGTTTGGAATAGTTTCAGAAGGAATGGTACCAGCTCCTCTTTGTACTTCTGGTAGAATTCGACTATGAATCCATCTGGTCCTGGGATTTTTTTTTTTTTTTTTGGTTAGTAGGCTATTAATTACTGCCTCAATTTCAGAGCTTGTTATTAGTGTACTCAGAGATTCCAGTTCTTCCTGGTTTATTCTTAGGAGGGTGTGTGTGTCCAGGAATTTATTCATTTCTTCTAGATTTTCTAGTTTGTTTGTTTAAAGGTGTTTATAGTATTCTCTGATGGTAGTTTGTATTTCTTTGGGGTCAGTGGTGATATCCTCTTTATCATTTTTTATTGCATCTATTTACTGGCTCTCTCTTTTTTTCTGTATTAGTCTACCTAGCGGTCTATTTTGTTAATTTTTTCAAAAAACCAGATCCTAGGTTCACTGATTTATTGAGTTTTCTGTGTCTTTATTTCCTTCAGTTCTGCTCTATCTTAGTTATTTCCTGTCTTCTGCTAGCTTTTGGATTAGTTTTCTCTTGCTTCCCTAGCTATTTTAATTGTGATGTTAGGGTGTCAATTTGAGATCTTTCTAGCTTTCTGATGTGGGCATTTAGTGCTATAAATTCCCCTCTTAACACTGCTTTAGCTGTGTCCCAGAGATTCTGGTATGTTATCTCTTTGTTCTGATTGGTTTCAAAGAACTTGTTTATTTCTGCCATAATTTCATTATTTACCCAGGAGTCATTCAGAAGCAGGTTGTTCAATTTCCATGTAATTATGTGGTTTTGAGTGAGTTTCTTAATCCTGAGTTCTAATTTGATTGCACTGTGGTCTGAGAGATTATTTGTTATGATTTCAAGTTTCTTTGCATTGAGTGATTTTTATAACAGTCCGAAAACTTACATCACTCCTATTTCTTCTTGACTAGTTTCTCTCTACTACTTCACAAAATTTTATCCTAAGGTAATATTTTATTTGCTTAAACATCTTCTATTCATCACCCTAACTCTCTGTAACAAAATATGTGTATTATTCAAATTATTTTTTAAATATTTGGTAACTATAAGACTTCAAGTGTTTAAATTTTTTCTCCAGAGTTGATTTATCATTATAATTACTAACATAAAATTTGTCAAAATAACATAAATATATTAAATTTTTTTGCTTAATAATTGTTTAACAAATGTTTTTTAAAAATATAGAGATGGAGTCTTGCTACATTGCTCAGGCTAGCCTCAAACTCTTTGGCTCAAACCATCCTCCTGACCTCTGCCTCTCAAGTAGCTGGGACTACTGCACCCAGCTCATAAATGCAATTTTTAAAGAAGAAACTACATCTTTTAATGAGATTAGTGAAGCTGGATTGCTGAGGTTTTTAATTTCAATTAGTTTATCTATCTTTGCATAAAAATTACTTATTGCTAGACTAAGACGGAGCTTAGGAGCTGTTAAGAATATTGTAAAAGACTTTGACATGGGCAAAAGAGATTATTTGGTGTCGTTTCAATGAAAAGTTGGGTGTTGTCTGGCAGGACTCTCCTACCACCAGGAGGTTATCTGATTCTATAAGGGTATGTGCCTTTGATGGTCTTTGACAGTTTATTTTATAACTCTGTAAACTGTAGCAAGTTGAAAGTAAAGAAAATGATGCTTATCCATGAAAATGTAAACTAACTTTGTCTGATAGAGATACAATTGATCCCTGCTCTTTAGAAAACATAATTCTAAACATTAAACTTTTTTCCCTTTAAGATAACAACCAGTTCTGCATCTATTAGCAAATTCATTTTAGCATTCATGATTGCCTATATAGGTATAATATTTTTCCTTTATGAAAATTATCCTGTAACAATAAATTATGTTTCTACCTTTTATTGTTATAGACAAAAGCACTAAGTAACTTTGTTAAAACATCTATGGTGATGGAATGGAAGGAGTTTGGTTACAGTGATGACACCATTCTTTAACTTCTAAATATGTCAAAGCTCATATAAAATAATCTATAATCAAAATTTATTTATAATGATCTTACAGCTGAAAATTCAATTTAGTCCTCTTTCAATTTTGAAAGCAAAGAATTGAAAACCTTCAAGTCAACAATGGTATGCTGAAAAAAAAAAAGAATTGGAAACCATCTGACTCACACATCTACCAGCCATTAGTCACTTGTTTTCTCAAAACCATTATTTTGAAATCTCTCTTTGTTTGGATACTGGAGGTTTTGATACCCTGGGACAATATATCATGGTAAGATCCAAATGGTGACAAATATTCATCTATTTTGTCAAGCGGGAGAAGGCTTATTATAAATAGAGAAGTAGAGAGAAGACCATAGGCTTGTTTTAAGAGGGAGAAATTTTAGGAGACAAAATGTTTATGAGTTGAGGATGTGGATATTGAGTCCCTTAAAAGTACCCTGGAAAGTCTTTGTGAACTACCTTGAACATATTTGTCCAGCATGAAGATCACTCCTTTAAGTCATAAGGGAGAAAACCCACTCCCTTTAGAAGCAGTTGAATTCAACAGAACCAGTGGAAGAGTTCTCACAACTTTGACTACGCTTCCCAATTCCAAATCCTTGCCTCTTTTCTGATGCTCTTCTAGCATCCACCCTACTGGACTGTAGGTTTCTCCCAGCAATGCCCACACAAGCCTTAGCTGCTTTGCCTCTGGGATATGGAGTGACTTGGTCTTTGATTCACTGATTCCCTGAACTTACCCTGACCCTTTCGGTTTGCATTTCTGTGCAACCTCCCATTATGCCAGAGTGTTTACAAAATGCTTTTTAAGCTTTGCCCTTCAAAGCTTTTATGGGTAAAAACATGGGAAAGTAGAGGTCACAGCCCAAAATACCCCCACAAAGAGCACACATTTATTTTTTTTTTTTTTTTTTTTTTGAGACGGAGTCTCGCTCTGTCACCCAGGCTGGAGTGCAGTGGCCGGATCTCAGCTCACTGCAAGCTCCGCCTCCCGGGTTCACGCCATTCTCCGGCCTCAGCCTCCCAAGTAGCTGGGACTACAGGCGCCCGCCACCTCGCCCGGCTAGTTTTTTTGTATTTAATAGAGACGGGGTTTCACCGTGTTAGCCAGGATGGTCTCGATCTCCTGACCTCGTGATCCGCCCGTCTCGGCCTCCCAAAGTGCTGGGATTACAGGCTTGAGCCACCGCGCCCGGCCACACATTTATTAAATTTTATGCTTTAACATACATTTTCATTTGAACTTTGCGTTTTATTTCATAATTTATCAACATTCCTTTTGGTATTCTAGGATATTTTAAATTACTTGCCACTGAATAACACTGATGCTGGAAAAAGACATGTCATTATTATCCTATGACTTAGAGCATCTCGTTACATTCCACCAGGAAGATCTGTTTAAGAAGTGTATCATGAAGCGATTTAAACAATGAATGACACCCATTGGATCAGCCTTAGCAGACAACAGGCCCAGAGAGAATGAAGCACAAGTTAGATAAGTTTTGAAGTTGGGAAGAAGAAAAATAAAGAAAGTTGGAAACATACAATCCTGCCCATTCCAAATGGACATTGTAGTGCAGTCCTGAACAGTTGTTGGGGAAAACATCCTGCAGCAACAGATGCAATAAAAAACAAGGCACTAGAAAGCCATGGAGAAAGAAAAAGCAAAGACTGTAAAAGAGATATGCGAAGGATACAGTTAGATTATTCACAATTTTGAACAGCCATGCTCCATAACAACAAAACTACTGGTTGTTGTAAATAGCGTATAAAACAGAGAGGAAGCTGAGTTAATGCTTTTATTCAAACTTCTAGGCAGCATAACGCTCCCTTGAAATGATAGCTTCACTCAGACAGCCCCCGAGTCAGTAGAGTTTAGGAGGTGGTAAAAGAAACATTGAGTTTTCCTCACCAAAAAGGACAATATCAGGGTCAGACATGGATGCTCATGCCTGTAATCCCAATATTTTGTGAGGCCAATGCTAGAGGATCACTTGAAGCCAGGAGTTCAAGACCAGCTTGGGCAACATAGCAAGACCACATCTCTCAAAAAAAAAAAAAAAAAAAAAAAAAAAGACAATGTCAATGTCCCTTTTCTATCCCAGCCAGAGATGGAACTATATGTTCACTGTTTTCATGGTTTCAAAGGGAGAAATAAAAACCAATCTATTCTTTTCATACTTCCTTTGCATAATGAACAAGCAGAAACACCTAGCCCAAAGGAGAATGGGCATTCTTCAAGGCTTGGATAACATAATCTCCTACATCCTCTGAGCCCCAGCAGAGGGGGCAGGCATGCTCCCTCAGGTTCACTTGCAGTGGGTGCCAAGTCCTTGCCCTGCTTTTTCAGCCTCTTTTTTTTTTTTTTTTTCATTATACTTTAAGTTCTGGGTTACATGTGCAGAATGTGCAGTTTTGTTACATAGGTATACAAGTGCCATGGTGGTTTTTCAGCCTCTTTTCTTAAAGCCACTAAATCATGGGGCTTCTAAATAATACACTATGAAGAGATGCACTGATCACCCATCAAAAATTGCCAATTGGCCAGGTGTGGTGCCTCACGCCTGTAATCCCAGCACTTTGGGAGGCTGAGGCTGGCGGATCATGAGGTCAAGAGACGGAGACTATCCTGGACAACGTGGTGAAACCCCGTCTCTACTAAAATTATAAAAATTAGCCAGGTGTTGTAGTCCCAGCTACTCGGGAAGCTGAGGCAGGAGAATCCCTTGAAGCCAGGAGGTGGAGGTTGCAGTGAGCAGAGATAGCACCACTGCACTCCAGCCTGGTGACAGAGTGAGACTCTGTCTCAAAAAAAAAAAAAAGTTTCCAATTACTGATGCAGGGGCTATCTCAGGTCAACTGTGTGGATGCCACATATAGGTAGAAGCCTCTCTTGCTGCCAAGGGTCTATTTCTAATGCACACAAAATGGTCAATAGCCAAGTTTATCAGATATGGACATGGTGCATATAGGATCAGTCCATCAGTACTTATTTATTATTTATCTACTGTGCATCAAGCACCATGTTAGACACTGTGAGAGAGACCCAAAGCAGCAGAAGATTTGGGCCCTACCTTGAAACCATTCACAAACTGATCAGGCAAATGGGATTAACCCACAAGAGACAATTATTAAGCAATAAAGAGTTAAGATATTCCAGTCACAGGAGTTTTTATGGGGGAAAGAAGACATTTAGCCAAGCCAGAAGGGTAAACAGTATATGGATGGACCTGAGAGATAAAAAGGCATCCCTCACAAAGTCAGCCCCCCGGGTAGAGGCCCTGAGGAAAAAGATAGGGATCAAGGGCAGGGAGGGAGAGGAAGGGAATGGAACAGCAAAGACAGGGTGTGACTGGTAAGGACAGTTTGTGTCAGGAGCATTGGAAAATAAAGTCAGATTAAGGAAAGTCAGGCAGAGGAATGTGGAGCTTGACAAGGTAATGGAAAAGAGGTAATATCTTGTTTCTCGTTACATCTCTTTAAGGTGTACAACATAATGTTTTGATATACATATACATAGTGAAGTGATTACTACAGTCAAGCAAATTAGCATATCCACAATCTCACCTAGTTACCTTTCGTGTGTGTGTAGTAAGAGAACCTAAACTCTACACTCTTAGCAAATTTCCAGTATATGATACAATATTATTAACTATAGTTCTCATTCTGTACATTTGATCTCTAGACTTATTCATCTGATATAACTGTGTCTTTGTACCCTTCAACCTATGTCACCTTCCCCCTATTTTCTCCTTCCCCCTACCCCTGGTAACCACCTTTCTACTTCTCTGTTTCTGTATATTTGATTTTTTTTCTTTTTAGATTCCAAATATAAATAGAACATGTGGTATTTTTCTTTCTCTATCTGGCTCATTTCACTTAACATAATGTCCTCTTGAGAATTTGTCACGAATGGCAGAATTTTCTTCTTATTTAAGGCTGAGTAATATTCTATCATATATATATGGATAAAAATTCTTAAATGTGTATGGAACCACAAAAGACCCTGAGTAGGCGAAACAATCTTGGGAAAGAAAAACAAAGTTGGAAGCATGCCACTTCCTGATTTCAAATTAATCATAAAGCAATAGCAATAAAAACAGTATGGTACTGGGCATAAAAACAGACACACAAACCAGTGAAACAGAATGCAAAGCCCAGAATGGACCCAAGTATATATGGTCAACTAATCTTTGACAAGGCCACTAAAAAGATATAATTGTTTCCTGAGTAAGAAAAGGACACGGAAAAGCAAAGTTCTGGAGAAATTATCTTGAAATAAGTGCTTTAATCTAGGTGAATATGAGTTTTATATATCTTAAAGCCTGATCTGGAGAAAATTCTCAAGAGGTAGGCCGCAAACTCAGTTTGCAATGCTTACCACAGTGCTGAATGCAGGGTGGCTGGCATTAATTCACTCACGCGTTTAACAAACATTGAGCACCTACTATGTTTTAGGCACGGTGCTTGGGACCACAAAAACAAACATAATGAATGAAATACTGTTCTTTTCCTTGAGTCTACAAGTGTCTCACCCTGGCTCTACTGTATTGAATTACTGGTCATAATTCTTCCCTGTGAAGGAAAGTGAAGAATGCTTGCCATGATCTCATAGGACAGGGTATATTCATGTCTCCACCATCTTTAGCCTTAGCCACGTAACTTTCTCAGGACAATTCTATGTTACTGAACATAACACAAGTAGCAGTTTGAAGTGTATTTATGTGGTTGGACAAATCCTCTTGAGTTTCTGCCATTGCTGTGAGAAGAGCTTCCTCCAGAGACCTCCTGCCCCTTCAGCCTGGACCCCAGAATGAATGTATATAGAGCAGAGCTGCCCAGCCAACCCACAGACCTGCAGCCTGAAGGAGAACCACTTCAACTGACCAGCAGATATGCAAGAAATATGCACCTATTGTTATATGTCATTAAGATTTTGTGTTTGTCCATCATTCTTAGCAAACTCTCACAAGAACAGAAAACCAAACACCGCATGTTCTCACTCATAGGTGGGAACTGAACAATGAGATCACTTGGACTCGGGAAGGGGAACATCACACACCGGGGCCTATCATGGGGAGGGGGGAGGGGGGAGGGATTGCATTGGGAGTTATACCTGATGTAAATGACGAGTTGATGGGTGCTGACGAGTTGATGGGTGCAGCACAGCAACATGGCACAAGTATACATATGTAACAAACCTGCAAGTTATGCACATGTACCCTAGAACTTAAAGTATAATAATAAAAAAATAATAATAAACTATATAAGGCATAGTAAAAAAATAAATAAATAAATAAATAAAATAAAATAAAATAAAATAAAATGATCATTTATAGGACAATTCAACACTGAGTGATGATATCAAGGAATTTTTGATTTGGGGAGGGCTGCGATTTAGGTATTGTGGTTATCATTGCAAAGGGGAGGCTTTATCTTTTAGAGATGTATAACTACGTGTTTACTGATGGAGTGTTACGGTATCTGGGAATTTCTAAACAATTATGTGGATTGAGGAAATAAGTTCAGGTGGATAGGGCACAAGATTGGCCATGAATTAATACTTTTGAGGCTGAATATTGGATACCTGGGAGTATATTATCCTTTTGAACCCTTTATGTGTTTGGAATATTTTTATAAGTATAAAATAATAAAGAATAAAAAACTAGTTTGGGTTAAAAAAAAAAAAGATTTTGTGTTTGTTATGCAGCAACAACTGACTGATATACTTCCTCTCAAGGCCTTTCCTGCTCAAACCTGTCTACATTTCCAATATTCTCTCCCATTCTCCTCTACACATATCTTAGAGTTGAAGCAAAGTGGACTGACCGTTCAGTGTGCCCTCAACCAAAACATGCCTTTGCTTGATTCAAGTATAAGTACAAACATCCTCTCTATCTCTGCCTACCAAAATCTTACCTGTCATTTTAAGTGCCATCTTATGAGTTATCTTCTCTCTAAAGCTTTTCCTAATCCTAACTGTATAGATATGGAGCACCTTGGATTCCCTCAGCCCTATCTCCCCACTCCTAGCCTTACCCACCCGCCTTACTCCCAGGCCAGAATGACCTTACTGGCAGCTTATGTTGTTTTAATAATCATAAATTGCAAGCCACCACTGCTGCCACCACAAACCAATAAGCACCCACAGACACCAACTGACCATCCCTGTGCACTGGACTGACTGGACCTATTGAGGCTCTGGCCTCCCCAGAAACCTCCTAGAAGGCTGAGTAACACAACCCGAAACTGTGAAAAAGTCAGTGTTCATGAAGCAGCCTCAGACTAATGAGAGGTGGGAGAGAGGCAAAAGCCAGCAAACAAATTGCTCCCTCTTCCTTGTCTATGACAGAGAGATAACTGTTCCATGCATTCTCTCTGGAGATGGCCCACGTGACTGAGCAAGCATCTGGATTTGTAGGAAGCTGTAATCAGCTTGATGATGCACTGCCTTGTATTTTCTCTCCCTTCCTGCCTCACTTTTTTTTTCCTGCCTCACTGTTGCTTCCTTGATGTTGCATCCCTAGTAAACTATTAGCGTATAGAATTCTGCCTCAGGGCCTTTTCTCATGAGAATCCAGATGAAACGCTAGATAAATATGATCCCTTCTTCCTTTGACCCCAAATGGTACTTTTAACACCTCTTATGGATGTTACTTATTTATACTGCTCTGTGTTCAAGCTATTCTGATGGGTTCACTCACACCAACTGCCATGTGCTTTATGCATAGTAGACTCTCCATAAATGTTTTAATTAAATGCAATTGAGTCTGTTTCATTAGATTCAAGTCAATAAGTAAAAACAGTCTTTGGCCCATTGGACCCATGAAATATATTAGCACCAAAACTCTACTCCAATTTCTACTTTTCCCATAAACATCAACACAAACCAGCTTTTTGTTCCATCATATCTCATTACAAGTAGAAATACAAATACTTGCAACAATTCTCTGGAGATGCAAAAAAGCAGAGAAAGCAGATGGCTAATTAAGAATCCAGGGGTACAGTCTATATTTCTAAAGTCTTAATAGAATAGCAGAGTTACCACCCCTTGCCACCATCATGACAACCTCCTTCTCTCATCCCTGTGTGAAGAGTTTACTTCCAGGCCCTTCTAAACACATTATGTTCTCATAAATCACAGTAGCATTACTGAATCTGCTTAGACTTACACTCTATCACTACAATGATAGCACTAGGGAAAATATTGCAAAATCCAATGCATTATTGATGTCCTCTGTAATGAATGGCCATTCAGTAATTACACTCCTTCCTATTAAAAATGCAGGAACATACATGTGGTAAGAATTAAAATGTTTCCTAAAAGCTGTAGAAATTAATTTTAGTATTTTCTGATTTCAAAGCATTGTGGCTGTAACATTGGGACTCCATACCCAAGGATTCTTGTAAGCACCATTGCCTTAGCGTAAGTAGTGATTCCCTGAATGTTGTTACCCTCTCTGTAACCTCCTTCCCATCCCTTTACCACCAAATCCCTGTTTGTGGCCCATCCTCAGCAGAGGGTACAGTCAGAGGCTTAGGCCATGGCAAAATGAGTAATGGCCAGGTCAGCAACCCAAATGGGATGAAAATAGGGAAGGCTTCCAAAGTGTCACATGTACCTCTGCGAGAAGGATCGTGAACAGAGCAACAGCAATAGGACAACTAATGGACAACAGCCCATGTACCTATTAAAGCTGTCTGTCTAGCTAACAGTGGGCAACTCCAGAAACCCATGATACCCTTGGCTGTATTTTGACTATTCCAGCAGAAGCTGGATGACTATTTATTGGAGGTAATAGGGTTATAAACAGGATTCATGGGTAAGAAGATCTTTTCACCTATAAGATGTTCAAATTCTGTGTGGTCTTCATAAGTTTGGTTTGCCATTGTCTCTACCTCATCTCCTAAGGAGAGTCATACAAACCAATATAATTGGAATCCATGCATATTCTGAAAGCCTGTACCTATCTGGCCTTGAGGTGCTTGTGCATTAGATATATTTACTAACATATTTGTAATTCTTATGTTGTCTTATTATGCTTGTATTGGAATGGGTCTGCATTTCCTAAATCCACACCAATTTAATTTGACAGGAGGAAATGCTGGAATATGCTCCTGGTAATGGGAAATGGTGTCTGGTTTGCAGATGGATAATCAAGTTGAAAAAAGAAAAAGAAAAAAAGAAAACCTCTGCATCAGGACACAGAGCAAGAGCTCTGATTCCCCCAGGATGCTGTGTAATCCGTGGTCAGAATGCTTATATGTCTTCCTTTAACAATTACTTAAAACCAGTCAAGATCATTCTTGGCACTTTTTTTGGTTGCTTTTTCCAGCTTTGAAATAAAGTGCAATTTGCATTCCTTAAAAATCTAAGCAGTGAGGAAGAGTAAAGTGTCTTAAAATTAATGAGTTGTATTTAAACACTGAGCAGAAACTTTTGTGTGAGCTCCAAGTCTGACAGATTGGGCGGTCTTGGAAGTGAAATTGTTATTCAGAAAGGATATGTCCTTGGTGGTCCCTAGTTGAGGAAAGTAAGTGGGAAGAAAGAAAATGAGGAAAACCAATTACTGCAATTTGTACATCAAGAAAGACTGCATTTGATGCATGAGCAGAATTCCTGAGTACAAATGAAAAAATAATGGCATTTAAGTGGTTTTGCCATCATTTTTGCTCGTAACTTTTCACAAGCATCAAAGGGCATAGGATGAGAACAGGTGAGGGGAATAGGGCACACATGGTATCAGCCAGATATTTCCAGCCTCTGGTTTGGGTTACTCTGTCCTAGATAACGATGGTAGTGAAATGAGGCTCTTCAAATGATGGAAGAGAGAATGTGAGATTTTGCTAATGATTGGTTAAACCAGGTGACTGTGTACTCTCTTTCCACCCTAGCTGGGTATACTACAATGTAATTCAATTCTGAGAGTAATCACTCAGAGTTAGCATCAGACTCCACAGGTGTAGAGCCTCAGTCCTCCACAAGATTGCCCTTACTTCGTATGGCAGCCACAAATTCTGGGAATCCCCGGGCCACCCACACTTCTGATGAACTGACCACAAATTCAAGGCTTCCCATGATCTTTTCACATTTGATAATTTGCTAGAATGACTCACAGAACTCAGAAAAGTGCTATGCTTATCATTACAGTTTTATTACAAAGGATCCAGATAGGGTAAGGTCTAGAAAAGAGTGCAGGAATTCCATATCCTCTTCCTGCGGAATCAGGGCACATCACCCTTGGCCCATCAATGCATTCATCAACCAGGAAGCTTCAAAGCATTAGTGTCCATAGTTTTCACTGGGGTTTGATTACAAAGGTATGATTAACTAAATCATTGGCCACATGATTGAACTCAATTTTCAGCCCCTTCCCTTCCTCAGAGGTCAAGCCGTTCCAAAGCTCCAACCCCCTAACCACATGCTGGGTCTTTCTGGTGACTAGTCTCCACCTTGAAGTTATCTAGCACAAAAAAGACATGCCTATCACTCAGGAAATTCTGAAGGTTTCTGAATCTCTATGCCAAGAACCAGGGACAAGAGACAAGGCCAGATAAATTTTTTACTATGTCATATTAAGTTTTTCTTCA
The DNA here is from genome assembly GCF_008728515.1 of Papio anubis. Lineage (NCBI taxonomy): Eukaryota > Metazoa > Chordata > Mammalia > Primates > Cercopithecidae > Papio > Papio anubis. The sequence continues at coordinate 139,295,187 of NC_044976.1, read as the reverse complement.
ATCTGATATAAAAAATTTGGAAATGCCATTTACCTGACCTTCACAACATCTTCTACCTTACTAAAAGACAAACAGGTTGCCATCTGTAGTCATGAAGGGGAAATACACAGGCAGAATCATTGAGCCTGAGTCCTGTCATCACCTATCACTTTAGGATCAAGTGAAGGCAGACCTGGAAATAAAACCCTGAATTTATTCTGTGTATGGACGTGTGGTTCTGGCAGAGCTCAAATATAGTCATTCTTCTTTATTCATAACTCTAAAAATAATAGCTAACATGGATTGAGCATTTAACATGTGCTAGGCATTATTCCAAGACCTTATATGTATTTAATCTTTAAACCCCTTAACAGTCCTGTGAGATATTAACCCATCCCTCTTGATGGACATGTAGATTGTTTCAAATTTAATTCTTAATTAAACAATATTACCGTGAAAGATAAGGGTAAACCCAAAGGTTTGGGTGCCATGAACCAACACTCTGTTTACTCCTCATCTCTCACCTAAGGCATGATAGAATCGAAGTTACCTTTATGATATTGGCCATGAGATAGCATTAAAGACTGTGCTCTGGCATTGATAATGACGCTATGTGAGAAGCTTCTTGGGTCTTGTATTTCTGCCCAGTGCAGGGGCTCAGACCCCCATCAGGAAGCTGTTCCTCGCACCACAAAAAAAAAAAAAAAAAAGTGAAAGATAAAACTTCCCATAATGTAGTGAAACAGAGAACACAGAAATGAAACACCCAAGCAGTTGGCCAAAACACAGAATACTTAAATTAGGATAAAGTCCAAGACTTAGCCTGGGCCTTACATAAGAGGAGGAGTATCATGCAGGGATAAGGATAAGTGTTTCAGAGTCAGAAGCTGTATGCAACTCTGCGTTTTACCAGTTATAGGACTTGAGCAAGAGCCTCCATTTCCTGATGTGTAAAAGGCAGGCACATATAATAGTTTGGGACACACAAAGGAAGAATCCATTTGAAAATATTTCATAAAATATTATGAAATATCAACTAATGATATCTCCTAAATATTCCCTCTGACATGTCCAAGCAGCCAGAGATGTTTGTTATCATCTTGTCTATCCAATAGTTCCTTCAAGTGCTTCACATCTGCAATATGGTTCGTCCATCCTGTTATAGAGGATGAAGTCCAGGCAAAATTATCCTAATTTTACAGGTGGGGAAAGTAAGGTGAAGTAGAGAAATATGCAAAGGATATATAAATATAGTTATAGCTGAAAACACTTGGCAAGGAGAACCAGAGTATTGCTGACTGCCAACTCAGGGATCTTTCCAGCCATTTACATTATTGTTTTTAAGGTGGTGGGGGCATCAGCAAGCAATATAATGCCATGTTCTGTTATCTTTGGTATGGAGTAAAAGATGTAGCAATATGTATCATCATTATTATCATGTAACTGTTATTTGTAAATCCATTTTCTCTTCTGCCCATAGTGGCTTAATTTCCCTGAAAATACTGTTTTCATTCTATAATTATCAGCTGCACACACAAAGTTCATGGAGTATAGAGCCACAATAAAGATTCCTAGTAAATGATGGTCCTGTTTTCTTGACTCTCCTGGCTTGGGTAGCTAATAGCTTGTCAGAGACCACATCCCAAAGCAGCAGACTTCACATCAGAACAATGAACCCCTCTCACTGTAAAGCAGGACACAGCTGAGCGATGCTCAGTGTTAATAGGCTAGATTCCCCATCCAAAGACTATGATCAGCAAGTGAGAGATAATAATGTTGATGGGTTCTAAGGCATTTTGTAGGATGATTTATCAGCCTTGCAAAGCACCTGGCAGGACCCTTGCATTCTTACAATACACACTTTCAATGCAGAATGGCACCACAGTGAAAGGATAGACTGAGATTTCAAAGAGCTGGTTTCTTTGAAAGCCAGGACACTTTCCAGCTGTAAGAACTCAAGCAAGTCTCAACCTCTTTGGGCCACAGTTTATTTATCTGCAAAATGAGGATAAATGATGCCTAACCTGTCTACCTCTGAGATTGTCAGAAGAATCAAACAAGATACTCATGAAATATTGTTTTGTGAACTTTGAGATGAGACATAAAGTACTTTCAATGACATGATGATGATGATAATGATGATGGATTGATTGATGGATGATGTCCTTCACGGACCTGGCACAGTTCTCATTACCATAGTCATTTTTAGTGAGCAGAATAATTATGATTAGAACTTTGTGGAACAAATTTACCTCTCCCAGGAATTTCTTTTCTGTAAATCAGATTGCAGTATATGCCCATAGTCAACTCTCACAACGGGAAGAGACTGGATCTCAGAATCTCTCACTTCTTCAAGGCGTAGTCAAGAGGCAAAAAGAAGTTAGATGCAATGTTCTGTTTGCTAAAGGATTATGTCTGTGATCAACTAGTGAAGTTCAGCTAAATTTTCAATTAAAAGGACTTATCATTAGAACTGTTAGCTTTGAAAGTAGGCTTGCTGAACTCAACTCCCTGCATTGATATGCAATATCTTGCGAATTTAAATATAACTGGCAGAATTAGGAGTATAATTTTATTTCATGAAATCTATAAAGATGAATACCCCTGTCTTAGAAAACAGTAATAGGCATTATAAATGTCCTAATTGTTCTTCCCTTAACAGAGATATTAGCTCCAAGAGGTTAACGCAACTCTGCCTCCTCTAACAGAGTAGAGTTATATGGGACGAGATGTCAGGTGGTCCCATTATTCAGTTCCTTGGGGCCCAGGATGGGGAGAAAGTGACGGTGCTGAGGTCAGCAAGGAGATTCATATTTCATGTCCTTGGGGGGTAAAGCGGAGGTGGTGCCAAGACCAAGCTAGAAATGGATGTCAAGCTAGGCTGTCAGTCCTGAGGCTTCAGCCAGCAATGGAAAAAAGGTTTCAGGCCAAACAAGGGATGTTACTCAACCAGGATAAATCTTCCAGTGTCTATACCTGTGGGATTATCTTGTCATTACTAGTATGCATTTGCCAATATGAGCCAGGTTTACTTAAGTGGATTAGGACAATATAAATACTTTGCTTGTTGTATGACTCCAGAAATCTGCTCATCTAAATATTTTTAAATACTTTGTTTAAAATATGCAGCTTTACTCTTTAATATGGACTCAGTTGGGTAAAGTGTGAGACTAGCAGTTACTTGGTCAATCTCTCTGCCCATAGGTAGGCTTCCTTCATTCATTCCAAGCAGATGAAGGTCTATCATCAGGAAGTCCAAAGAAGATGTGCTCACAGCTTTCTCAGGGATTTTCCTAGAAATTGAACTGTGTTTACTGAAGAGGAGAAAAAACAAAACAAAACTTGTCCTCCCAGAGATTGTGCTTCCCAGTTCCAAAATCACCAAGCCAATATGCACCTTATCTCCTCCATTGTGCCTTGATCCCTGCTATATTGTCCTAGTGACACCTTTCCATGAAGCTTTTCTAATACAGCAAATTTGCTTTTCTTATTTCCAGGGGTATCAGAACAGGAATTATACACTTAAAAATGTATGCACTAGAGGCTATGCAAACAAGTCAAGTCTAAACATCACTTAATTTATCAAGCAAGAAGATGGAAGCTCCTTTGCATCTACTCAGGACAGGTGCACAATTAGAAGTGAAAGCTATACCGCATGCAGTACAGCTGGACATGTGCCATTGCTTAAACCAGGAATGTGAATAGTAAAGCCCCCTCACAACTTGTAACACTGGGGCTCTTACAAGAAGGCCCAGCACTTAATCTCCCTTCCAGCAGATCACAGCCCTTATGCCAAACACTCTGATGCCTTCTGCTCCAAGCCCTTCTTCAAAGAAAGAGCTAGGGATACTGCCAAGACAGCCACTATCTTTCCTCTGAAAAATGGATCCCAGTGGCATTTGTGCAATGCTACTAGGGTTGGATTATTCCTCTAAGTCAGTTTGAGAGAAGTTCTACAGTGCTAGACTTTTAAAGTGTGCTCTTAGAGGAAGGAAGCCACTCAGCCTCTCAACCACCTTCCTGTCTCCCCAAGATCCCACCCACACAAACACACACATATACCTAAGTTCACCAAAAAAAATGTCTTTTAGACAAAACCCTAGAGGAAGTCTGGCTCTGTGCACAGCACTGCAGAGGTGCTATTTGCATTTTGAATTGTTTTTAAGGCAAGAATTTATTAAGCGTGCAGCATACAGGTATTAAACATCCCCTGCAGGCAGTGCCTCTATTGTGCAGATTCATTTATTGAAGAGAGTGCTAGTGGTAGTACCAGTAGTAGCTGATTGCTGCCATTTATTGGATGCCTCCTCTGTATCAGATATTGTTCTTAGTACTTTATATACATAATTTCCAATCTTCACATCCCCCTTTTAACTTAAGTTTTTGCTTGTTCTTCTACTGATGCTGAAATGGAGGCTCAGAGAAGTTTGAACACATGCTCTAAGGTCACACTGCTCACCCCAACAGCACGACAGAGTCAGAAGGTAGGCTCAATTCCATCTTGATTCAAAGCCTGAACTCTTCACACTGCACCACCTCCAGCCTTTTTTCACAGTGAGAACAAGGTGGGAAAAGGTGCATAGGTTCCAAGTCCAGTGTGTCAGTTAGCAAAATCTCCTTGGAAATAATTTATGACCCAGGATACTTAGTTGAAATAGAGTTGACTTCTTGTATGACTTTACTTTTCTTTACAGACATTTTGGCTCTCTTCTGTGAGTTCTCCTCACATGCAAATATAAATACTTTCAGAAAATTGTCAAATATGAATACTGAGAATGTCCCCCCCATTTACATCTCATCAAGGCACAAATCAAAATGCTTTTGGGTATATTATCCATCTTTCACTGTTTGTTCTCCTCTGCTTTACCAGTCCATGTCTTGTCTTTTGCAATTCAGCCATGTAGAATAAAAATGCACTTGTTCTATAATTGAAAATGAATCTGGAGAGAAAGGGCTAAGTCATGCAGTGTGTGAGGAAGACAGGTCATGGGGAACATTTCCTCTCCTTCCACACACCAAATGGTTTCATAATCTGTTGTGAATGTAAGGATATGGAGTGCAGTCCCCAAATGCCTGCATTAATTTTTTAAGTTTTAAAAAATTAAAAATAACATCATAAGAGTGACTGTAAGTGAAGAGGATTACTAAGCTATAGATTATTTTATTTAATAATAGGTTCCATGTCTCCAGATTACCTTTTATTTTATGAACCTAGGCACTTTATAAAACATTCATCTATTGAACATTCTACTTCCTTCTATATGGAATAATTCTCCTCTCTCATCACTCTCCTCTCTGCTCTGCCTCTCCCTCCCCTGGCTAACCTCATTCATCTTTGGGGGTTCATATCAGCTATCACTTCCCCCAGAAGTCTGACCTAACTCCCAAGTCTGGGTTAGGAGGTCCACTTACAGACCCTCAAAGCACTGTGTGCTCCCCCCGTTAGAGTTCTTTGAGATCTCACTCACAGTTCTTTCCACTCTTACTCCTAACCAAATCCTAGGAGATAAGCATGTCCATGAAGATAAATCACCCATGTGATAACCCTTCCAACAATGAGTTCTTGAAACTCACAGGTCTTCCTAACTATTCACAGTTACTCTACTGCAGGGATCCCCAGTCCCCAGGCCACGGACTGGTATCCATCCGTGGCCTGTTAGGAACTGGGCCATACAGCAGGAGGTGAGCAGCAGGCATGAGAAAGCAAAGCTTCATCTTTGTTTACAGCCACTGTCCATCACTCGCATTACCACCTGAGCTCTCCCTGCTGTCAGATCAGCGGCAGCACTGGATTCTCATAGGAATGCAAACCTTATTGTGAACTGTGCATGTGAGTGATCTAGGTTGCATGTTCCTTATGAGAATCTAATATCTGGTGATCTGTCACTATCTCCCATCACCCCCAGATGGGACCGCCTAGTTTCAGGAAAACAAACTCAGGGCTCCCACCAGTTCTATATTATGGTGAGTTGTATGATTATTTCATTATATATTACAGTATAATAATAATAGAAGTAAAGTGCACAGTAAATGTGCTTGAATCACCCTGAAACCATCCCCACCCCCAGTCCATGGAAAAATTATCTTCCACAAGACCAGTTCCTGGTGCCAAAATGTTGGAGGTGCTCCTCTACTGCATTTGGACTATCCCTCCTCATGGCCACACTCTGGCTGGGTTTTGTCATCACCCAATCCTGAACCCTGATATTCTATTTCTTGGCCATATTTTCCAGTCTTCTGAGTTCTCTCATTTCCTTATTCCTACTACACTTGCTTCTTGGCCTCACAGGGTATTCTCGTTCTTTGGCTCCTCCATTTTCTTTTTTCTTTTTTTTTTTTTTTCCCAACCAGCAGCACTTTTTCTTTCCTGCCAATGCTACATCCCTGGATGAATTGCTTAAACTCTTTTCTGTCTTCTAACTTTGATTACCTTGGGTCCCTATTTTTCTACCATATTTCTCAGGAAAATCCCAATCCTGAATCAATGCTTCAATTCCTACCCCTATATCTACCAGATACACTGCTGAGAAAGAGCCAGTAGTTCACAGGGTTGGTTCCACTGCATATTCACAGATTCCAAGTTCATCTGAGCCTCTGGCATTAACCAACAAGCCTTTGATTTGTCCTTTGTCAGCACCCTCTTCTATTCCCCACAAAAATTATTCCAAATGTTTACCATCTATTTCCTACTCAGCCCCTAGATTCCTCTCTTTCCATAGATGATCTTGCCTCACACTTTATCAACAAAACTGCTATTAAAAAATGTGCTCTCCCTCACCTTCTCTTGCCTATCTATTAACTTATATATGCAGAGTATTAGTCTGCTCAAGCTACGATAACAAAATACCACAGACTGTGTGACTTAAACAACAGAATTGTTTTCTCATAGTTCTGGAGGTTGGAAAGTTCAAGATCAAGGTTCTAGCATGGTTGAAATCCTGGTGAGGGTTTGCTTTTTGGCTTTCAGGTAACCACCTTCTCACTATGCCCTCACATGGCCTTTCCTCAATGTATGTGCACACAGAGAGAGAGTGCAATGCTTTGGTGTCACTTCTTATAAATAGGACATTAATCCTATCAGATAGGAGCCCCACCTGTATGACCTAATTTAGCTTTAATTACTTCCTTACCCCAAATAAAACCACACTAGTGGTTAGGGCTTCAACATATGAATTTGGTGGGTGATGTAGGACACATACATTCAGTCCATAATATACAGACACAGCAGTTTTGATTCCTTCCCTCCAAACTCAGAAAATCTGGTATCCTTCTCCCCAGTAATCAACCTCCCAGTAGTCAACCTCCCACCTGGGACCTTGTTCCCATCTCCCTGGACACCATCTCCTCTAGAAGCCTGCTCCAGAAGTTTTCTCCACCCTATATCTACTCTATGGAGAACATGAAAGAAACACAAGGTGGCATCCCAGACCTCAAATAATTTTAGATTTGCTTAGAGAGACAAAATTAAGAGACATTGGGCCAAATATTAAAGCAGACAGGCAGGACAGGTAAAATCCTCAGCCTAACTAATATAGCCTTATGGATCTACCACCCAATCACAAAAAAATCAGTACTGGAAGGGACTGTAAGGTCATCTGATACTCCTGTCCCAGGCAGGCATCCAACTAAATGGACCAAGAAAGACAGTTGTCTAGCCTTGCATTAAAAACCTCCAGAGAGAAATTCCTAAAGTTTCCATCCCAAATTGGCAGTTGCATTGTCCTTAGGAGCATTTAGAAGGGATATATTTTGATGGTGAGCCAATCCTTTCAATTTTCTCCTATTTCCTAAAATCCCTCATTCAAAAAGACCACAAGGCAATCAACTAAAATTACTTTCTAGAAATGAATAACATGAAACTCTGGGAAAGTGCAGTCAGCCACTGGACTATCAGAGTTCTGATAGCTCAATTTCTTCTTGGAGGACTTGATGGCCTCTGGGATATAACCATCTGGGATATATACTCTTTTAGAGTAGTGTGGCCTTTGCCTGGTAGCCAAAGGTAACCTGAGCATTTCTATTGAGGGACACACACACACACACACACACACACACACACACACACACACATGCATTTATTGGCCCAACAAGAATCTCCGATATACCTCCCACTACTTTTTCTTTCTCCCTAGGAGACACAGTTCTGAAGCTTTGAAGTTTGCCTGGCCTGCTTGATGGAAGTCATCCAATCCTGTCCAAGTGACTGACAGAGGCTTTGCAACAAGGTCATTAACCCTGGACAGTTAGCCAAAGCCAATTCAGGAGTCACTAAGCTGATGCTCTCTGTTGGCTATGAAGCAATCCTCCTTCCCTTCTAGCCTGCAGCATCACAGAGAGACACTGGAGCCTAAAAGTGAGGACTCCTGCACAGGCACAGCCAGAATCCCCAAAGAAGACTGCTACCAGTGAATGTGAGACCTTCTGTAATAGTCATTAGGGTAAATTTCCTTCTTATAAATATTTCCTTATGTTATAGCCAAACTGTATGTACAAGATTTATATTTCCCAGATTTTCAACTTTAAAACAGTTTTCCTTCTTGGAAGGATTTAGTCACTACAATGCATAAAGAAGGCTTGAAGATATTGGAAAACAGTGTAATGGTGTATTGTAAAGAACCGGGAACAAAATTAAAGACAAGTTGAAGAACCCAGACCTATCTCCACTACTAATTATACAACAATGAGCAAGGCTGAGTCAGTTGTATCCATGACCCCAAAATAGAGGAACTAGAAACACAACACAATTCAGTTGAAATAAAATGATACACATATTTATGACATTATTACCATGCATATTTTATTAAAATTGACTACACTTTTAATAACAGAATCTAAAATAATTTATTGTCTTAGTTGATTCATTTCAAATCATCAGTTTCTCCCATCAACTTTAAGAGGCATAATGGCATGGAAGAAAAGAGTGTTATATGGGGAGTCATTTTATCTCATTTCACTAAATGAGAAATTCAAGGTTCAGAAAGAGTAAATTACTAACCCAAGATCTCTTAGCTTTTAAATGGCTGAGGCCAAACTTCAGCCCGGGTCCTCTGATTCTAAAGTATGATTTACTCAGCATAAACCTTACAAGTCACAAGTGGTCTGGGTCCTATCTTTAGCCTCCTTAAACAGAATAACTGTCAGCCCACAATTTTCTATTCAGCAAAATTAAGTTTCGTAAATGAAGGAGAAATAAAGTCTTTTTCAAACAAGCAAATGCTGAGGGAATTTGTCACTATCAGACCAGCCCTACAAGAAATGCTAAAAATGGGTTATAAATCTTAAAACAAAAGGTTGATGTGTGCCACAATAAAACCTCTTGAAAGCATAAAACTCACGGAGCCTAGAAAATAATAACACAATGAAGGAAAAAAGTAACTAGGTAACAACATGATGACTGGAACAGCACCTCACATCTCAATATTAACATTGAATGTAAATGGCTTAAATGCTCCACTTACAAGATACAACTAAGCAGAATAGATTTTTAAAAGTCACAAACCAAATATCTGCTGTCTTCAAGAGACTCACCTAACATGTGAAGATTCTTATAGACTCAAGGTAAAGGATTTGAAAAAGATATTCCATGCAAAGAAAAACCAAAAGCAAGCAGGAATGGCTATTCTTAGATAAAACAGACTTTAAAACAACAACGGTTAAAAAAAAAAAGTCAAAGCAGGTTATTATATAATGATAAGAGAATCAATGGATCAATCCAACAAGAAAATATTACAATCCTAAATACATATGCATCTAACTCTGGAGCTCCCAGATTCATAAAACAATTACTACTAGACTTAAGAAAAGAGAAAGCAACACAATAATAGTGGGGGACTTCAACACTAGACTGATCATTGAGTCTAGTGATCCAATAACAACACCAGACTGATCATTGAGGCACAAAGTCAACAAAAAAACCCTGAACTTAAACTGCACTTAGAACAAATGGACCTAACAGATATTTACAGAACATTCTACTCAAGAACTGCAGAATATACATTCTTCTCATCAACTCATGGAACACTCTCTAAAATAGACCACATGATAGGCCACAAAACAAGTCTCAATAAATTTTAAAAATAGAACTCATACCTAGTATCTTCTCAGACCACAATGGAATAAAAACTAGAAATTAACTCCTAAAAGAACCTCAAAACTATACAAATATATAGAAATTAAACAATCTGCTCCTGAATGATTTTTGGGTCAACAATGAAATCCAGACAGAAATGTAAAAGTTTTTTGAAATGAATGACAATACTGACACAAGTTATCACAACCTCTCTGATACAGCAAAAGCATGCTAAGAGTAAGGTTTATAGCACTAACTGCCTACACCAAAAAGTCTGAGAGATCACAAATTGACAACCTAATGTCACACCTCAAGGAACTAGAGAAATAAGAACAAACCAAACCCAAAACTAGCAGAAGAAAAGAAATAACAAGGATCAGAGCAGAACTAAGTGAGATTGAAAGCAAAACAAAGAGAGAAAAAAAAAAAAAAAAAACAGCTGGGTACAGTGGCTCATTCCTGTAATCCCATCACTTTGGGAGGCCAATGTGGGTGGGGATCACCTGAGGTCAGGAGTTCAAGACCAGCCTGGTCAACGTAGTGAAACCTCATCTCTACTAAAAGGAAAAAAATTAGCCGGCCATGGTGGCACATACCTGTAATCTCAGCTACTTGGGAAGATGAAGCAGGAGAATCACTTGAACCCAGAAGGTAGAGATTGCAGTGAGCCAAGATTATGCCACTGCACTCCAGCCTGGGTGACAGAGCCAGACTCCATCTCAAAAAAAACCAACAAAACAAAAGATCAATGAAACAAAAAGTTGGTTTTTTGAAAAGATAAACAAAATTGATAGATCATTAGCTAAATGAACCAAGAGGAGACAAGTTTTAAATAAGTTCAATTAGAAGTGAAAATAGAGACATTACAACAAACACCACAGAAATACAAAAGATTGTTCAAGACTACTATGAACACCTCCATACTCACAAACTAGAAAATCTAGAGGAGGCCGGGCACAGTGGCTCACATATGTAATCCCAGCACTTTGAGAGGTTGAGACAGGCATATCAGTGAGACCAGGAGTTAAAAACGAGCCTGGCCAACATAACGAAACCCCGTGTCTACTAAAAATACAAAAAATCAGCTGGGTGTAGGGGCACATGCCTGTAATCCCAGCTACTCGGGAGGCCGAGGCATGAGAATCACTTGAACTAAGGGGGTGGAGGTTGCAATGAGCCAAGATCATGCCACCGCACTCCCACCTGGGTGACAGAGCAAGACTCTGTCTAAAAAAAAAATAAAAAAGAAAGGAAGAAAAGTAAAGAAAATCTAGAGGAAATGAATAAATTCCTAAAACATGCAACCCTCCAAGCTTGAGTTATGAAGAAATAGAAATATTGAACAGACCAATAACAAGTAGGTAAGAATGAATCAGTAATTTAAAAACTTGCCAACAACTACAACAAAAAAAATCCCAGAGCCAGATGGATTCACAGCCAAATTCTATAAATCATCAATGACACAAACGCATGGAAATACATCCCATTCTCGTGGATTAAAAGAATCAACATTGTGAAAACCACCATACTGCCCAAAGCAATCCACAAATTTAATGCAATTTCTATCAAAATACCAACATCATTTGTCTCATAATTAGAAAAAAATCCTAAAATTCATATGAAACCAAAAAGGAGCACAAATAGCTAAAATAATAGTAGGCAAAAAGAACAAATCTAGAGGCATCACATTATCTGACTTTAAACTACAAGGTTATAGTAACCAAACCAGCACGGTCCTGGTATAAAATTAGATACACAGACCAATGGAACAGAATAGAAAATGCAGAAATAAAGCTGAGTAATTACAACCAACCGATCTTCAACAAATCATAAAAAAACATCAATTGGGGAAAGGATACCCTATTCAATTAATGGTGCTGGGGAAACTGGATAGCCACATGTAGAAGAATAAAACTGGCTCTCTATCTCTACCATATTTTAAAAATCACCTCGAGATGGATCAAAGTCTTAAATCTAAGACCTGAAACAGTAAAAATTTCTAGAAGAAAACCTAAGAAAAATTCTTCTGGACATTGGTCTAGGCAAAGAATTTATGACTAAGGCCCTAAAAGCAAATGCAACAAAAATAAATAAATAGGACCTAATTAAACTAAAAAATTCCTGCACAGCAAAAGAAACAATCAGAGTAAATGGACAACCCACAGAATGGGAGAAAATATTTGCAGGCTATTCATCTGACAAAGGACGAATATCCGTAATCTACAAGGAACTCAAACAAATCAGCAAGAAAACACAAATAATCCCATCCAACAAAATGGACAAATGACATGAATAGACATTTCGCAAAAAGAGATATACAAATGGCCAACAAACATATGAAAAACATTCTCAACATCACTAATAATCAGGGAAATGTAAAGTAAAACCACAATGAGATACCACCTTACCCCAGCCAGAATGGCCATTTTTAAACGTCAAAAATACAATAGATGTTGGCATAGATATGGTGAAAAGGGAACACTTAAACACTGCTTGTGGGAATGTGAATTAGTACATCCTCTATGGAAAACAGTATGGAGATTCCTTAAACAAGTAAAAGTAGATCTACCATCCAATCCAGCAATCCCGCTACTGGGTATCTACCCAAAGGAAAGGAAACTTTATACAAAAAAGACACCTACATGCATATGTTTATCACAGCACAGTTCACTGTTGCAAATATAGGGAACCAACCTAAGTGCCCCTCAACCAATGAGTGAATAAAGAAAATGTGGTATATATATACACCATGAAATACTACTCAATCATAAAAGAGAACAAAATAATGTCTTTTGCGGCAACGTGGAGGGAGCTGGAGACCATTATTCTAAGTGAAGTAACTCAGAAATGGAGAACCAAATACTATATATGCTATCATATATGGTATATGGTATCACTTGAGCTCAGGAGTTCAAGACCAGCCTGGGCAATATGGCAAGACTCCATCTCCACAAAATATACAAAAATTAGCTGGGCATGGTGGCATACATCTGTAACCGCAGTTAGCTGGGAGGCTGAGGCGTGAGAATCATTGAACCAGGGAGGCAGAGTGAATTAGTTCAATCTCATTACAAGACTGGGTAAGGTATAAAGGAAACAGATTTAATTGACTCACAGTTCCACATTGCTGGGAAAGCCTCAGGAAACTTAACAGTCATGGCAGAAGGCAAAGGACAAGCAGGCACCTTCTTCACAGGGCGGCAGGACAGAGTGAGTGCAAGCAGGGAAAATGCCAGATGCTTATAAAACCATCAGTTTTCATGAGACTCACTCATTATCACTAGAACAGCTTGAGGGAAACCGCCCCCATGATTCAATTACCTCCACCTGGTCCCACCCTTGACACATAGGGATTATGGAGATTACAATTCAAGATAAGATTTGAGTGGGGACACAGAGCCAAACCATATCACAGAGATTACAGTGAGCCAAGATCACCACTGCACTCCATCCTGGGCAACAGAGCAAGACCTGTCTTTAAAAAAAAAAAAAAAAAATGCAATTAGGAATGTATCTTTTGCATTAGCTGTGACAGCTTTAGTGTGGTCTTCAAAAACAAATTACCACTTTTCTAGACCATGATACTCAGATAAAGAATTCTTCATGGAAAGAGGTTCAAACAAAATACTTTTTTTACTATAGAAATAAATCACCAACTTACTAATATTTACACGAAGTTATGAGGAGTATAATGCACCATTATAAAGAATGGGTTAGAGCAGTGTTGTCCAACACAAACATGAAACAAGTAACTTTAAATCTTCTAGTAGCCACATGTTTTAAAAATAAAAGGAAATAGGTAAAATCTAGTTTAACAATAATATTGCATTTAATTCAATATATTCAAAGTATTCTTTTAACCTATAATCAACATAAAAATTATAAGTGAGGTATTGTACATTCTTTTTTATTTTCACACTAAACCTAGAAATCAGGATTGGCTATATTTCAAATGCTCAGTAGCCATATGCAGCTAGTGGCTACTGAATTGGACACAACAGGGTTAGAGACATCTACTCATCCAGAGGGATGCCCATGGTACATTTTTAGGGGGAAAAATGGAAAGTGGAGGATATTATGTAGTAAGAGCTCATGTTTGAGGAGGAAACCTAGGCATGTTGTCATATATGCTTGTATGGGCCTATATGAGCATGAAGAACGATGGCAAAGTATATACACATCAGGCTTTAACACTAGTTGTTCATGACAATAGGATTTGAGGGGACTGGGTACTAGACAGAATATTACTAGCTTTTTAAAATATACATCCTTGTATTGTTTCACATATTACAATGGCCTGTATTAGTTTTGTAATTTTCAGCTGGGTACAGTGGGTCTTGCCTATAATGCCAGCACTCTGGGAGGCTGAGATGAGAGGATCACCTGAGTCCAGGAGTTCGAGACCAGCCTGGGAACATAGCAAGACCCTATATCTAAAAATAATTTTTAAAAATTAGTAGGGCATGATGGCATGCACCTGTGGGACCAGCTACTCTGGAGACTGAGGTGAGAGGCTTGTCTGAGCCCAGGAGGTCAAGGCTGCAGTGATCCATGATCACATCGCCGCACTCCAGCCTGGATGAAAGAGTGAGACCCCGTCTCAAAAAACAAGATTGTAGCCGGGCGTGGTGGCTCACATCTGTAATCCCAGCACTTTGGGAGGCCAAGGCAGGCAGATCACGAAGTCAGGAGATCGAGACCATCCTGGCTAACAAGGTGAAACCCCGTCTCTACTAAAAATACCAAAAAAAAAAAAAAAAAAAATTAGCTGGGCATGGTGGCAGGTGCCTATAGTCCCAGCTACTTGGGAGGCTGAGGCAGGAGAATGCTGTGAATCCGGGAGGCAGAGCTTGCAGCAAGCCAGGATCACACCACTGCACTCCAGCCTCGGTGACAGAGCAAGACTTCGTCTCAAAAAAAAAAAAAAAACAAGATTGTAATTTTCCTTTAACCTACTGAATAAGTTGCCAAAAGTTTCTAAAATTTATTAAAGAAGAGAGATTCAGTTGCTCTAACAGGCAGGTAAGCACAAGCTTTCTGGAAGAAGAGAAATTAAAGACATTTTATCTTTTACTCGATACACATAATGACAACAAATTTAGAAATTATGTAGAAAAATAATAAGTTGTCATTTGAATCTTAGAAAAAAATATTAAGGAATGAGAAGTCACCTCCCACCCTGCCCCATCTGAAGACTCCTACTTCACCTTGTCTGGTATCTCAGCTACATGCTTTCCATACTCAAGTTCTTCTCTCCATTTTAAATAAAAGCATCAGAATTTTAAAAGCCCATTAATAACAGGACAGAAGTAATAAGGCAGACTCCTAGGCAGACCAAGGCTACAAACTACTCTGAGGGATGGGTAGTAGACAGTAGGATTTGGATGCAGTTCTCCTGAAGGTAGATGAAGATGCTAGGCCAAACCAACCTAAGGCAGAGAGCAGCCAGGAGCAGGTGGGAGAAAAGAGTTCAAGCAGGTCTCAGGGGAGAGCCTCAAGATCATCTTCACCACCATTCCCTGGTGATTTTGCTGCCTGTTCCTGCAGTTCGCCAAATTATGACATAATCTTTGCACAGGACAAAGGGACATAAAAAACTGTGCCAACAATCTTGAAACTTTTGACCAAAATATACCTTAAAACACACCAGTGATCACCTAGATGATTCAGGGAAACTAACTGGAAAGAAGAGTTGGCTGAATAACTGGTTCTCTAGTCCTTGTAGGTTAGGAAAGCAGTTCCCCAAAAAATGAGATGACATAACACGGTCATTTCACTACTCAGCCAGAGCCCTTTTCCATAGTTTTTTCCTGAAGAATTGTGTTCCATGTCCTGACATAATCAACATACAAGACTTCCATGGACAGATAGATTCATCTAAAGGCCATATCAAATGGTGAGCTATTGTTTCACCGGCTGACTCCCATACTAACATATGTGAAAGAAACTCCCATGATGATGAACTCAAGATTCAAGTTCAGAGCTCTGAAAGGAATAAACCAGCAGGCACTGATGATGTTTTTAAGGTAGTTGTATGAATCAAGGTCTAAAAAAAAGAAGAAAAGAAAAAAAGACAGAGAATGTATTGTTAAATGTGGCAGGAGAAATGGGCAGTGAGACAGGTAACAAACCTGCTGTTTGCTGTGTGCAGTTACTCACAGCTCTCTGATGCTATACGCCTTTCTTCAGTAAGGTGAAAACAAGAGTTCAAGAGAGTGTTTGTACAAATAAAAACACATGTCATTTAGGATACCCACTAAGGGAAAGGGCATCATAATTTTGGGTCTCCTAATCCATCTCTGCCAGTGTCTCCCTCTGATAGTTTCATTGAGGCATTTTAAACATTCCATGATGTCAAAACTTAATAATAATGTGATTTATTCTAAATTGCCCTAGATTTCCTTAATAGCCTATTACGAATCCATCAGACATTTATTTGTCCAAAGTCTTGAACTTTTCTATAATTTCAGTGTGTGATACATTTTAGAGAATAAAAGTTCCAAAAAATAAACTCTGTGAAGGCTTTCCTTGTGTTTTTTCTTAAAATGTCTCTCAGGTTTTAAGGATTGTCTCTAAATTCTGTTATTGTTTGGTTTGACCTCAGGTCAATGCTGGTGCCATTCAAGTCCTCCACAAGTTTTGTAACTTCTAATATACCACCCTTAACCTGTATGTACAGAATGGCTACAAAGCTAAATTTCTCTTACTGTTCCTACTTGGGATTTTGTCTTCATCCATGTGGGTGGCTATTTTAAAACAGCATAAATTAGGTGGCTTATAAACAACAGAAAATTATTTCTCACAGCTCTAGGGAATGGGAAGTCCAAGATCAAGGTGCTAGCAAATGTGGTGTCGGTGGAGGGCCTCCTGCTTCCTGGTTCAAATACCTGTGTTCTTGCTGTGTCCTCAGATGGTGGTAGAGGCAAGCCAGCTCCCTCAGCACTCTTAAAAGAGCACTAATCCTATTCATGAGGACTTTGCCCTCATGACATAATCACCTCCCAAAGGTCCCCCCTCCTAATATCATTCCTAATATCACTACCTTGGGGGTCAGGAATCAACATATTAATTACAGTGTGGGGTGCATAGCAAAGGTTTTCAGCGTGAATGATTTTTCCACTAGAAATGACATTAAAGGCCTTAGCCTCACATAAAGCCCCAACTTCATGTCAACGTACAAGGTCCACATGAAACTTCCAACAAGAGAAATGTCTAAATAAAAGAGTGATAACAAGCCCCTAGGAACATAGCATCCATTCAATAAGTTGCTTGCTAGACTAAGGGCATTAACCACATATCTGTAGCTCATTAGCTTCTTACCTCATACTCATCCTCTAGTTCAAAATAAACGTCAGTTTATCCAGAAATCTCCATGACCCTTCAGGTCCAGGTTATATGCTCTCATGGCCCCCATAGCTTCCTCTAACTGCCTTTTCATCACACCACATTGTATTATAATTTTCTGTTATTTATTTTTATCCTGTTTCCCAAGCCAAACTATAATTCTCATGGCAGTCTTATTCTCAGACACATACCCAGTATCTAACACAGAGCCAAGGACAGTGCAATAAATATATGAGGAATCCATGAATGAGTTACTTTATCATAAATAAGCATTTTTAACTGATGTACCAAAACTATGTAATGTGCTTCCTCAATAGCTTTCTAGGCCATAGGTGACTGGGTCCCATAGGAAGCCTCTATCATACCATACACTCACCTTGCAGCAGGGCTCAATACTTTAATACACCCAGAAATTGATTAGACTTCACAATTTACTAACAAAAAATACTTTAGTGAAGATTATATAGGAAGATGGGAAAGAAGGTTTACATTCTCATACCATAGCAAAACTTTCTTTAAAATCCCTTGCATACTTTTCTATTCTTTCCCATGAAATTCTCCTTGCACAGCCACCCACTTTTCCCCCATGGGCTCCTTCTCCCCAGCCCTTCCTCTGCTTCTCTTCACCTCTATGTGTTAGAAAAGATTCACTCTAACTTGCATCTGCCCCCTCATCACCCAGCCCTATAAATACAGTAAATGCTTCAACCTGGGATCCACCCTCATTAGAAAGCAGAACCATGCATCCAAAATAAGTAAGTTGTCCCTGAAACATATTTTCAGATGGGAGTTTCCAGAAGATAGGGGTCCTGTCCACTTAACCAGCCAGACCAATTCCACATGCAGTCTACCTTCTGGGCCTCAAATCCTGAAAGACTGACTACAAGAGATTGCATTTTAGCCCGAGGGTCCTGTGACAATCATCTCTTTCCTCCAAGAGGGAGGGAACAGAGGTTTGAGCAGAAACTGTTTTTAAACATGTTTCAAGGACCTTGAAACACCTCCTACCACGAAGACATAAAATACTATGGATTCTAATTATCTCAGTTAAGATTCAACTAGAGAAGCAGAACCAGTAGGAGATACATATATTAGGAGATTTATTACAAGAAATTGCTTACATAGTTGTTGAGGCTGGCTAAGCAAGTCTGATATTCCTACGGCAGGTAGTCAGAAAGGAAGATCTCAGGCCAAGGTCACGGGCACAGGCCAAAGTTGTCCTCCATAAGCGGAATTCCTTCTTTTACCTGGGAAGACTCAGCCCTGTTTTTAAGACCTTCCCCTCAATTCAGTCAGGCCCGCCCAGCTTATCCTGGGTAATCTCCCCTACTTAAAATCACCCAGTAAGAGCACTAGTTATATCTGCAAAATACCTTCAGAGTAAGACCTAGATTACCATTTGATTGAATAACCGAGAACTGTAGCCTAGCCAAATTGACACATCAAAGAAGCCATCACTTTAAATAAAGAACGGAGGTCCCATTCTAAACACTTCACATATCTTATGTCCTTTACTTTGTACAATCACCCTATATGATGCTATTATCTCTATTATACACAAACTCTTCAGGCTGATTCTTGGTTAAAATGCCATTGGAAGGCAGCAGCTTCTATCTCGATCCAGTTTATTTATTTTATTTTATTTTATTGAAACAGGGTATCACTTGGTTGCCCAAGCTGGAGTGCAGTGGTACAATTATGGCTCACTGAAGCCTCTATCTCCAAGGCTCAAGCAATCCTCCCACCTCAGCCTCCCAAGTGGCTGGGAATACAGCTGTGCACCACCACACATGGCAATTTTTTTTTTTTTTTTAGTAAAACCAAAGTCTTCTTATGTTGCCCAGACTGATTTCACACTCCTGGCCTCAAGTGATCCTCCCGCCTCAGCCTCCCAAAGTGCTGGGATTACAGGTGTGAGCCACCCCACCCAGCCTCCATCCATTTTAATTGTCAACCAATGGCTCTATATTAGCAGCGAGAGGAACGTGAACTGAGGGGAGAAAATCCCTTCTTCAACACCCAGCAGAAGGACCTGAGAAAAGGCTCTTGATCCACCCACCATCCAGCTCAGGCTGTGCAGCTCTTACTTCCTACTAAGAGTGCTCATCAAAGGATATGCAGGCCAAAATTAGTGTAGAGAGTGAGTGCACACCAGAGTTTCTTAGCAGCAATACTATTGACATTTCAGACTGAATAACTCCTTGTAGTCGGGCCGGGGGATGTGCGGCTGTCCCGTGCACTGTCAAGTTTAGCAGCAGCCCTGACCAATACCCACTAGACTCCAAGAGTCCCCCAACCCCTCCACTAGCAACAACCAAAAATGTCTCCAGATATTGCCCAATTTCTCCAGAGGGAAGGGGTGGGAAAGGGGGGAAAAGCAGCAAAATCTCCCCAGTGAGCGGGGTAGACAGAGTTCCTCTAAAGGAAAGGCTGGGGCTACAACAGGGCCATTTAGAAACAGAGGTCAGTGGTCTCTCTCTAGGGGAGCCACCATCCTTTCGGAATATAATACTCTCTTTCTCACCTTCAGGCAGATGACACTCCCTCAGTCACCCCTCCCATTTGCCTGGATGATACCTACTTATCCTTCAGACTCCCTGAGCCCCTCAAGTCCAGGAAAGGTGCTCCTCCTCTGTGGCCTCTACTGAGGCATCCGTTGCATAGTTTTCTTGCCTGTTGCTCACACTAGACCTAAGTTCTACCCCAGCAGTAGCTGAGTCCTACTCAGCACTCCTGCGCCTGTCATAGTGCCTAGACTCTTGCTCGATTCATGCTCTTGTTAAAACAATAAAATCTAGGCCCGGACCGGTGGTTCACTCCTGTAATCTCAGCACTTTGGGAGGCTGAAGCGGGTGGATCACCTGAGGTCAGGGGTTCGAGACCAGCCTGGCCAACATAGTGAAACCCTGTCTCTACTAAAAATACAAAAAATCAGCCTGGTGTGGTGGCTCATGTCTGTAATCCCAGCTACTCGGGAGGCTGAGGCAGGAGAATCACTTGAGCCCATGAGGCAGAGGTTGCAATGAGCCGAAATCCTGACACTGCACTCCAGCCTGGGCAATAGAGTGAGTGAGATTCCATCTCCAAACAAATAATAATAATAATAATAATAATAATAATAATAAAATCTAAATGTTATTGATTGTATACTATATGCCAGGCACTATGTAAAGAAAGAATGAGTTAACTATAAATAATAAATGAATTAATGTTGAAAGAATACATAAAATAAGCTATATATTATTCATTGTGGCCAAAATTGTACTAATTATCTCAACATTTAGAGTATTTCTAAATATACAACACAAAGAGTAACAATTTTCAAAGAATTGGTACCATATGAAATGCGTTTTACATTAAAACTTTAATGAACATAATTTGTCTCTCTGTGATGATACAGAGGCCCATTTAAGACATTTCTGTCTTGAGGAGTCATTATTAGAAATAGCAATTATCACATTTCTGCTGGGCATGGTGGCTCATGCCCATAATCTCAGCACTTTGGGAGGCCAAGGTGGGAGGATCGCTTGAGCCCAGAAGTTCAAGACCAGCCTTGAAACACAGCAAGAGACTATCTCTAATATATATATATTAGATATCTAATATATATATAATTATAATATAATTATATATATAATTATATATAAATATATATATTAGAGATATATATATTTATATAGATAGATAGATAGATAGATATTAGATATCTAATATATATATAATATATATATATGTATACACATATAAAAATAAAACTGTCAGATTTTATAGATAGGGGAAAGTGTCACACAATATTCAGTTATCATTGATAGAATACCAGATACACAGCCTTTTCTATGGCACAGACATGAGTTTAACATAAACTTATTCACTTTTGAACCCCTGAACCATAGTGAAAGGGTCACCAGATTTTCCCTCCCTCAAGAGGCAACTACGATGGGTCCAATAAGACATTTCTATTTGGTACTTAGCCTGAATTTTACACAAGACACTAAAATGTTATATTACTTGAGCCAGATCCATCAAAGCTAATGAGCCCTCTGCACTTTACGGTTCTTTCTCTCCATCATGGACTATTATCAGTGACCCTATGAGCCCTTCCCTTCTGAGAGCTACCCAATGGCTCAGCTGCAAAACTCTGGCATCAGCACCTCCTAGTCCTTCCGCAAGCAGCCCTGCATTTCTGTGCAGATGGCCACCTAGGAATCAATTCATCACAATTGCTCCGAAGAGCTCAATACAATTAAAAATATGCAATCTGGAAAAGTCCCAAGCCCAGACCATTGCCCTAGCCCTCTCTGTTCATGCTCAGCCCTGATCCTCCAGTGGTCGAGGAGTGACCTAGAAGGAAAGAGACAAGTTTGCTCATGTTCAGTACTCATTGGCCATTTTGAAATTGCAGGAGAGCAGATGGAGAAGTAACCTCAAATGAATATTCATAAAAAAATCAATTATCTACCTTCTGTGCCACCTGCCCTCTCAACCCAACTTAGCCCGCAGCTGCAAGAGGCAGGGGGTCATATACCCAAATCACAGCCTCACCTCGAAGGCATCTGCAGAGGCCAAGAGTCCAATGCCAAGCCTGGAACTTTGGCACACCTGACCTGAAAAGATGAACTGTTTTGTGTTTGTGACCTTTAAAACAAGAACTAAAGCCATAGGAAGATGGCATGGGGTGGTGGAAAGAACAAAACCTTCCAAGTAAAGCTGGTCTGGGCTCAGATCCCAGCACTGAACCTTCTTAACTCCTGTCCCTTAACCCTGATTAAACTGGACAGGTCGCCCACATGCTGAGCCTCATTTTCCACACCTGCACAGTGCGGATAAAACCGACCTGAATGGGGGTAGGGCACAGATTGGGCAGACTAAGTAAGATAAGAAATACGAAGCTATGAAGCACCCAGCCATGGTAGGAATAAGCAAACATTAGTTCCTCCTGCCCCAACAATACCATGTCACAGGGGAGAGATTGGATTTACATGCATCAAAACCATTTTAACAGACTGCTTAGGGATGGATGGAGATATGTGATTCCTGGAAGTTTTATAACTCTAACATAGGACTTTTCAGGGAGTTAAGATATATTTAAAGGATTTGCTATTAATATAAAATGTTTCTGAAGTATTTTTCAGTTGTTATGTTAAATAATATAGCTCCCTTGCACAAATCCTGTATGCCTGCTTCCAAAGCTGTAACAAGAACAAGGTCACCAGGACTTGCCCAGCACTAAAAAATTTAGAACATCCCATTTATCAATTGCACTTTTAAAGGGCAGAATGGTAGAAATGAACGGAATGGAAAGGCCAAGGTCAAGGGCAGGGACGCCCATTTGCCCAAAGGCCTCATTTTGACTGAAGGACTGCAACCTCTCCTCTCTCCAGCCACACACTTGGTTATTAACTGTGTTTTCCTCCCCTCCCTCATCCCCCCATTCCCAGTGGGAAGCAAAGGAACCAATTCTATCTTTGCTGCCCCCAAGTTAACATTCCCCTAGCCTAGGCCAGATCACCTTTTCCCAACCTTCTCACAAAACCATCTCAAAAGTGGGACTCCAGCTTCCTACAGTGAAAATTCCAGCTCTCAACATAATTACCTTAATGTGGAAAGAGGATGGGGGTGGAGGGGCATTGGCAGTTAATATAGAAGGGTCCTGTGGAAGAAAACCATTTTATGTGCTTATGATTTGCATCCAGGCTGTCTCCTTTTTTGTCTTTTGTTGGTTTTCCAAGTTTGTTCATTTGAGTGTGTGTTTGAAAAAGCAGAAGGTGAAAGGAAGTGGAGAATTTGGGTGAACGATCACCCCTCTGGATAAACAACCTGGGCTCTTGATTTAATCATGCACAGAGAGCAGTGAATTATTCTAATCAGGGGCTGCAGAACAGCTTTCCTTGGCCAAACCATTATTGGAAGCAAGTTGCTGGAGGCACCTGGGCCCCTGCCTGCCTTTCAGACAGCCAGGTGGCCACCACCATGATGATCCCAAGCAAGGACAGATTACAGACAACCCAGAGCCCTGAGTAACCCAGGATTCTACTTTCCCATCACAATTTCTCACCCACCTCACAGGGAGTGGGAGAAAGTCTGACTCCATGTTGCATGTGACACACCTGCCCTCTCCCAACAGTCAATGACATTCACACCACCCCCTTCCAGCAATGGCTGTGGCTGCTCCTCAGCTCCTGGACTCCTCCAGCCCTTCAAAACTAGATATTGACAGCTTGGAAGAGACAGGACAGAAAAGAGAGCTTCTAACCTGTTCTCACCACCTCTCCTACCCAGAGCAGAGAAGTACGCATTCACCAGCCCATCACCAGAAACCTTAAGTTGCTCACATCAGAAGCTCAGTTTTGAAATAACGAAACTTCATATTTAGGGGTGGGAACAAGTGCAGATTTTTCTCTCAAACCTGGAGTTATGCAGGAGTGCCAGAAAGAGTGGGGACAGAGTGGAAGAGGAGGGAGAGGGAAGGAGAAAAAGAAAAGCTTCGTTCATAGAACACTGCTGATTCGGGTCAAGCGGCCAGGCAGATCTTTCTAAAGGTTCATGGCCATCCTCCTACACCATAGCCTGACTTCTTCTAGAGGCTTGGAAAAGCAGCCCTAAAGGAAAACATACCTCCTTCCCTACACCTGCTCTCTGGAAGCACCTGGGGTGAGATGAAGAGCCTGGACCTCACCTGTAATGTATATTTCCCCCTTTTCCAGCCTCCTTTCTGCACGGCCATGTTGTACTCAGGACCTTTTCTCTCTCTCACCCTTTACTCACAGACCCATATACTCATTTGCCCTACTCACCTAGTCATTCTCAATCTATCTCAGCCCCAGTTCCACCCATCGGAAACACCTGCTCACCCCAACTGGTTCAAAAGTCCCTCCCTTCTCGGAGGACTTGATGAATGTCATCTATTCAAAGCACGAGGAGGAATCCATTAGGCCACAGAGCTGATACTTGTCATCGCCATTCCCTGGTTCTCTTCTATTACATTTTTCTACTGTTATTATTCCACAGAAACCCTGATGGAAATCACTGGGAGTGATTAAGACAAATAGAAAAAAGCAAACAGGATTCTCATGCATTCTGCTCCGGAGATGCAGAGGCCTCGTACGGCAGGCAGAGCTTCTCATGTGACCCACGGGCTCAGGCACAGTATTTATCAGCAAAGCTTCACCCAGCTGGAATGTCAATGAGACACTGGAGGATTATATAACGGGAAGACGGATGTGCCCCTAGTGAGTAGTATGGAGGTCAGCAAGTCACTTTGTCCAGCTTTAAATCTATGAGGTGTGACATCTTGGCAGACCTGGAGATCTCCCTTGTTTTCTTTTTGATAGCAACTCGACATATTGCAGCGTGGGTCGCTGTATATATTCAGGCCCTGACAGCTCCATAGAATGCCTTTCCCGCACACAATGGGGACATTCTCCACCACAGTCTGCAACCTGAAGCTGGGATAGAGCTGGTATTCAGACCCAGCAGAAAGGCCACTCAACCACAGCTGAGAAAAGGGCTCACTTGTCTGCCCCAAAGGTTCAGGAAGAAGTAAAGATCCTGCCACCCCATCCAAGCTGCCTGGTTGGGATGGTGAGCAGTCAGGTTAATGTTCAGCTGCATGCACCAGTGCCTGGCTTTGTGAAAGGCTGAGCAGAGACCCCATCAACCCCTCCCAACTGTCATTCCAGGAAAAGAGATTGAGGATGAAATTTTAAATCTCCTACCCTATGCACAAAACCTAGCCCAGGATACTCTCCCGAAGATAACCTGGTTCTCTGTAGAGTGACCCCGGGTGACATCTCCTATAGTAAAGATATTCGGATGTGCTGAGATACTCTCCCCTACCCCTTGGATCCATGGCCTGTGGTCTTCCTTTCTCCTTTCCAGTCCCCACTGCCAGCTTGCACCCAGTAGCTAATGTTTTCCATCTAGGGAAGCTCCTCTCCAATTCTCACTAGCAATGGAAATCTCATCATTGCTTTTGCACGCAACATTACCTCTGCCTGGAATGCCCTTCTCTCCCTCCCTGCCCTTTTGTCCAACAAGAAGTTCCCACTTCCAAGATCTGCTGTGACACCATCTCAGACCCTCACTCTCTGGTCTCACTGACCACCCTCTGCCTCCCCACTGTGAAAGTCCCTTTCATAAAACATTTGCTACACTGTTTGGCAATTACATGCTCACATGTGTCCTCCCAGAAGGCTAATCTCCTTGAGAACAGGAGTATTTTATTTTGTTCATCTTCATTTTATTGGTCTCTGAGTCCCAGCCAGCACAACAAGCATCTTAGGTGAATTGCATGCATTGACCAAGGCCACGATCTTGCTACTGAATTCTTCAAATCTCTCCCAAGACCAGCATCATTCAGCCAGATGTGTGTGGTCCTGCCCTCCTTTTCAGAGCACAGAGGGAAGCCACAAAGGATGCTTATCACCTCCTGACTGTTCTCTGTGAAACCTCTCATTTAAGATAGGCTTCTATGGCAGGCCACATGAAGTAAACCTTTTAAACTGTGAGGTGAAGCCAGGTTTGGTGGCAAAGCCCCTTCATAACACCAGGAAGGTCAACAACAGTCTGGGAGAGAGTCAGAAGAATGGAGAGCTCCCTGCACTATAGCAGGGCCTCCTATCCTGACTTCTTGTGAGCGGCAGTGTCCTCATTCTCTCAGGCCACAAGCCTGAGGACCCCAGCCCTGTAGCCAGCTCCATGAGCCCTAGACCAGCCACCAACCCCTGAGGGCCTTTAGGCAGAGGCAGCTCTCATGTGGGGTGTCTGAGGGTGGGTGACCACAAACCAGGGGCAGCCACAGGGCATCAGATGCTTCACCAGACATTTTCATCCTGCTGGTTTCTGTGGCAAACTGTTCTTTCATATGGATGCCTCCAGCTTTGCTGTTTTGGCTCAGGGTTGCTTTATCTATTCAGGGTCTTCTGTGGGATACATTTCATAACCCACCAGAGCTTCAACAGATGAGAAGGGGTACAACTTGATGAAAGAATTACTCAAAGTGGAAGGATCACAATAAAGGCAATGGGCCTCTGTTATTCCATCTAAACATCACCGTGCTCCAAGCCCAAGGGCAGCTGGCTCTTCATCACAATCATTCTCAAATTTATGGGGCCTGGCTAACTTTCAAGCATATCTCTTGGCAGAGAGATTCCTACAAGCTGGATGATCTTGATTGCATCCACAGGGAAGGAAAAAAATGCGCACCTGACTGGCCCTCATATTAAGTCCCTTAGTGTATTTCCCACCCACCCCTTCCTGCCTCCTTGGTTAAAAAATGGGAGAGGCATTATGAAGTCTGGCATGGTGAAAAGGGAATACGATTTGGAGTCACACCTTTACCAAGGTTCAAATCTCAGCTCCACCACTTGCTAGCTGGGTAACTTGAACAAGCTCCATGATCTTGCTAAACCTCAGTCTCTTTATCTTTAAAATGGGAATGAAAATACATAGCTCAGAAAGCTAATATAAGGAAGAAGATAATGTCTATGAGGCATCTGGCAGAGTTCCTGAAATGGAAGCAGCTCAGTCAATGCTACTCCTAACTTCACTTTAACTCAGGTTCTAAAGTGTAAGTGTAACAAGCATTAAAAGAAGTACATGTCAAATAAGTTTGGGAAGTACTTGGTTAAACAAATGTAAACCCATTTCTTCTCTGTAGGACTTCTCAGAGTCTTTAACCTGCTAACGTGAGCTGTAAATCTCTAAATCCCAGGCCACTATGACCACAAAATTCTTATCATGGAACGTCACTCAGGAGTAATGTTCTGTGATTTGCCATTTAGAAAATGTGCTTTAAAATAAAGAGAAAATAGCAATTAGATGCCACGGCTACTCAAATGATCTCTTCTTCTGGAGTCTGTAAATGGCCATTATTTCCTCTTAGGAAAACCATCACCAAAAAAAGAGAATACAAAATCAATTTTCTTTCCCAAAACTACTGTATAAAAGGACTGCTTATCCCAAGCCTTGCATTTTCCTAGACATGGACCCTCAGGTACTGCATACTGCTGGAGCCTTTGCCGCTCATATCCCTGCCCATATTCCTCAGCACTTGCTTCTCTGACAGGCATTGAAGCCAAAAATAAAAGTAAAAGGATAAATGGCCAAGAGCTTTTTAGGTTTCTGTCTGATTTTATGCTTCACAAATGAATTTACACCAAATAGAGATTCCTGGACCAATTTGTAGCTGCAGAGAAATTTTCAGCCATCTTATTAACTTTGCGTGCCCTTGTTTAAAAAAAAAAAAAAAAAAAAAAAAGCAGGCTAAAGATTTCCATCACCAATTGGCAAAGAAAGGAACAAAGTACCAGAGCCCAGAGCAGTTAAGCCAGAGAGCAAACTATCATCAGAGGAGGGTACAGCCTCCCCAAGCATGTAGTTTAGCCCAAAATTGAATTCTACAACCATCACTTCTATTCATCAGTGTGGATTCTGGCCTGTTGTGAAACAAGCCAATACTGCTGGCAAGTAGATTTCATTTTGTAGAGGAAGGGAATTAATACGCACACTCAGTCTTTCCAAAACTATCTATCAGGTATGAATAGCCACTATAGACACTTTTGTCCAGTAAAATCCTGCCTCGAGGCCTGCCTAATAGCTTTACACGTTCGTTTGTGGATTAGATTCAAGCACAGTTTATCCCTGCGTGCAGATGAGAATGTCAGACGGCTCACCTTCACCTCTGTGCCCTGAATCCAGGGGCACACTTAATCCTGCTGCTAAGTCAGATGCATGGCACACATGTGTCGACCTGGGGAGGTGAATGAGTGGGGAAAAAGGAGCTTTGAAAATAAGAGTTAATGTTACCAAGGCTCGGCATCAAAATCTCCCTCTGCACGTCTTTGTTTCCTCTTCCCAGCTCTCTCCAGCTGCATTCCTCTACTCTTAGCAATATCCCAGGGCCTAGAGCAGTGCCAGTCCTACTAGAGTTGAGAGACCAGGATGGAGGTAGCTAGGTAATCTCTAGGCGACTCCCTCACCAACTTCCTCATAGCCATTCCAGGGAGGTGGAAACCAAGCTCTAGACAAGACTCTGGAGACAAAGGCCTCGCCTTCCTTGGGTCACTCATGCCTGAGTCCAGCCCTCTGAACCACAGAAGTGGGAATCAAACCACTAGGATCACCTGCCCCTTGGTCCTCGGAGGTTGGGGTGGGGGAAAGTGGCAAGAGTTATGAGGAAACTGTGGCATTCAGACTACAAAAGTTGTGATAAATCTGTGTATGAGTCTGTCTTTCACCCAATCACTTCATGTAGAACATCATACTATCCCAAGCAGACCCTTCAAACTAAATAGCAAATCCACTAACACGAGATCAATCATATTTACCCATCTGTGTTAGCCCATTTTGCATTGAAAAGGAATATCTGAGGCTGAGCAATTTATAAAGAAAAGATGTTTATTTGGACTCACGTTTCTGCAGACAGTACAAGAAGCACAGTGCCAACATTTGCTTCTGGTGAGGGCCTCAGGATGCTTACGGTCATGGCAAAGGTGAAGGGGAAGCAGGTGTGTCACAAGGCAAGAGAAAGAATAAGACAGAGAGGAGGAGGTGCCAGACTCCTTTTAACAAACAGCTCTTGCATGAACTAATAGAGCAAAACCTCACTCATCACCATAGAGATGGCACTAAGCAATTCATGAGAGAGCCAGCTCCATGACCCAACACCTCCCACTATGCCCCACCTCCAACACTGGAGATCACATTTCAACATGAGATTTGGAGGGGACAAATATCCAAACTATATCACCATCCTTCAGTGGTCAGCTCCTCTCTGTAGCCATCTCAGCCTTCCCTCCCTCCTCATGCCCCATCATCTGTGTTCCTGGGCACCCTATACCCACCTCTGGGATAGTCCATGCACATGGCAGCATGAGTCATGCATTTATGTAACTATCTTTTCTGCGAAGCTGGGTTCCCCCAAGGCAGGGTTCAAGCCTCAGGCATTGGTAGCCCTCCAATATCATGCCCTGTTCCTGGCGTATGGTGGATCCTCATGTTGGTGGTCACTGTTAAAGCCCAATCATAAAGCCAAATGGAGTGATGTTACCAGGTCTTAGATGTCAGAAGGTCCTTGTGCCTTGACATAGGTTCAGCATAAGCTGTTATAATATACAGCAAATACATGGGACCCTCTTAGGTTCCCTTTCCTTTTCCAGACACAAGTCCTTTGACACACGTCAGTGTTGTTCCTGTCGATTCAACACCCCATCCCCAAGTTCTGAGCTGCAGAGGCATGATGAAGCAATTTCATCACTGTGGTGAATCTTATTAATACCAGCACACAGATTGGCCTATTCATCAGTGCATATAAAAAACTAGACACGGAGAAGGAAAAACTTGACCATAGGCCAAGGAGTTTGCGGGGCTTATATTTATCCAAATTATTTTGGCATTAATACCATGCTGCAAAATCTACAAAATCGAAAACGCAGAACTCTGCAAATGAGCAAGGTTAAACTAAGACCCGTTGCTGCAGTTATTTGTAATTACCACTCACCGCCTGAATCTGCAGTGAGCTGCCCAGAAACAGCCTGTGCTCCCCTGGGATTCTGCCCATGAGGTCCCTGGTGCCACCTGCAGCCTCCCAATGCCATCACCAGCCTCGGAAAGAGAGTGAGCATAGGCGTGGGAGGCATTAACCAGAGAGAGGATGCATACAATAATGAGATCAAAATGGAGGTGAGGGCTTGTGCATTCAGGTCTGTGGATCAGGCTGATGATAGCAGACAAAAGTACAAGAAGGATGCTTACTTCTTGGCCTCAGTCTTCCAGTAACATGGCCAAGAGTCAAATCTGCTCACCACTCACAAACTGTGAATGTTTGGGCAAGTTACTTATCCTCTCTGGGCCGGTTTCCTCATCCATAAACTTGGAAATCATGGCCCCTGTGTCATAGGGCTGTCATGAGGATCAAGTTAACAATATATAAAAGTGTGTTTGAACAGTGTCTGGGGCATGATGTGGGTTACAAGTTTGTTGTTATCTTTATTTGGACTTGGTCCTCCTTTCTGATCACCTTACTAGGTGACATCATATTCAGCTTTTATTCATTCATTCAGAAAACACCTACTGAGTGCAGCTGGACTACACTTTCCTCTGCATTGGCCAAACCCAGACTCTTTCAAGGCCCACTTCTCCATGAAGCTTTTCCAGTTATCCCCCATGGACGTGACCATCCCCTTCTCCCCACTTCATTTTTTCCTCTCTTTTAGCACTTAATACTTTTAAGTACAAATCATAGTTTAAAGCTTCCTGAGGACAGAACCAATGTCTGATTCATTTTTATGTTTCACACAGCATCATCTCTCACATTGAGTGTGAAGTCATTAAATAGTGTGGAATGAATAAAGGAAAACTTAGAATGAAAAGCAGGAAAAAGCTGCTCTCTGGGCTTCTCATCATCAGAGCCTGCTTTTAAAAGTAGCCAGGAGACCGTAAATTGAATCCCCTACAAAAAGTATTTTGTACTTAGTTTATGCACTGCACAAACCAACACGTCATTTTTTTACATGGGAAAACCCAATGTCTTCACCATAGGATCTAATAATCAAGAAAAAGGGAAGAACCCAGTGCCCATTTGCAGTCCTGAATGCTGCCTCCCTATCCCTGCTCCAGGGTCACTGAGCTTCCGGGGAATCCAAACACCTAACTGTCACCAGACTCCCTGTGGTTCTGCTGAGGCCTTCCCACTGCCCACAGTGCTGGGGTCAAACCTGCCTTACCCTCCCTAAAACTCTCACTTTCTCACAAAGCCTACCATCTCATCTCACATTTCACCATGATTTGGGGACCACAGAATGAATGTCCCCATTTCCTCCACTTTACCCCCGTCCTTTTCCCTTCCACCACATCTGAGAAGACCAACCACTCTCCCTTCCAAAGGCCTTCTTTCCTGGGCTCAGGCTACCCTCCCCTTGTTCTGACTTCCCCAATCCTGCTTTCTCCCTCAAGCCTTTTCCCCCCCTCCACTTATTAGGCCAATCTCTACTCCTGTACAAACTTGAGAAGTTTACTTAACCTCAACTATAAAAGCTAAGATAATTTTTTTCTTTAGGTTTTTTCTTGATTTTTTGGAAAGACAGGCAGGGTCTTGTTCTGTTGCCCCAGCTGGAGTACAGTGGTGCAATCATGGCTCACTGCAGCTTCGAACTCCTAGGCTCAAGCAATCCTTCCACCTCAACCTCCCAAAGCAATGGGATTACAGGCGTAAGCTGCTGTGCCCAGACAAAAACTAAGATAGTAATAAAACTCCTCTCTCAGATCTCATATGAGAAAGGATTTGCAAAGCATAGGGCTTACAAAAATGATAGGCATTTTCATGTCTTCCTGTGGACAGAGATCACCATTTTTACTCCTCTTGGGATCATCCACAATGTCTTGCAATGGGTATGGCAAATAGTAGGAATTCAATAGATGAGGTACATATTAGCTTAATGAGTAAGGCCCAGTATGAATGAATCAAAACCCACACATCGATTTCACTAATCAATTTATCTCTAAGTGAGAGTGTTTGGCCTTAACACCTTACTCTCGATCAAGTGAGAAAATTCCTGCTGGGTGGACCCCATCTCTGAAAAGAGTCTTTTGGGTCAAATTGGTAATGAAGTTGTAATCTGAAACAGCTTCATCCCTGAGCTCCTAACATCTCTAGGAGAAAACTCAGCTCTTGGGTGTGGCTAAGATTCATATATGTCATCAATTTGTTAAGAACTTAGATTATAATCAATCATAGAGCTAATTTGTTAGCTGCAGAACACTGTTTTGGAAGGGTATTTTCGTTGGCTGTTTTCTTTCATTTTGTTTTGTTGAGACAGTATCTCGCTTTGTCACCCAGGCTGGAGTGCAGTGGCATGATCATGGTTCACTGCAGCCTTCCTGTGCTCAAGAGATCCTCCTGCCTCAGCCTCCTGAGTAGCTGGAACCACAGGCGTGTGCCACCATGCCCAGCTAATTTTTTATTTTATTTTACTTTTTGTAGAGATGAAGGTCTCACTATGTTGCCCACACTGGTCTCAAACTCCTGAGCTCAAGTGATATTCCTTCCTCTCCTCCCAAAGGATTGCAACTACAGGTGTGACCCACTGCACCCGGCAGAACATTGTTTGAATGCTGTGGTATATAAATTTGTTGATTTCTTTAGGCCAGTGTATAAACATTATTTGTTGATGTAAATAATCTGTTATATGAACTTGTTGGTTTTGCTCATCTATATACCCTAGGTCTTCAGAAGCTCTGATGAGCAGGGTGTCGCACGTACCCAGGCCTCCCCAACGTTAAGGGACAAAACACCTTTCCTATTGCACACACTGCTGCCCCCTTAAACTGCCATCCTATACCTTACTCTCCTTCCCTTATCAAACCCCGGTCACAATAGCCTGCAATACTCCAATATTTGAAGCTCCTGAAATATCATCAGTTCTGCTCCACTCAGCTGCATTCTCCAATGACCTAATTACCAAATTCAGCACATTTTATTTGATTTTCTACAATGTTTCAAACTGCTAGCCAGCCCATCTTTTTTGAACCTCTTGCCTTCTTTCCCAGACAAAATAACATCTCTGTGCTCCCCATTGTTCCTCAGCCCCAACCTGCACCTCATTTCCCCAACTTTAGGCCCCCGTTGCTGATCTCCTGGGTCCTAGGGGCTCACTCACCCTTTGACTTCAGCAGCAACTTTTCTTTTTCCTTTTTTTTTTTTTTTTTGAGATGGAGCTTCACTCTGTAGCCCAGGCTGGAGTGCAGTGGCACAATCTCAGCTCACTGCAACTTCTGCCTCCCAGGTTCAAGCGATTCTCCTGCCTCAGCCTCCCGAGTAGCTGGGATTACAGGCACTTGCCACCACGCCCAGCTAATTTTTATATTTTCAGTAGAGATGGCGTTTCACCATGTTGGCCAGCCTGATCTCCAACTCCTGACCTCAAGTGATCCACCCACCTTGGCCTCTCATGCCTGCTGGGATTACAGGCGTGAGCCACCACGCCCAGCCCAGTAGCACCTTGATGAGAACACACATCTGCAACTCAGGCCTCCCCAAGGCTGCAGCCTAGAATGTCCAGCGGCATGTGGAACACCTCCACCTGGGTGGCCTGCAGCTCAGCAGGCCCAACACGGGATCAGTCCCCATTTTCCCAAACCAGCTTCTCCCTTGACTCATGTTCCTCATCAGGAGCCAGGCTCTGTCCTGTTACATATCCCACAAGAACAGACTGAGTGCCTACCCTGTGTGGGCATTGCCCAGGGGCGGGGGCTGCAGCAGTGAGCAGGACAGGGCCGCTGTCCTCCTGGATGGGGGAACTCACAAAATAAGCCAAGAGTAAACGTAAAATATCATGTCAGGTGGTGATGAGCACTGTAGACAAAAATACAGCAGGCTTAGGAGAGCATGGTGGGGAGGCCTCCATTTTCTTGTCTTTTTCTTACAGCTTTAGGAGTTTCTAATGTTTCACACGGGTATTGAACGCTCTGGGTCAAGATGAGCTCATTCAGTAAGGGAACCTGGAGAAAGAAAAGAAGCAGAGGACCTGTCCCAGGGTGTGTCGACATTTGGAGACTTGGAGAATGAAAAGGCAGCCTGGGCCGGGTGCAGTGGCTCACACCTCTAATCCCAACACTTTGAGAGGCTGAGGCAGGCGGATCACCTGAAGTTAGGAGTTCAAGAACACCCTGGCCAACATGGTGAAATCCTGTCTCTACTAAAAATACAAAAATTAGCCAGAATTAGTGGCACACACCTGTAATTCCAGCTACTTGGGAGGCTGAGACAGGGGAATCACTTGAACCCAGAGGCGGAGGTTGCATTGAGCCAAGATCACGCCATTGCACTCCAGCCTGGGCAACAGAGACAGACACCATCTAAAAAATAAAAAAATTAAAAAAAAAACAGACAAAAACAAAAAGGCAGCCTGGAGACAGAAGGAGCTGTTGCTGCCTGAAAGTTAGAAGAAAATCAGGAGTGCACTTTCCCAGAAGCAAAGCAAAGAAACATCTCAAGAAGAGTTGGCCGAGCCCAGGACTCCAGTAGGGTGAAGACTGAGCATCGGCCACTGGCTTTGGCAACCTGGAGCTCGAAAGAGAGGAGACAAGGGTAGTTTCGGTGGTGCATGGGAGGGAACCTGTGAGAGAATGGGACGTGAGGGACGAAGCAGAGACAGCAAGAGCACACAGCCCTTTCCAGGAGCTTTAAGAGAAACAGGAGCAGAGAGATGGAGCAGGAGTTAAAACTAAGTCTCGTACAAGGCGTTTTATGTTAGGAGATTCCAGCATATTTATATGCTGATAAGTATGAGCCAGGGGAGAAGGAAAATGTGAAGATGTCAGGGGAAAAAAGTGATCACAGAAGCAATCACTTGATTGGAGGGAGGGTTTAGGAACCAAAGCACACGTTGGGAGTTTGGCTTAAGACAGGCAGAGAGAGTTCTCGTGAACTCCTCCCTTAGATCCCTAATCACTTATCTCTAAGCTATATTTGTGATATCTTAAATCTTGAATCAATCACCAAATGTGGTATTTATTCACCCCATAGTATTGATCTTTTGTCACTTGATTTTCATTCTCACTGCCATCATTTGGTAACTAAATTATCACATCTTGGAGAATCACTTGAACCTGGGAGGCAGAGGCTGCAGTGAGCCGAGATCCCGCCACTGCACTCCGGTCCAGGCGACAGAGTGAGATTTCATCTCAAAAAAAAAAAAGGATAAAACATGTTTGTTTTAATTTTCAAACCATAACCACACTTAGAGGAGCAGGATGGCCAGTTTCTTTCCACAATTCCCCTCTCCAAATACCCTGAGTACAGATAAGGTGGCACACGCAGTCCATGGATCAGCTCATGAGAGACTCCAATGCTCCCCTTGAAGCTACAATCACTGATGTCCAGATGCTGGTCTCTGCTGCCTCCTGTCCCTTCCCTGCTAAGGCAGGGGTCTCTGTTGGAATCCAGAGAATGAAGCAGGGAAAGACAAGCCCCCAGTAGCTAGCCACAATGGTCACCTTGTTCATCAACATCCAGCAGACAAGACAAGAGGAGGAGAGATTGCCCAGTTAGATTGTGTGAGTCAGGCCTGGAAGGGATACCCATCACCACACCTAAAGAGCCTGGAATATTTGGTCTAGCTGTATTCCCAGGAGGAAGAGAAAACAGGTTTGTTGGATGGTAATGACACATGAACATCTTATGAACCTGGGATAATAATAGATGTTGCATAGCGACTGACTGAGGATAAGAGATTATAGGTGACACAAAGTTTCTTAGCATATTACTTGGCACTTACATGATGGGTAAATGGTCAGCTTCCTAAGTCTTCTCCCTTCTTCCCTCCTCCCTAGTCTCTCTTTTCACCAATCCTTTCCACCCTTTGTTTCCTCGTTAGTATTTCTAAAAGTTCTATTTTTCTCAAGTCATTCCTCCTCGCCACCCCATTCAGAAAATGCTGGTAGCTCCCCCATTGCCTTCAGGACCAAGTCCACATTCCAGAACCTGGCATTAAGGCTCCCACCCCAAATGGATTGCTCTTCCACACCTATTCCCATCATGAAGCTGCTCTATTCTCAGAACACACCAGGTGGGTTCGCTGCAAGTGTAATGTGTCCCATCTCTGCCCCCACCCAAATCTTATTCATGTTTCAAATACGAATTCATTTCCTACCTTTTCCATGAGCCTCCTCTGACCACGCAGGCATCTCTTCCTCAGCTGAAGTCCTGTAGCACACATCATCTCTTCTCATTGGACATGTGTGACATTTCTTCCCATTATTCATTAATCTGTGTGAATCTTCCTCCCACAACTGTGCTGTAGTTCCCTCAGGCCAAGAACCATGCCTCACTCTAGATTGCCTAGCACAGTCCTTTTTGCAAAAAAAAAGATGATTAAATAAATGTGTTAAGGCACACATTTCAAGAGTAAGATGTACTAGAAAGAGCTCAGATCTGAGCTTTAAA
The DNA here is from genome assembly GCF_008728515.1 of Papio anubis. Taxonomy (NCBI): domain Eukaryota; kingdom Metazoa; phylum Chordata; class Mammalia; order Primates; family Cercopithecidae; genus Papio; species Papio anubis. The sequence continues at coordinate 139,258,852 of NC_044976.1, read as the reverse complement.
TCCCAAGTGCAACATTTGCAAGTTGCATGGTTAGAAGCAAGGTCTTCCTTGAAAACATCTCTAAGTCAGAGCTAATGACACCCACCTGACAGGGTGGTTTTGAGTATTAAGTGAGATAATGTAGATAAGGCACCTAATAAGTACCTGAAGCACGGTGGGCCCTCAACAAATTCCCTTCTCCTGCCACCCTACCTGAAACTGACCTAGAATGACAAGGGACAAACCTGTTAGGAGACAGGCAAAGATGACAAAGGCACTTTCCATTCCACAGCTCAGAGATCCTGTTCCAGGAAGCATCCGTTTTGACAAGGTATGAGGACTCTAAGGGAGACTGAAACTCTCAGGGAGACAATGAGATGCTAGCAAGCTAGAAATCAGAGGCATTTCAGGAACTATTTCCACCCCAACAGCCTGACCTCAGAAGGGCACTAGAGACTGCCTATGGCTTTGTACTGCAGGAAGGTGAGTGTTCAACCCTAAAGAGGCGCTGGTCCAGAAAGCTCTGGTTCAGTATCCCAGTGGCTGTGGTCTGACCTCTAGCCTGTTCTCAACCAAATGGAGGAAGATGGGGGGTCACTCAGGCCCAGACCAGAAAGTAGGCTCACCTCCCCCTTACTTGTTAGCAAATTTCCTAACCGGTCATTAGAAGAATCACTCTGTGGGACACCCAGTAGAGTCCATGCTATTAATAACATGATAAATGTGTACAACTCAGGATAAAAATAATGCTCTGTACCTACACAGGTGGATGTGTGCATGGGCCTGTATGTCCTTTGAAGCACCATTAACGATTGCACCTTTTTTTTCCAGAGCAGCCTCTGACACTTTGTAATCTGAGAAAAAAATGGCAGAACTTCTGCATCTCATATGGAGCAGTTGAGTTTACTGCCCACCTGTTTTCTCAGATAAACCCGAGTCAGGCTCCCGACTCTCCGGCCCACCCACCCAGGACTTTGCGCAGAGATTTGCCTTCATTTCCTCATCTGTACCCGGTGCGATAATACTTACCTTGCAGGTAGTCATGAGCGTTAAATAGAGGAAACTAATCTTCCTAAAGTGCTGGTATCGTGCTTGCTGTTCCAACCCTGATAGCCATCATTACATTATTACAAGTCAAGCTGAAGGGCAGCAGAATAAATTGTAAGAATGTATTAAGCATGGGTAGGGACCAAGTCTGGGCAGCCACAAGCAAAAATGAGAAAGGGATTTGCATGGTGGGACTGGCATTTGCCCATCTCCATTTTCGAGGCCTCTGTCTGGGTTCAACAGTTCTTCTAAGATCACGTGTGGCTGTCTGGCCACTTTATTTGTAAGTTTTCTCCGCTTCCAAGAGTTGTGAACTCATTTCAAGCAGCTCATTGGCAACCCTCCTGCCCATTCTATGCATATTTTACAGAGGACAGCTTTGAGGCTTAAGCAAAATGGCATTTGCAAAGCCACAGAGCTCACTGGTGGCAGAGCTGGGATATAGGACTATTGAATTCAAAGCCCCCCACTCACTCTTTACCTCCCTCCCCTTTCTAAAGCATGACCCACTGGAGCTTTCACAGCGGGGGCTATAGATTGTGGAAAAAAGTGGCAACATGATGGTGAACTTGCATCTGATCCAGTGATTCCAAATCCCCTTAAAACTGAGGCAGAGACTCCCCCAAAGGGACTGGTGAGCCCTGTGACTGGCCCCCCATCACCATGACAACACTCCTGTTCCAGCGCCTCAAGGGATCTCCACTCTCCTACCTTCTCACTTAGGTGGGAAAGGTGGGGTCCTCACCTACATGTACGGCCAAGTTTCCCGTAATTTAAGCAGATCTAGCTGGATCACTAAAAGAGTCTCTATGCTGCACGTTACAACTGTACATCTCAGCACCCAAAGCCTTCACTGGACAGAGAAAACCGTGCTTGGGTGACTCGTGACTCGACATTTGCTCTGAACGTGTCAGTACTGAGGAACATCGGTACCGGATCCCAGACATAGGGCTGAGCCCAGCTGGTTCTCATTCTTTTCTGGGGCCAGGCCTGCTGAGTGGTTTCATTTAATTGAATATTTTGATTGTTTGCTTTCTGTAGCCAGAAGCCTGCAGGCAGTAAATGCCCTTTTCCATCAGTTCAAGAAAGAAAATGTACCTGCCGAGGTAGTATTTGCTTCGCTGAGCTGCTGACTTATTTTAAGAACTAAATCTTTCCTGTTACTATATTTTTCACTCTGGGGTGTGCGCGCTCCAAGACTGACAGTAAATTCAGGTCTAGGGCAGGAGCATCCTCTCAGCGATGACGTAGCGCCACCTACTGACCATTTGCTCAACAGCAGCCACGTTCAACAGCTACGGTGATCTCGACAGACACGAAAATGTTTTGAGCTCTCAACAAGAAGGTCTACATGCATTCTTCCCTTCTCACATAGCAGAGCTTGCCCAGCAGAATTGTGCTCCTTTTATTTTTTAACTTAAATAAGTTAAGACACAAGGCTCCAGCAAGAAAGCTGAGCAAGTTCTCCACTTGACAACTGTTTCATACTTCCCAACTTTGGCGGCTGTCATTTACAAATGATGAGCTCATGAGAGAGGAGACTAATGCAACCCCCAGGTGCCCAAAACACAAGCATGGAGAAAGACAGCACTCCTGTGGAATCTGATGCAATCCTCTTGTCTTTTTTAGCCCTTCATACCAGTATTTCTAAACTTTAGATGCAAGATTATACTCACAGCACTTCTAAGGAGTATAAACCCCAGGGTAATTATTTACGGGTTACCACAGCAACTCATATGTAAAGAGTTGGAAAGTCCTTCCTCTGCGGTGATTGAGAGTAGAGATGGGGCTGTTTGCAACCCCCTAAACACATTGCCCCCTTGCCACACGACAGCAAAAATTGAGAATTATCATCCTGTCACCACCCAATGGCTCTGGGCCCTCAAGCTCCCAATTCCTCACGGATGTCTACAGCAGCAGAGTCTTTTGACCTTCGCACCATTGGGTTAGATAGGTCTTTGTTGTTGGGAGGCTGCCTGTGCATTCTGAGCACTTAGTGGCATCCTTGACCTCTACCCACTGGTGTCACTGGCACCCCACCACTGTCCCCAAACTTCCACCCCTGTTATAACAATCAAAATACCTATAGATATTGCCAAACGTTTCCTGGGGGTTCAAAATCACCTCTGCTTAAGAACCACCTATCTGGAAGGCAAATACATGGAATATAAGAAGAACAACAACAGTAATAATTACTAGTACTGCTATCATTTAAAAGGTAAAATTCCACCAGCAGCTAATGGATAAGTCATTGGCTTCCTAAAAGGCACTAATTATGTGCTGAGACTTTATGGCCTTATCTTATTTAGTCTTCACAACCAAGAAACCAGTCTGTGTTGACAAAGCATTCACATTACAAAGAAACTGAAGTTCAGAGATGCCAAGTAACTTGGCCAAGGGTGCAGAGCTGTCAGTGGCTGAGCTACCATTTGAAACCAGACTTTCCTGACTCTAAAATCCAAGCCTGTCACCACCTCCAGATCCCAAGGCCACATAGCACAGATAGTTCTGGAACAGTCCTCATTCTCAAAAGGTCTGACAGAGTATGCTAGTACTACTCAAATAATATATCTAGATTTAGATTTAAAGACATAAAGACTGTAGCTATCCTCCATAAGAAACTGACCCAAAGTGTGACTGCTGCGGAGGTTTTCCAATAGGGTAATAGAGCAGGTCAGAATCTTGGCCAGTAATTGACTGTATGGCCTTTATTTGGGGTCAGTTACTTAAGCTCTTGAAGTCTCTTCTTGTTCATATATAACATAAAAAATTTGTCAGAGCAATGGTACTCAACTCTGGCTGCACATTAAAATCACTTGGGTAGCTTTTTGATATGGTTTGGATCTGTGTCCCCACCCAAATCTCTTGTAATCCCCGATATTGGAGGTGGGGCCTGGTACGAGGTGATTGGATCATGGGGGCAGATTTCCCCCTTGGTACTGTCCTCAAGATACTGAGTTCTCATGAGATCTGGTTGTTTAAAAGTATGTGGCACCTCCCTTCTCTTTCTCTCTTGCTCCTGCTCCTACCATGAAGACATATCTGCTCCCCCTTTGCCTTCTGCCATAATTGTAAGCTTCTTGAGGCCTTCCCAGAAGCCAAGCAGATGCCAGTATTGTGCTTCCTATGCAGTCTATAGAACCATGAGCCAATTAAACCTCTTTTCTTTATAAATTACCCAATCTCATGTGTTTGTTTATGGCAATGTGAGAATAGCCTAATACAGAAAATTGGTACCAGGAGTAGAATATTGCTATAAAGATACCCAAAAATGTGAAAAGCAGCTTTGAAACTGGGAAATGGGCAGAGGTTGTAAGAATGTGGAGGGCTAAAAGACAGGAAGTTGAGGGAAGGTTTGGAACATCCTTGAGAGTTGTTTAATGGTTGTGATTAAAATGCTGATAGTGATGTGGACAATGAAGTCCAGCCTGAAGATGTCTCAGATGGAAATGAAGAACTTATTGGGAATGAGTAAAGGTAACTTTTGAAATGCCTTATCAAACATCTTAGCTGCATTATGCCCCTGCTCTAGAGATCTGTGGGACTTTGAACTTGAGAGTGGTAATCTAGGATATCTGGCAGAAGAAATGTCTAAGCAGCAAAGTGTTCAACATGTGACCTGGCTGTTTCTAACAGCCTATGCTCATATGTGTGAGCAAAGAAATGACCTGAAGTTGGAACTGATATTTAAATGGGAAACAGAGCATACAAGTTTGGAAAATTTGCAGCATGGCTGTGTAGTAGAAAAGAAAAGCCCATTTTCAGGGGAGGAATTTAAGCAGGCTGCAGAAATTTGCATACATATAAATGATCCAAGTGCTAATAGCCAAAACAATGGAGAAAAGGCCTCAAAAGCATTTCAGAGACCTTTGCAGCAGCCCCTCCCATCATAGGCCCAGAGACCTAGGAGGAAAGAATGCTTTTGTGGGCTAGGCCCAGGGACTCTGCTGCCCTATGCAGCCTTAGGACATTGCTCTCCACCTCCCAGCCACTCCAACTTCAGCCATGGCTCAAAGGCGTATAGCTCAAGCCACTGCTTCAGAGGGTGCAAGTCATAAGCCTTGGCAATTTCCATCTGATATTAAGCCTGCAGGTGCATAGAGTACAAGGATTGAGGCCTGGGAACCTCCACCTAGATTTCAGAGGATATATGAAAAAGCCTGGATGTCCAGACAGAAGCCTGCTGCAGGGGCAGAAGCCTCATGGAGAACCTCTGCTAGGGCAGTATGAAGGAGAAATGTTGAGTTGGAGCCTCCACAAAGAGTCCCCACTGGGGCCCTGCTTAGTGGAGCTGCACAAAGAGAGTCACCGTCCTCCAGACTCCAGAATGTTAGAGCCACCAACAGCTTGCACCATGTACCTGGAAAAGCCACACTCAATGCCAGCCTGTGAGAGCAACCATGGGGGCTGAACCCTGCAAAGTCACAGGGGCAGAGCTGCCCAAGGCCTGGGGAGAGCACTTCTCACACCAATGTGACCTGCACGTGAGACATGGAGTCAAAAGAGATTATTTTGGAGCTTTAAGATTTAATGACTGCCCTGCTGGGTCTTGGACTTGCATGGGGCCTGTAGTTCCTTTCTTTTGGCAGATTTATCCCTTTTGAAATGGGAATGTTTACCCAATGCTAGTATTCTCATTGTATCTTAGAAGTTAGTAACTTCTTTTTTATTTTTCAGGCTCTAGGTGGAAGGAACTTGCCTTGTCTCAGATGAGATTTTGAACTTTGGAATTTTGAGTTAATATTAGAATGAGTTAAGACTTTGGGGGACTGTTGGGGAGGCATGATTGTATTTTGAAATGTGAGAAGGAAGTAAGATTGGGAGGAGTGCCAGGGGTGGAATTATATGGTTTAGATCTGTGTCCCCACCCAAGTCTCATGTCGAATTGTAATCTCCAATGCTGGAGGTGGGACCTGGTGGGAGGTGATTAGATCACGGGGTCAGATTTCCCCCTTGGTGCTGTCCTCAAGACAGAGAGTGAGATCTCATGAGATCTGGTTGTTTAAAAGTGTGTAGCACCTCCCCTTTCTCTGTTGCTCCTGCTCCTGCCATGTAAGACATATCTGCACCCACTTTGCTTTCCACCATAATTATAAATTTCCTGAGGCCTCCCCAGAAGCTAAGCAGATGCCAGAATCATGTTTCCTGTACAGCCTGCAGATCTGTGAGCCAACAAAACCTCTTTTCTTTGTAGATAAGCTAGTCTCAGGTGTTGTTTTATAGCAATGTGAGAACAGCGTGATAGTTTTCAAATGGAATGCTTAAGCCCAACCCTCAGGTGACTCTAATAGATAGCCAGATTAAACTAGAATCTCTGGGTCCCAGGCAATGATATTTTTAAAACCCTCAGGTGACTCTAATAGATAGCCAGAATGGATACCCATGAGGTTGATGAACAGTGAGACCCTTCAGTTCTGTTTTTCTAACTTAGGTCCCAACTCTCCTAGGATCAGAAGCCATTCTTTTCTCCTTTACTGGGATCCATTCTGGGGGGTGGCTAGTTTCTCTGTCTCATAAGGCTGTCCCAAAAGCCTTGATTAATTTCCTGGAACTTTCTGACTGTCTCAACTGTCCTGCAGTCCCTGAACTGATCATTCCCAGCATCTCATTCTACCACCAAGAAGTATCGAAACCCCATCCTACTCTCCTGTGGTACATTTGGGTTCGAAACTCCTACCAAAGGCTGCAAAGAGCAGGGAACATGACAGAAGACAGCTGTGTCCACTGAAAGACTATCTTCTCCTTAGCCTCATTGAATGCTTGCCCTGTCTGACTTTAATAAGGTTAATTCTAATCTGTGGTTTTTCCGGAGGTGAGAGAATCTCCCCTTTATGAACATGACTCACTGGCTTCTATTTCAGCTCCCAAAGAAGAGTGATAATGTCTCACTTAGCAGGTGCCTGAGAGAAGCTTTGGCCTTATGAGCCCCGTGTTCTTCACCCTTTTCTATGCCTCCTGTCACCCCTATTTCTACAACAGGAGAGCTTCATGCAGCACTCTAAGATACAATGAACAATAAAAGTAATTTACATCACTTACTATACTCCAGATGCCAAGCTCTGCATAAAGTGTTTACATGCTTCATTTCATTTATTCTTCACAAGTCCCCACATGAGATGGTATTATATTATCATCATCATTCCCATTTTATAAATGAGGAATCTGAGTTGACTGTACTGCCTGTTCCTCTTCCTTAGCACTGGTCCCCACAGTCCACCCATTATCTGAATAATGTCTGTTTTCCTACTAGTCTGTATGCTTGGCAAGAGCAGAGGCCACATCTGGATTGGCTGACCACTTTATCCCCAAACTGGCAGGAGCAGAGCCAGAACTGAGACACAAGCAGGCTGGCCCCCAGGGCCTTGTGTGCTCACCCTCTGCTGTCATAGAAGGTGAGTCTGCAAAGCTGAGAAGTGGGTTCCTGGGAGGTAGGTAGGCCCTTGGGATATGTATGGGTCAGGAAAGCAGTGGAAGAGAGAGTTTTAGGAGGAAAAGCAATCATCAGCACTACATGCTGCCAAGACACCAAGGCTTCACCCACACAGAGCTTACCTAGTGCCAATGAGGGTCATTTTGGTGGAGCCGTAGGGCCAGAAGACAGATGGGGCAAGTGGAATGTGTAAAAGGTAAGGGTCAGAGTAAATGTGTGGGGACAACTCACTGGACTTGAAAGGTGGTTTTTATTTTATTTTATTTTCCACAAGAGAGACACAGAAGCAGATGGAAAGGATCCAGTTGAGCATGAGAGGTTGAATAAAGGGATAAAGGGCATAGTGGGTCCTGCTGGGGTCCTTAGAAGGAAGAGAGGGCTGGGCCAGGCTCAGTGGCTCATTCCTGTAATACCAGCACTTTGGAAGGCCGAGGCGAGCAGATCACCTGAGGTCAAAAGTTTGAGACCAGCCTGACCAACATGGCGAAACCTCATCTTTACTAGAAGTACAAAAATTAGCCGGGTGTGGTGGCAGGCGCCTGTAATCCCAGCAACTCAGGAGGCTTAGGCGGGAGAATTGCTTGAACCCGGGAGGCAGAGGTTGCAGAGAGCCGAGATCACGCCACTGCACTCAAGCCTGGGCAACAAGCGCAAGACTCTGTCCCATTAAAAAAAAAAAAAAAGGCTGTCTTTGGGGACAGATAAAGCTCCTCTACTATAACTGAAGGGCAGGCAGGAAAGTGAACCTGGTCACACAGGCCCAGGCGGGCAGTCCATGAAGGGAGATGAGGCCGGACCTGTGCTGAACTCTTTGCACCCAGCAGCACATTACACCCTGAAAGTGTGTATTCTCCTAGCCCCACTTCTCAGGTGAACAGGAGCTTCAAAAGTTAGGTAATTTTCAGAGGCTGGGAAGGAGGGGGTGAAGAGAGGTTGGTGATACACTCTGGTTCTCTGTCCCCACCCAAATCTCATCGTGAGTTGTAATCCAAATTGTAATCCCCATGTGTTGGGGGAGGACCTCGTGGGAGGTCATTGAATCATGGAGGTGGTTATCCTCATGCTGTTCTTGTGATAGTGAGTGAGTTCTCATGAGATCTGATAGTTTTATAAGGGGCTTTTCCCCCTTTTGCTTGGCACTCCTCCTTCCTGCTGCCATGTGAAGAAGGACGTGTTTGCTTGCTTGCTTCCCCTTCTGCCATGATTGTAAATTCCTGAGGCCTTCCTAGCCCTGTGGAACTGTGAGTCAATTAAACCTCCTCCATTTGTAAATCACCCAGTCTCGGGCAATTCTTTAGAGAAGCACAAGAACAGACTAATATAGTTGGTCAGTGGGTCCAAACATACAGTTAGATAGAAGGAATAAGTTCTAGCATTCGATGGCACAGTAGGGTGACTATAATTATCAATAATGTATTGTATATTTCAAAATAGCTAGTAGAAAAGATTAGAAATGTTCCCAGCACATCATTTCACGCATGATGGAGTGCAAGTTCCTTCTTCTCATGAAGTCGCAGCTTTTTTCTGGCACTAGATGAGCTCAAAGATTCCTTCTGGCTCTGACATCCTCATACCTTCTGACCTTGAGTCTGACTGTGGGCAGGACAGTAGAAGGTCTGCTCCCAGGAGGAGAGGATGCGCGTGGGACAATGATTCAGAGGAGAGCCAGACAGTCTCTACACCAAGTGGGTGGGAGAGCTGTCCTGGGCTGTCTCCTGTTTCCCACCACCTCAGGGATACCAGGGATTCAATGGGGAAGGGGAGAGGATATAGGCAGGGGACAAAGGAGAGAATGAGGGTGAAGAAGGTGAGAAAGCAAAGAAACTATCTTCTTAAAGCAAAAAGAAGTCCCTTTAACACAAAAAACAGCTGAGGGATATGGCTGGGACTTGCTAGTTTTCATCTCCTTTCTCTCCCAACAAAACTGGACCCTGGGATGCCTTCCCTCCTGGCAGTGCCAGAAGCTGGAATCTCTCCACGTGGTTTTCTGCTCAGAGTGGACCATAGACCGGAAGTAAATGCTCAACCTTTGGAGAACATTCCCTTCTATGTTCGTTTCTGGCATTTCACAGTTTCCTAGCACTTTCAAGTTCACTATTGTGTTGAATCCCTCAAAATGCTCTGAAACAGACAGGCCAAAATTGTCACCTCCATTTTACAGTCTTTATAGGATGTCTACTTTCTTTATCTTTATTTCATCTTACCATTTAACTTTGTGTCTTTTGTTCACAGTACAGAAATTGGAATTGAAAAGAGGAGAGGTTCCATTTGTCTATCACATGCTACCTCCTGCTGCTGGGAGATCACGTGCATCAGTACTGGGAGGAGGGGCCAGGGATGGTGCTGTGCCAGGTCAAGGGAATGGAAGAAGGGAAATTCAAAATTCATTTGTTGGAATCCTAACCCCCAGTACCTAAGGATGTGACCTTATTTGGAAAGAGTCTTTTCATAGGTAATCAAGTTAAAGTGAGGTCAGTGGGGCAGGCCCTAACCCAATATGATTGGTGTCCTTATAAAAAGGAGAAATTTGGATACAGAGCTATACATAGAGAGAAGATGATGTGAGGAGACACAAGGAGAAAACGGCCATCTACAAGCCAAGGAGATCCTTCCTTCACTGCCCTCAGAAAAAAACCAACCCTATCAACACCTTGATTTCATACTTCTAGCCTCCAGAGCTAGAAGATAATACAGTTCTGTTGTTTAAGTCACCTAGTGTGAGGTATTTTGTTCCAGCAGCCCTAGCAAACTAATGCACTCCTCAAAATCGCCTCTGAGGTGGAAAATAAGCCAGCTCTCTAAGGCTTTTGCCAAGACAACATAAGACATTAAAATCAGGCTTACATGTTTCAGGTGGAAGGAATATGTGAAATTAGAGATAATGGTGCCTGCAGGTAGCTTGAGAGGGAGGGAAAGTTTGTATATGAAAGATGCAATTGACTGAGGAGTTTGACCTTTACCCAGAGTACAGTGAGAAGGCACTGGAGGTTCCTGGAGCTGAGGAGAGACAAGAGCCATGCATTAGGCAGTAAATCTCAGAGCAATGGACTGGGGAAGCAGGAGAAGGAGAAAACCAGATAAGCTGCAGAATCTAAGGGTGGTGCAAAATTCCAACACAGATGGAGAGGCAGTGCAAGCGAAAATAAGGCAAAATGATGAGAAGACAGCTCCCAAAGCACTTCCCTGATTTCTCTTTTCTCTTAATTTACTAAATGAACATCATCAGAGATGTCATTCATCTCAACATTTGTTGAGCATCTACTATGAACCAGACACTATTCTAGGTGTTGAAAAGGCAACAGTGAATAAAGCAGATCAAAGCCCCGGCCCTCAAAGACCTGACATTCTATCAGGGAGAGATAGATGAAGAATAAAAAACAATAAGCACATTATCTACTACAAAAGAAGGTTAAGTAGTATGGAGTAAAAAGAGCAGAATAAGGAGAATGGTGCAGCTATAAATAGGGGATCACGACAGCTCCCATTGAGAGAGCGGATGTAAGCAGACACTGGGAGATGAGGGAGAGATGCCTGCAGCCCACTTGGTGAACATGATCTTCATTCTCTTTTTCACGCACTAACGGATCATGTTGTGGCCATGACTTCATTCCTTTAGTAAATGGTTCACTAACCAAAAGGGAATGAAGCATAGTGATCCTGACCATTAAAAAAAAGAGCACGGGCCGGGTGCGGTGGCTCACGCCTGTAATCCCAGCACTTTGGGAGGCCGAGGTGGGCGGATCACGAGGTCAAGAGATCAAAACCATCCTAGCCAAAATGGTGAAACCCCGTCTCTACTAAAACCACAAAAATTAGCTGGGCGTGGTGGTGCACACCTGTAGTCTCAGCTCCTTGGGAGGCTGAGGCAGGAGAATGGCTTGAACCCGGGAGACGGAGGTTGCAGTGAGCTGAGATCACACCATTGCACTCCAGCCCAGGCGACAGTGCGAGATTCTGTCTCAAAAAAAAGAAAAAAAGTAGAAAAAGAAAAAAGAAGGAAAGCAAAGCAGAGGCAGAGCTTTGCTTGTTCACTCTGCCTCATCTAGCATTATTTGAGTACTCAGTAAATATGTGTTGAAGCAATTAATTCATCCCAAATCAGTAACTTAGTTTATGAGAACAAAGACACCCCCATAACCTCCCACTTCCCTGAAAGTACCAAACTTGATACAATTTATCAAGGAAGCAAGATTGAAAGATTTACTGAGAGTAAACATCCCACTGAAAATATGACCAGAACACCATTTCATTTTTGCACTTTCCCTCCCAGCCTTTGTCTGTATGCGTAAGTTAGGTATGATTTAGTGTATTGTAATCACAAACATATGATTTGAGGCTTCAGTGTTTTACATTTATCATCATGTTGTAAGCACTGTTCTCTGTCATTTCATAGCCTTTACAACTACCATTGATAATAGATGCATGGGATCAAATTCTCACAGACCGCCAGGTAAACCAATGCTGTTGGTAAGATCTGTGATTTCCTGGAGAGGATGTTTCACGTGGGCTCCATAGCTCAGTGGTTAGAGCACTGGTCTTGTAAACCAGGGGTCGCGAGTTCGATCCTCGCTGGGGCCTCCTATCGGCTTGCTTTTATTTTAATCCATAGTATTTAAATACAGAATAGAGTCCAAAATGGAAAACGTGATTTCCGAAAACGTTACTCCTAACAGAGTTAAACATTAGTTCCCCTGAAATGCAAATCGGGAGCATCCTTAACGTGCTTTAGAAGTGACCCGGAAGAGAAAATCCTGGACCCCCAACAAGAAGCAGGCAAGGGCAGGAGGAGGGGGAAACTGGCTCGGCAGCCCCAGTACTACCGGACCTGCTGGCCGGAGTACCGGAAATGGAGGCTTGAGGCTAACGCCCTGCACACAGACACCATTGCCTCAATGAAAACCAAGTGGAGGCGGCGGCCTTGGCAGTGAACTCGGCTGCTGGCTAACAGGACTGGCCGTGGCGGCGCCGCGGCTGCAGTTACGGCGCGTGGCCGGCGGGCGGCGCTGTGGCACCGCTCCCCATCGCCTCCCGGCAGGCCGGCGGCTGCGCTTCTCCACGCCCTGCCAGGGCCGAGAGCGGACGCTAGCCGGCTCTATGGCTGACACGTGGCAGCCCAGGCCCGACAGCCCGGCCTGGCTCCAAGGTCCTACCCCTTCCGAGGCGACTCCCAAAAATAGTCCCGGGTTGCTTGGGAAGCCAGTGTTTGCAGCCTTTCTGACTCTGTGTGTTTTCCCTAAATTCCTCAATGCCGCGTGACTACAGAGTCACCAGAGGAAAGTGCCAACAGCCTTTTTTCTGACCACATGAATTTTTCCAACCCAGGATTTCTTTTCCCAGATCTGAGGGCGAGAGCTTGATAAAGGACTGTGTGTAAAGACGCCACAAGCCGCGTGTGGCCGCTGGGTGCTTGAAATGTGGCTAGTCCAAATGGCGATGTCCTGAAAGAGTAAAATACACATGGAATTTAAAAGACTTGGAACCGAAACAGGATGTAAGCCATCTCACTAGTAATTTTTGAATTGATTCCATGTTGAAATATATTGGATTATATAAAATAGAGTGTAATTAAAATAATTATAAAAAATTGTATAATTACAATTAACTGTATTTTTTTTTTTTAATGTATCTACTAGAAAATTTTAGGTTACATTCGTGGCTCCCATCTGCAGCTCTCATTTATCTTTCTGTTAGATAGTGCAGGTTAGGGACCCAGAGTCCTCTGACCTTGCGTTTAAGTTAATTCTTAATCTGGCTCCCACTAAGTAAACTGTAATAGCCAGAGAAAGTCTCTTTCATCTCTGGGTCTCCCCGGAGTCAGTACTGTGCCTGACAAGCAGTAAGCACAGCCTTCGTTGAGATGAAATTAAATATCTTCCCAACAAGCTCTTTAAAGCCAGGGAATTTATCTCTTTTTTTTTTCTTTTTCTTTGTTGGTGGTGGTGGTGGTGTTTTTGTTTTTGTTTTTTTTTTTTGAAAGGGAGTCTTCCTCTGTCGCCCAGGTTTGAGTGCAGTGACTTCATTTTGGCTCACTGCAACCTCCACCTCCCAGGTTCAAGCGATTCTCTTGCCTCAGCCTCCCAAATAGCTGGGATTACAGGTGCCCGCCACCACGCCCAGCTAATTTTTTGCATTTTTAGTAGACATGGGATTTTGCCACATTGGCCAGGCTGGTCTCGAACACCTGGCTTCAAGTGATGCACCCGCCACGGCCTCCCACAGTGCAGAGATTACAGGTGTGAACCACTACAAGGAATGTGTTTCTTAAACTGAGTTCGCTTTGGGAGTGATGCAACTGTAAGACTTTCTGTTTTGGCTTGTAATATTTTAGATCTAGGAAAACACACTCAACACCCTCATACTTTGTTAATTATTTTGGTCCTCTGTGGTCAGGATATCTACTGCTAGCAATGCTGTGGAGGTGAAGTGTTCACAGTGCCTTGAGGACATAGGACCCACTGATGCAACAAAAATACCCATATTATCACAAAAGCATTAGCCCTTTACTAACACACTGAATGCCTTTTGGCAAAGCCATTTGGGATCCTTGAATACCTTAGTCCCAGGACTACTTACTCTGAGTTACTTGGTCATCAAGTAACAAAGTAGTAAGAAAGAGAAGTTTTTGAAGCTCTCTAATCCCATCTCCCTCCAGTCATTGCCAGTCGTCATCATTCCTCTCCCTTCCCCTGACACAAGCTGATCTCTAGAAAGAGCAAGTACCTGCACATGTGTATTTTTCAACTCTCCGAACTTTTCAACACCTTAGGCTGTAAGGAAGAGGAATACGTTCTGGCTTTTCAATGCCCTAGAGATTGTTTTCTAACAGTCCTAGACCCTCCCAGGAAGGCTCACCGGCATCACCAGGCATCTTTCCAGAAAATAAAGCCACTTGCTAGAGAAAAACACTCTGCCTCTCCCCCAGCTTTCCAACATTTCAGAGGCCCCATTCAGTTTCCCGGTCTAGACCCATGCAATACCCTCCAGTGCGAAACCGGCGTTCCAAATGCTTTGAATTTGGTGTGTGCGATCCTTTAAGTTGATACATGAATTTTGAGGGTTTTCCCCCAGCTCAAACACTTCCAGTCCAGACTGTATTTTTGCCCCATGTATTTGAAGAAAGACCATATGAGCAGAGAAAGCAGAGTGGGCTCAAACATTTAGTCCAGAGGTTAGATCCAATCTCCTTGAACTGGCCTGGGGTTTTCAGCTCTTCCAACAAAATAACCCTGGGTTAATCCCCTCCACCTTTAAGTTGCTGTCTTCATCTGAGAAGAAGCTAAAAGTGTGAAATATCAAGTTGGTTACACTCTGAAGTTCATTTCGATCCTAGAGAGTATACATAAGCGCTACAAAGGTAGGCAAGGAAAACTAAAACTATGAAAAAGGCAAAGGAAGAAGACTTGAAGACGATAAAAAAAAAAATGATCTGCAGAAAACGATGACTGGTGTTTAGCAGCTTCCATAAAGACAGAACAAGAGAAAAAGAATCAGAGAGGTTTGATGGATTCCTGTCAGGTAAGGTTACCTAAAGTAAAAAGATGGAAACTGCTTCTATGGAAGTCTTTTACAAAAAAATCTATCCAGAGTATGTCCAATCCTATCTAAAATAGTGATCATATGACCTTAAAAGTTAACAACCCTGGTATTTTATGCTTTTGTTCTCTTTAAACCAAATTGTCTACACTCTTCTGAATGTTTTGCATAATATGAAGAACTTGATGAAAATAGGGACCATTTCCTCTGTTAGTTCTTCAATCCTCATAGTTCAAAAGTCACAATCCTTCATTGAGGGCCTCCATGAAGGCAGGTGCACAGCAGACTGCAAAGGGGAATTGGTTCTAGTCCAACTGAATTGTTCCCTGTCCCTTTACACCACTGTGATACAGTCACTTAACCTCACAAAGCTTCACTTTTCTCATCTTCAATGGAGGTTTTATGGCAACAGAGAAGAGCAAGGCTTTGAGGTTTCAAGATAAGGTATAAGCTTGGCACATAGTAGGTATTCAAATAAAATGTAGTTAAGTTTATTATGCTATGTGCACAATAAAGCCAAATAGTGAAACTTCCTTTGCAAAGATTATAACAGTGAGAGAAGCCTGGCATGGCTGACCCCCTCTTGCCTCTAGCCTCACGGGCTGGCTGTCCTCACTCATTCCTGACTGAGGCCAAGTTAACCATGGGAGGAATTTAGTTTATTGTTTAACTTTGAAGCAAGAATTATAATAGTCCCTCCCTCCCTAAAACTAACTCCCTCCTTGCTCAGGGACTGAAGATGCCTTTGTAAAACTGATGGAAGGCCACTAGATTATGGGAAGGGCCTGAATTCTGCTAAAATGTAAGCATCATTTCTATAATCCCTTACTGCTCAGGAGTCATGTGGTCAGAGGTCACAAGATTTATGACTTCTCCAGTTGCTCCTATAGATAACATCACTATTGTAGCACCTAAGATTGGTCTTTTGAGATGTTTTTCAGATGGTTGCACCCTGGAAACCAACTAACCTATCCAGATTTGTGATTCATCACTCAACATTTCATGTGGCCCCGATCCAGAAGCAGACTCAGTGCACAAGGACTGTTCCTCACACCCCTGTGATTTCATTCTCAACCAATCAGCAGCACACATTCTCTAGCCCCTCCCCCCACCAAACTATCCATAAAAACTCCAGCCTCTGAGTCCTCTGTGAGACTGATTTGAGTAATAACTCCAGTCCTTCTAGTTGGCAGCCTCTGTGTTAAACTGTTTCTACTGCAATATTGTAGTCTCAGTGAATTGGTTTTGTCTGTGCACTACACGGGAAGAATCTGTCAGGCCATTACTATAGTAAGTGCTGGAGGTACAGAACTGAACCTGCTCTTGTTCACTTCATGAGCTTTGGGCTGGGGAAAGGAGACACCACATTTAAAGGGTCTTTCCTTGTAAGCTTGTCACAGGCTTCCTCTTAGACCTGGGGTGAAGCAGGAGGGTGAAGTATGGTTCTTATGCAAGTGTGGCACAGCATGCTAGATTTCCTAATGTCAAACAAATATCCAGGATATCAAAGGATATGTGTCAGTTTGAACAAATGTTGATTTATTACCTCAGATTGTAGGCATTTACAAAACAAAATGGAGACATCCAGTGTGATTCCAAGCAGGCTCATGGACTAGTGCTCACCATAACCCAGGTGCACCAGCAATCTGGGATATGGTCTCCTACAGAAGCACTGCATACAGAGAAGGTGCATTTATTTATTCAGCAGATAGCAAGATTTCCCAGGGAGAGGAAAACCACCCTGCCCCACCTCTATCCTGGCTTCCCAGACTTCTAAGGTCTTTATTCAGCAGTGACTTTCATTTGATGAGGTGGCTCTCCTCTCTCACGTCACCCTGTCAGCCACCTTGACCAATAGCTCACGGGAGACTTCTGCCAGCTCGCCTCTGCTCTGCTGATGGCCTCATCCTGCCACGGTGGCTTTTCAGGCTCTTCCTCCTCTTGCCCTGGGGGACTTGGGGCCCCACTCTGGCTTTCTTCTTTGTACCAGGCCCTGGCAGGGTATTCTTGCTGCTTGTAGGAGAAGCCAGCTTCTTGGAGGAGCCTTTCTGAGACAAACCCTGGGCTGGGCCGGAAGCTAAGGTTGCAGATTTTCTAGCAGCTTTCTCTGATTGCTCCTTTAGCAAGTCCAAGACTGTCTCTGAGAAATCAGCATTTATTTAGTGAAAAATATAAGTCCCAGAAAGTAGCTATAAGGGAAACCTATAACTGCATTAGAGTTCTTTAATATAAATTCTTTTTATTAATACTTTTTAATTCCCTAACTGGCCTTGATCTAAATATATGAGCTTTTTAGAAGGGTCACTCCAGTGATACATGGTTCTGTAATAGTTTCCTTAAGATAGTATCCTTCCTCTGTAAGTCTTTCCTGACTCCCCACCCTGCCCCAAGGAAACATTCCTCATTCTAGGGGCCCTCTCAGTGCCCTGAACATCCTTCTATACCAGAACATTACTGCTACATTTATTTCTTTATTTGCCTGCACTTCCCATCCCCACTCCTATTTAACTCTGAATTCCTACACGTCATAGGCTTTAAGTGTTCATTGTTGTATCTCTAGGGATAAGCATAGTTCCTGCCACAAAGTATGAAATGAATGATGCCAAATAAATGAATATATGAACGATTAAATGAATGAATCAACAAATGAATGAATGAATGAGTGAATGAATGAATAGAGGAAACCAGTCACAGTAGAAGCGGGTATCCTCACACTCATAACTCCTCTGTTATGCAGAAGAGATGTATAGACTTAATTTCCCTCAGGGGTAACTAAGACTCCACCGTGGGAATTATGGCCTGCTTGCTGAGGGCACTGCCTTAGCCTCCACACCAGGGCCTGAGCCTAAGACTCAAAGATGGACTCACTGGCAAGTGGTTTGAACGGGATCCGCTTACTCTTGGTTCTCACCGGCACTGGCTTGTATTTGCACTTGCCTGGGGGTGCCCGCCTAAAAACACAAACAGAAAGCATGAGGACGCAAGACTCTGAAGATGCAACCAGAAAATCAAGGTCACCAGAGGGTGTATATTTGCAAGAATTGGGGTCAGCCTTTACTTATCCATGGGGATGGGGTAGATGTAATACAAAATATGCTATGAGCTCAGAAGGAGAGGTAAAAGGGCACAGACAGAACAGGGCACCTCAGGCCCTTGAGAGACAGTGCAGAAAGGGAGTTAGGAGTATGGGCATGGTGGCAGTCAAAACGGGTTCACATCCTTGTAATCAGGGACAAATAAACCTTGCTAAGTCTCAGTCTCCACATCTATAAAATGCAAAAACTAATATTCCCCATCTTCCTAGGAACAGTACCCAGCACATAACAAGAGTTCACGGATGAAGCTGATGATGAGGATGATTCTGCTGCTGCTTCTGATGGTGGTGCTGGTGGCTCCCTTTAAAGAAAATGTCTTCAAGAACTCAAAGCACAGCCCTTAAGCAATGCCTGCTTCTCTGCCTAGTAACACACACATTCTTAAACTGCTTGTCCCCGGGTACATCTTCTGAAATAAAAGGGACTTTGAGGACAGAGAGTACTTCCACTGTAGAGAGCAGAGCTGGAACTTCCCAGCCTGTCCCCATTGCCTTCTCTGCCTTGCTCCAACTCTATCTCTCACTGCCATCCTCCCAAGTCCAGGTGGAGGGGAAAGAAAAGGTAATTGTTTTTATTTAACAAACACTTATGTAGTGCTTAGGCACCATTCTAAATACTTTGCAAATATTAACTCACTGAGTCTTCCTAACAATGCTGTGAAGTAAGTACTATTACTATACTCATTTTACAGAGGGGAAACTGAGGCTCACACAGGCTAAGAAACAGGCCCAAGGCCACACAGTTAGTCAGTGGCAAAGCCAAGATTCCAAGCCCAGGCTCAAGTCCGTGTTCTCAACCACTGTATTTAGCTACCCCTAAAGGAAGGGTAGGAGGAAAAAAAAGGGAGGGAGAAATGAATACATAAATTAGTCAGGTGCCCTCAAAATGCTGGGAGTGGTGCATTTAGTGCAAAGACAAGCTGAATAAGTAATCAGAGCAGAATCTGGTCCACTTATAGAAGCTTTAAAAAGTCTATGTGATTCGATATAGTTATAACTGAACGGAGGGAGTAGCACTGAAATGACCTGTCCACAAAGAGAACTGAGTTCCTATTCCAGGCTCCTCTTTCTAGCTGTACCTGGGGCAAGTAATTTAACTTAACTAGACTTCAGTTTCTTTAACCATAGAGTGAGGATGTTAACCTGCCTGGTTGGAATTCTGTCAGCATTAAATGATAGCCCACATGCATGGCACTTAGCACAGTGCCTGGCATACAGAAATAACTCCATAAATGTCAATTTTTTTAAAAAAAGGTGAACGAGTAAGGATGTCTTCAGTGTGAAAATGCTTTATGGGTGCTTTCCGTATGGCTTCTCACAGCTGCTCTTGTGAAAGTGGGGAGTTAAATTATCTGCCAGCTAAATCAGAAAACTGCCAAAGGAAAGAAAAATGGATTCACATAGGAAGCCTATTAATGGAAAGAGAACTCCCCACCAAGGCATCATCAACCATCAGAAGCACTTGAAAGACCCTGAGTCTGCTCCAGCTCCTAAGCCCAGGATATGTGCACAGAAGCAGACCCAGCAGTGGAAACAGCCCAGTATTAAATTCACCCCTTGGCTATCCACCCTCCACCATCCGCACATCGCCCCGGGCACAGCCTCAGGGACGGAGCCTCTTCCAGGAACTTCCAAGAATACACAAGCTGAGAGCCCTGTGGCCAAATAGAAGCTGAGCTAGAGCTGGCCCCAAAGCCCTAACCAGTGGCTGGACCTATTTGCCTCATGTCTACTGTATGCCAATCCAGATGTGGGTAACATAAGCCTCAGGGGAAAATTTTCTTCTGTAGGTCTATCTGTAAGCTAATTCAAGGGGAGATTTTCTTGCTTTGGCAAGAATTTTCAGATAAATCTAGAGCACTGGGGCAGGGTGCGTGGTGGCACACACCTGTAAATCCAGCACTTCGGGAGGTCGAGGCAGGTGGATCGCTTGAGTCCAGTAGTTTGAGATCAGCCTGGGCAACATGGCAAAACCCCATCTCTACTGAAAATACAAAAATTAGCCGGGTGTGGTGGTGCATGCCTGTAATCCCAGTGACTTGGGAGGCTGAGGCACATGAATAGCTTGAACCCAGGAGGCAGAGGTTGCAGTGAGCCAAGATCGTGTCACTGCAGTCCAGCCTGGGAAACAGAGTGAGACTCTTTTTAAAAAAAAAAAAAAAAAAATTCTAGTGCACTGCCCAGATTCCTCAGGATGGATACACTGCATCACCCTCCCCGGGGCAGATAACCTGACCCAGATCCAACAACTTCTCAAGCGGGAAGTGGTATTGTGGCTTTTGCCTGTGCTGGTGGAGGTTGGTCAGCCTCTGAGAGAGATAAGCAAAGAAGCAGAAGGAAATAGCATAGAGCCCAGCAAGTGAATAAACACTAAACTCCAGAAAAGGTCAGCTGGAGCTACTAAGGAACTTGGCAGTTAAATGTATTTGCCAAAGACCTGGAGATCTGCACCAAGCCCAGGGGACAGGGGAGCAGTACTTACTCAGGTGCTTAGAGGTGTATGCCTGTTGTTAGATGACCTCAGACAGACACTTCCAGAAGCATATTTAAAAAAAAAAAAAAAAAAAAAAAAAACCCTGTCATGGTGGCTTACGCCTGATATCCCAGCACTTTGGAAGACCAAGGCAGGTGAATCACCTGAGGTTGGGAGTTCGAGACCAGCCTGACCAACATGGAGAAATCCCATCTCTACTAAAAATACAAAATTAGCTAGCTATGGTGGTGCATGCCTGTAATCTCAGCTACTTGGGAGGCTGAAGCAGGAAAATCGCTTGAACCTGAGAGGTGGAGGTTGCGGTGAGACAAGGTCGCACCATTACACTCCAGCCTGGGCAACAAGAGTGAAACTCCATCTCAAAAAAAAAAAAAAAAAAAGCCACAGACCTAGACTAGGTCAGAAAACCCTAGAAAGACTCAAGGTCTTCATGTCCAACTGCAAAGAGACCGTTTCCCAAGTATTTCATAATTTCTATAGACTCATTGTCCTATGCCATTATTTGTCCAAACTACTTTTCATCTAGAACATGAGTTTGCTTCATCAATAATTTTTGGTAATTTGAGGGACAGTGAGGATTGTTTTTATGGCCTGCCATGGAGATAAGAAATGAGAAAAATGCATTTGAGAAGAAAATGACATCAAATCTCACCTTGAGGGGTCAACAAACTTGTAAATAGATCCATGTGGTGCGTAGGCACTTGGGTAAGAGGTCGCCAGGAAATACAGCTCCCCTAAGGCAACAAAAATAGACAGGCAATAATGGGACATCAGGCAGCACTGAGACACAGAACTGGATGCACAGAAAACGGTCAAAAAGAGGTTATGGCCCTAAAATGCAGTGAGCCCCAAGAATAGAATCCCAGAAACCTAACTGACGTCTGCTTCGCTGGGCTGTGAGCTCCTTGAGGAGAAAGTCCATCTCGAACCCCCAAAGACTAGCTGAGTGTATGGCCTAGCAGAGGTAATTTCATGTGTATGTTTGTTTATCAAACCAAACAGCTTTCTCCCTTATCACCTCCTTGCTCTCAGAAACTTCACCTCAGTGAATCTCCATTTCCTTCCTTACCTCTTTCCTCTGTGAACACTTGGATACACACAGTCTGCAGGCTGAGGACCATCTGTCAATCACTTTATTTTCTCCCTTCTTTAGTCGTTTTGTTTCCCTTCAGCCTTACTCCCATTTTCCTCTTTCATTCCGTCCTTGAGTTCCTTATTTCCTGGTGACCCTCCCCACTCTCCACCTCTTCTCTTGGTCTTTTCCATGTCCCACAAAAATCACCTCTACCCACTCTCTCCTGTATCTCTCTGATGTGGTTTGGCTGTGTCCCCACTCAATCTCATCGTGACTTATAGCTCCCATAATTCCCACGTGTTGTGGGAGGGACCCAATGGGAGATAATTGAATAATGGGGGCAGCTTCCCCTATACTGTTCTCCTGGTAGTGAATAAGCCTCATGAGCTCTGACGGTTTTATATGGTTTTATAAGAGGAAATCCCTTTCTCTTGGCTCTCATTTGCTCTCTTCTGCCACCATGTAAGATGTGCCTTTCACCTTCCACCATGATTGTGAAGCCTTCCCAGCCATGCGGAACTGTGAGTCCACTAAGCTTCTTTTTCTTTGTAAATTACCCAGTCTCAAGTATGTCTTTATCAGCAGTGTGAAAACGGACTAATACACTCTTAGAAAGAGCCCCACTCCTTCCTATTTCTGCCACTTGGAGCTCTGGGAAATGTTCTTTTCTCACAGTAACTACCTCATTCCACCTTGCTTTCTAGTTATTTGTGAGGGACATTATGCTGTGGGGTCATAAGCCCCAGTGGGGAGTCCCAGAAGTCTGGTTTGATTTCTGATAACACCAGTTCCTCTCCATGCTATCTTGGGAGAAGTCTTCACCTGCACAGCCCTCAAGATATGTATTCATTTGTAAAATGGGGATCACAATGCCTCAAGTGATTGTTAGGTATTCAATTTGAAAGTGTTAGATAACCAGGCTGGCGCGGTAGCTCACGCCTGTAATCCCAGCACTTTGGGAGGCTGAGGCAGGTGGATCACCTGAGGTCAGGAGTTTGAGACAAGCCTGGCCAACATGCAAAACCCCCCTCTACTAAAAATACAAAAATTATCCGAGCGTGGTGGCGCACGTCTGTAATCCCAGCTATGCAGGAGGCTGAGACATGAGAATCACTTGAATCTGGGAGGCACAGGTTGCAGTGAGCCAAGACCGCATCACTACACTCCCAGTGCAACAGGCAACAGAGCAAGACTCTGTCTCAAAAAAAAAAAAGTGTTCGATAATCGTAGTTATTATTACTTTCTCATCTCTCTGACCCAATGTTTGTGCCATTACACTGAATTAAATTCACTTGCTGTTATGTGCCTTACACAACTCTTTCTCAATTTTATGAAAGAAAATGTCTATTAAGTTGCAATTCTGAAAAACCTAAAGCTTTATACAGCTCTGGGTTATTTAAACAACTGATTTTTTTTTTTTTTTTTAAAGACAAGGTCTTGCTCTGTTGCTGACTGGAGTGTAGTGGCACAATCACGGCTCACTGTAGCCTCCACCTCCTGGGCTCAAGCAAACCTTCTACCTCAGTCACTTGAGTAGCTGGGACTACAGGTGCATGCCACCACATCAGGCTCATTTTTTAAACTTTTTGTAGAGATGGGGTCTCCCTATGTTGCTCAGGCTGGTCTCAACCTCCTGCACTCAAGGAATCCTCCCAGCTCAGCCTCCCAAAGCAGTAGGATTACAGGCATGAGCCACCACACAACAGCTCTAAACAACTGCTTTTTGTGGAGAACAGAGACCAGTGTTTGTCTTGTGCTAAGTGTGAGCCTCTTGGTCTTTGCATAGCCACTACACAGGGTAGCAGCTGCCTAACAGACTATGATTTGTGTACTGACAAACTAAATTTATCATCTTCCCCATGTAAGAGATCTGATGAATTAGGACACACCCTCCTTCAGAGTCAGTTTGCTCCGTCTGAATGGGAACCCCAGGCACCATCTGGAGTGATTCTACCATTCGATAAATGTGGTGTCTAAGAAAGGTCCACGAGTACATAGGCAGGGGCCCCTCGAGACCATGCAAAGGCCTTCCTAGTCTAAAAAGAAAATTGAAAACCCTGCCTATGCAGGACTGCAGTTTGTGTAAATTATATGTCTTCCACATTCCATAGACTTCCCATTTTATTTTTAGGTTAAAACAATGCTAGAGGTGAATTTCATCTGTAGTTTCCAACTGATATTTTTAATATATGTCTTAGGGGAGAAAAACAAAAAAAAAAAACTATAATATGCCATGTAAAACAAAAATGCATGCTATACAAATTTACTGCAAACATAATTCATTTGACCAGCCCTCTTGGGAATGTGCTTCAGTGACTGACTTTCAGAAATCCCATGAATGAATCCTCAGCAATGGGCAGCTCCACACCAGCCATTCGCTCAGCAGTAATTCATACCAGCTATCAACTCTCAGGACGTGAACTGTAGGACGTGACCCAGGACGTGAACTGTAGCCATAGGTGAGGCAGAGCTCAAGTTCCAAGTAAAAGGTGACTTACCTAAAGCCAGTGGACTGGTAATAAAATAATGAAATAATGCTCAGATCTAAAAATGCCTCTCAGAGGAAAAGAATATGCCAAGAGCAGAAAATATGAATCAGTTTATGCAAAAACACAAGAGCAAGCAACTCTAGGGAAAAAAAATAATAATAACCTGCCTCAGGAACAGCCTCATTAGCCTCAGGGCCGCCCTTGGGCAAAGACTTGGGAACACTCTGGCAAGTCTACCCCATAAAATTCAGCCAAGGACTCTGTTTTGTTTGCCAGATGTACCATGACTGGTTTTTTTTTGGCTCTTTTTCTTTTAACTGTTTTCTACTGTGAGACATCTACAAGCACAACAAACCAAGTCACCAAAGCCAAGAACAGCCACAGAAGATGGCAGCCCAGGATCCCTGGGCAGACTCTGGGGGTCCAACCTCTGGGGGGGTTTCACCCACGGCGGTGTCCGGCAGAGGAGAGGCCCCACCACCTCCTGTAGCTTTCACGTCACTCTCTTTCCACTGGCCATCATCCTGCCAGCTTGTGGTTTCTCTCCTTTTTCATATGTTTGGACTTCCAATTTGAAACTCACATAGACTTTTTTCTGTTAAAATACTTGAAGTTTCCAAAATTCTTGAAGTTTCCTCTGCTCCTATAAAACATTCATCTCAAACTATCCGTTCATCAGCTAACTGAGAGGAAAGGGTCCGGGAGATGACTGGGTCTCCTTATATCCTACTCAAGTGAAGGTCCCAGGCAGCCACCTCACAGCCCAGAGGGGAAAGAAACCAAATATTTCAGAATCCTTTGAGACTCTGGTTTATACCTACAGAGAATCTTTTTTTTTTTTCTTTTTGATTGGTTTTGTTTTCTGTTGTTTAATTATTATTTTTTTCCACCTATACAGAATCTAGATGTGGAAGGGACCTTGAGAGATCACCTTATTATCTCTGCCTCTAAACATGATGATATCTAGTGCCAAATACTGGAAAGTTCACTGTCCTCAAATAAAACAAAACAAAAATATTTAAAATTTGAAAACTTTATCTTTCCGAGTGAAACATAACTTATGTAAAGCTGAAGTTAAAAATCGGTTTTCTGATGATAAAATGTTTGGAAACGTATTAGAACTGAGTCTCTCTGGGTGTCTCTCTCATGTACATGTGCATATCATGCTTCACTGAAGCCCTTAACACGTGCCTAGTCTGTCTATTGAGGGACCTCCTACCTAGATGTCTACCTTTTTCTCAGATTTCTAAATAAATAAATAAATAAAATCCTCCTTTGCTCACAAACTCTTGGCAAGGTCAGGAAAGAGCCTGGCCCAACCAGTGAGATGATCACTAGAGGCCCGTTTCCCAGACAGCACCGGCAGCATAAACACCCACTGCCCATTTAGTCTGGTCCACTGTTGGCCCTTTCCACATTCCTAGAACTGCAGTTCAGCATAGATCTCCCCCTCACAGTGAGTTGTGTGGTTCAACCTGGAAGGAGTAGGCTGGCATATTCAATCTGTTTCTTCATTGGTGAAATGAGCATTATAATTACATCATGGGGCCAGGCACCGTGGCTTACGCCTGTAATCTCAGCACTTTGGGAGGCTGAGGTGGGCAGATCACCCAACGTCAGGAATTTGAGACCAGCCTGGCCAACACAGCAAAACCCCGTCTCTACTAAAAATACAAACATTAGCTGGGCGTGGTGGCAGGTGCCTGTAGTCCCAGCTGCTTGGGAGGTTGAGGCGGGAGAATTGCTTGAACTCCAGAAGCGGAGGTTGCAGTAAGCAGAGATGGCACCACTGCTCTCCCTCCTGGGTGACAGAGCAAGACTCTGTCTCAAAAAAAAAAGGAGAAAAAATCAAAAGTAATTTTATCATGGGGGTGTTATGATTACGAAATAAGGTGAAAAACATGACGTGCTTAGAATAGTATCCAGTACATTATAAAAGATGACTAAGTGATAGTGATCATAGTAGAAGTGATAATTACTATTTAAAATAAACATTTAGTTGATGCCTGTGATTATCCAAGTTCCAGGAAGTAGAAATCAAACAACTCTGTACATATGTTACCTGCTTCATCTTCAGCAAAGGAAATGATGAACTTGCTATGGGTGCTGATCAGCCCTGGGAAGGCACAGGACGTAGTGCTGCCCAGGCAAAGATCCCGCTTCTTCCATTTCTTGGTTTTTCTATCTTCCTGCAAAGCCATAAGTCGACTAGATGAAAAATAAAACCTTATGTTTTAGGAATCCATATATCCACTCTGCAGAATACTTTTTCTCCTAGAATCAGGGACCCTTGAGTACTAGGACTGAGTCTCCCATTGAGAGATCAATAACTAGCCTCCCTCCAAGCAACCAAAAAGCTTCTTCAGAGATATTTCAATCACCCACTTGCCCTAGATGTGGAAGTTCATGTTCTATTATAAAAGGAGTTCGGGCCAGGCCCAATGGCCCACACCTGTAATCCCAGCACTTTGGGAGGCCAAGGCAGGCAGACCACTTGAGGTCAGGAGTTCAAGACCAGCCTGGCCAACATGGTGAAACCCCCATCTCTACTAAAAATACAAAAATTAGCCAGACAGGGTGGTGCACGCCTATAGTCCCAGCTACTCGGGAGGTTGAGGCACAAGAATGGCTTGAACCCAGGACGTGGAGGTTGCAGTGAGCCAAGATCATGCCACTGCACACTCCAGCCTGGGTGACAGAGCGAGATTTTGTCTCAAAAAAAAAGAGTTTGATGCACTGCACTGTGTAGGCTGCACCACTACAAAAGACTGATCTTATTTTTTATTAGTTGTGTGACCTTTGGATAGTTGCCCAATATCTCTAAGCTTCAGATTCCTCATCTGTAAAATGGGGCGTGATAACGTAATTTACCATACGGGAGAATTTTGAAGGTTAAATAAAATAATATACATAAAGATCTCACCAATGTGTGTGGCACATTGTAAGGGTTAAAAAAAAAAACTACTGTTATTATTGCTGTATGCTTATATAGTAGCAGAAAGATGCTTCTTATCCCTCTATCATCTATCTGAACTAAAAGCAGGTTTTTAGAAGAAAAGGGAAAGGAAGTTGGTTAAACCCAGGGTGCTTGTCAGAATCACCTGGAAAGTTTTATGGAAACAGAGATCCCAAACCCAAGGGATTTTTATAAGTACACCTCAATTAAGAATCACTGCCTATGACTGGGTGCAGTGGCTTATGCTTGTAATCCCAACACTTTGGGAGGCTGAGGCAGGCAGATCACCTGAGACCAGGAGTTCGAGACCAGCCTGACCAACATGGCAAAGCCCTGTCTCTACTGAAAATACAAAAATTGGCCAGGCATGGTGGCATGCACCTGTAGTCCCAGCTGCTTGGGAGGCTGAGGCATGAGAATCGCTTAAACCCAGGAGGCAGAGGTTGCAGTGAGCTGAGACTGCACCACTGCACTCCAACCTGACTCCGTCTCAAAAATAAATAAATAAATAAAGAATCACTGCATGTTAACCAAATGATGTGCGTATGGGGGCAGTAGTGAATGGAGGTTGTAGGGAGAAAAACATAAAGAACAACGAAATCCCAAAGATCTAGTAAGTGATGATAAAGGACCTGACCAATTATTCATTTTACCCCATCTCTGTAACTAAGAATTGCAGCATAAAAATAGAACACCTTTTCTAACAGGGACTAGATTTACTCTCCCATCTTAAACATTCCAAAACCTGCACAAAATAGAATAATAATGACTTCAAAGATACTGAAGATCAGGCAATATAGGAGTATGTTCTCCGAGATATAGGAAACAAACAAGGTAAACCCTATGATTGTACCAGTATACTACCTTGAGAGTGTCCAGCACAGAAAGGGAAAATACAGGCAAAGCCTAGCAGGCTCCTTGAGCTGAAAAGACATTGCTGAGAGTCCAGGAAGACCAATGCAGTAAGAGACTTCAGGATAGATACTGGAGAGAAGAAAATTGCACAGAGAACGAATGCCAGAGAGCTGCAAAAGGTTCCCCTGAAGTAATCGTCAGCATACTCAACAGCAGGTGCATGTGAGAAAATATTTAAAAACAAAGGAAAGATTTAGAAGAAAAAGTACTTAGCATTTACTTGGGATCAGGAATAGCATAAGTAGTGAGGAATAGAACTCAGTAGTGAGGAACAGAAAGCTCTAGAAAAAGCACTACTTTGGTTCTGTTTAGTAAATAATTAGTAGCAAGACCTGAAAGAATCACACTACTTCCAAATAACTATGTCTCCAAGCAAAATTCAAAATCATTTATTGGAATACAAGAATATCCAGCACTACTAAGTTAAATTAATAATTTCTGGCATCCAATCAAAAATTATGAGGCAAGTAAAGAAGGAGATGAACAGAACCCATAATAAAAAGTAAAATCTGTCCATCGAAACTGACACAGAACTGACGAAGATGTTAAAATTAGCAGACAAGAACATTCAAACAATGATTCTTACTATATTCCATATGTTTAAAAAGTTATATAGAGATATGAGAGATACAAAGCAGACCCAAATCAAGTTTCTAGAGGTGAAAAATATGTTGAGATTACACACACACACATACACACACACACTCAATGGGATGAATGGCTGGCTAGACATTACAAAAGAAAAGATTCATGAACTAAAGACATAGCAATAGAAACTACCCTATATGAAACACAGAGAAAAATTTTTGACACAAATATATCATTGGTGAACTGTGGAACAACTTTAAGCAGCCCAATATACATGTAATTAGAGCCTCTGAATAAAAGGAGAGAAGGGAGGGGTAACAAGATAGCAACCAAGACGGTGGAGATCCATAAGCTGAAGTTTGCTGAACTAAGGCAAGAATATCTTGCTCATGGTTTGGAGACCAAGGGAACAAAGCAAGATCTTATCCAGACTCCAGGCATATCTTGAAGAACACGCTGAAGAGGAGGCAAATGAAGATGTTCTGGGAGATGAAACAGAGGAATAAGAAACAAAGCCCATTGAGCTCCCTGTCAAAGAGGAAGAACCCCCTTAAAAAACTATTGATGTGGCAGCAGAGAAGAAAGTGGTGAAGATTACATCTGAAATACCACAGACTGAGAGAATGCAGAAGAGAGCTGAATTATTCAATGTACCTGTGTGCTTGGAGAGTAAGAAAGCTGGTCGGGCAGCTAGGTTTGGGATTTCTTCAGTTCCAACAAAAGGTCTGTCATCTGATAACAAACCTATGGTTAACTTGGATAAGCCGAAGGAAAGTGCTCAAAGATTTGGTTTGAATGTCTCTTCAATCTCCAGAAAGTCTGAAGATGATGAGAAACTGAAAAAGAGGAAGGAGCGATTTGGGATTGTCACAAGTTCAGCTGGAACTGGAACCACAGAGGATACAGAGGCAAAGAACAGGAAGATAGCAGAGCACTTTGGGATTGCCTGATGAAAAGTCCTTGATACTTTCTGTTCTCCAGTGTTTTCCATTTCTCTCATTCTTCTTGATCACATATATGCCTGAATGTACAGTCATGTGCCTACATCCTGCCTCGCAATGAGGGAGCACGTACCCCAGGTACATCCGTGAACTGCAGCAGCAGTTTGACTTAATGCTGTTTCAGCTTTAAGGTTGCTGTGTTTTTGTTCTTGGTTATGTAGCTTGTTAATAAAAAAAAAATTGAAAAGAGAAAAAAAAAGGAGAGAAGGAGTGGGAGACAGAGGGAAACATATTTGAAGATATAATGACCAAAAATGTTCCACATTTCGTGAAAACTATAAATTCACAGATCCAATAACTGCTACAAACTCGAAGCACAAGAAATATGAAGAAAACCAAACTAAGGCATATCTTAATGAAATTGCACAAAACTGATGATAAAGGGAAAATCTTAAAAAGCAGTCATAGGGAAAAAAATGAAATATTACATATGAAGGAACAAAGAGAAGTCTGGCAGCAGATTTCTCATTGGAAATGATGCAAGCCAGAAAATAGTGGGGCAACCTCTAAAGAATCAAAGAAAAAAACATGCTAACACAGACTTCTATACCCAGTGAAAACATCTTTCAAAAATGAAGGCAAAATAAAGACTCAAAAGTGAAAAGAATTCATCACTATAGACCCCATCAACAAGAAATGTTAAAGGAAGTTCTTCAGACAGAAGAAAAATGGTATCAGATAGAAACATGCATCTACCCAAAGGAATTGAGAGCATTAGGAATGATAACATTCTTATTGCCACTGTAACAAATTACCACGACTACAAATTACCACAACTTTGTGACTTAAAACAACATACACTTATTCTTTTATAGAATTGGATGCCAGAACTCTGAAACGGTCTTCACTGAGCCAAGATCAAGGTGTTGGCAGGACTGTGCTCCCTCCAGACGCTCTGCAGGAGAATCGGTTTCCTCACTCTTTCCAGCTTTTGAAAGCTGTCCCTATGCCTTGACTCATGGCCCCACATCACGTCACCTTTTCTCCCTCTGCCTTCGTTGTCACATCACTTTCTATCTCTCACATCTTCAAATTTCCCCCTACCTTCCTCTTCTAAACACGTTTGTAATTTCATTTAGGACCCACCCAGAAAATCCAAGATAGTTCCCCAAGTCATATACAATATGTTCTGGGACCACAGTAAATCTAAAATAGAAATCAATAGCAGAAAGACCTCTGGAAAATCTTCAGGTAGTTGAAAACTAAATATCTCACTTTGAAATAACTCATGGGACAAAGAAATCAAAAGGTAAATTAGAAAATATTTTTAGCTGAATAACAATGAAAACACAATATATCAACATTTACAGGATACTGCTAAAGTAGTACTTGGGGGAAAATTTATAGCACTAAACACATATATTAGTAAAGATGAAAGGTCTCAGATCAATAACCTCAGCTTCCATCTTGAGAAACTAGAAATAGAAGAGCAAATTAAACCCAAATCAAGCAGAAGGAAGAAAAAAGAGAAGAAATCAATGAAATAGAAAAAAACACAAAAGTAATAGGAAAAAAAATCAATGAACACAAAAGCTGGTTCTTATAGAAGATCAATAAAATGGATAAACCTCTAATCAGACTGATTTAAAAAAAAAGAGAGAGAAGACACAACTACCAGCTGTATCTAGAACAAGACAAGTGACATCACCATAGTTTGTATAGATATTTAAATAATAATAAAGGAATATTATGAACAACTGAATGCCAATACATTTGACAACGTAGACAAACTGGACAAATTCCTTGAAAGGCACAGACTACCAAAGCTCACTCAGAAAGAAATAGATAAACTGAATAATTAAATCTAATAAAGAAATTAAATTTGTTATTAAAAGTCTTTTCACATAGAAAACTTCAGGCCCAGATAGTTTTTCTTGGAATGAAGAACACATAAGGAAAAATCATACCTATTTTACACAAACTCTTCCAGATAATTGAACAGGAATACTTATTCTATAAAGCCTGTTTACCCTGATTCCAAAGTCTGACAAATATATTACAAGAAAGAAAAACTACAGTTCACTATTCCTTCATGCATATAGATTTTAAAATTTCAAACAACATGCCAGCAAATCAAATCTATATATATAAAAAGGATGGGGCCAGGGGCAGCAGGTCATGCCTGTAATCCTAGCACTTTGGGAGGCCAAGGTGGGAGAATAGCTTGAAGCCAGGAGTTCAAGACCAGCCTAGGCAACATAGTAAGACTCTATCTCTACAAAAAAAAAATTTTTTTAATTAGCTGGGTGCCACCAGCTACTTGGAAGGCTGAGGTGGGAGGATCACTTGAGCCCAGGAGTTCGAGGCTGTAGTGAGCTATGATCGTCCCATTGCAGTCCAGCCTACATAACAGAGCAAAACCTTATTTCAAAAAAAAAAAAAAGATAATGCATTATGACCAAGTGGTATTTTTCTCAGAATGCAAGACTGCTCTAACAATTTTTAAATCAATTGATGAAATTCACCATATTAAGAAACTAAAAATTTTAAAAGCCCACATGATTCATCAAAAGATGAAAAGAAGCCTTTGACAAAACCCAACATCTATATCTAATACAAATTCTCAAAGGACTAGAAATAAAAGAAAATGTCCCCAGCTTGATAAAGGGTGTGTAGAAATCACCTACAGCTGACATCATATTGGTGTGATGTCACACAGTAACATCACACCAATATGATGGTGAAAATGAATGCTTTCCCCCACTTCTACTCAACACCGCACTGAGATTAAGCTAGAGCAGTAAGCCAGTTAAAAAATAAGAGCAGGCTTCCAATTCAAAAAAAAAAAAGAAAGTAAATACAAAAAATTCGCCAGGCGTGGTGGCGGGCGCCTGTAGTCCCAGCTACTCGGGAGGCTGAGGCAGGAGAATGGTGTGAACCCAGGAGATGGAACTTGCAGTGAGCTGAGATTGCGCCACTGCACTCCAGTCTGGACTCCATCTCAAAAAACAAAAAAGAAAAGGAAAGAAAAGAAAGAAAGTAAAAGTGTCTATATTCACAGACCTTCTAATAAAATTACCTTCCACATAGAAAATCCAGTAGAATCTATAAAAAAGCAATCAGAATGAACAAGGAGTTCAGCAAGGTTGACAGATGCAAGCTCAATATAAAAAAAATTCTATATACTAACAATTAACAATCAGAAACTGGAATTTAACAAAATAACATTTACTATAACATCAAACACTAAGAGATAAGTAAAGATGCAAGATCTCTACACTGAAAACTATAAAATATAGTAGCCATGTTATTCACAATATTTCATAACTGGGAATAGCCAAAATGTCCATCAGCAACACAGAGAATAGATGAATAAATTGTGGTGTATTCATACAATTGAATTTTACAAAGCAATGAAAAAGACAAATTACTGATACATGGAAACAACATTGATGAATCCCACAGACATTGCCAAGTTAAAGAAGCCAAGCACAGAAAGAAGAGTCCATACTTTAATGATTCCATTTATATACGAAGTTCCAGAAACAAAACTAAGCTGTGGTGGGAGTGCTTATCTCTGGCTGCGGGGTGTGTGTGTGTGTGTGTGTGTGTGTGTGTGTGTGTGTGTGTGTGACAGAGAGAGAGACAATTTATTTTAGGCCTGGATGGCTACATGTACATATTCACTGGGGACGGGGGACAGGCTGGAGATCCCTTTGGCATGTTTGGAAATGCTCAGAGCAAGTAAGCTGGATGGAAGCTGGGCCCCTGTCCCTTTAAAGTGAGCCCCGGGTATGAGAGAGAAACAGAGAGAGAGAGAGAGAGAGAGAGGCAATAGAAAAGAAGGAGCCTCCTAGGGTGATGGAAGTGTTCTGCCTCTTGATATGGTTGCTGGAAATACGAGTGCATACATTTGTAAAACATCATACAACTGTGCTCCTACATGATTATATTTCACCACATGTAAGTTATACCTCAGTAAAAGTGTTCAAATAAAAAGAGAGAGAAGGGACATCTGTCCTTCCTTACCCACTCATGAAGTCTCCAAAGATATACAGGCCATTGAGATTTGGGGATTCACAACCACGATAGACATAACCTCCCGTGACTGACTTCCCCACTGCGTGGCCATAAGCATAGATTGGCAGAACATCATCTGTCCAGGGGAGAGGAAAGAGAGTGAGAGTCGTGGCCTAAAATTGAAAGCTTCAAGGAGGAAGAAGGGGACTTTTTAATGCAGTTGCCTAATTCAGTGAAGAACACTTTACCTCTTGGTCTTCAGTAGGACAGGCAAGCAAGTAAATCATGTTTATTGTTCTCAATAGGCCATCCACAATACTTGCAAGCTTCCTACTTAACTGCTATCCTCAGGCAGAGAGGAAGCCAAAAATTCTTTCCATCTATGAGGCAGTGACCTGGAAATCCAAATGGCTAAGTTTTCCCTGTAGGTTGATATGGCAGATACCCTGGTTTAAGGATATGGAAAATATTGTCACAGTCTGTAAGACTGCTTTATAACTTAGAGGACAAGAAAAGACTAAGAAGTAGTAATAGAGTCAGAACACTAGAATTTTGAGCCAGGTGGAGTTTCTAAATCATACCTTGATTATTGGTGTTTAGAAAGTGTCCTGGGCTGGGCATGGTGGCTCACGCCTGTAATCCCAGCACTTTGGGAGGCTGAGGCAGGCGGATCACAAGGTCAGAAGATTGAGACCATCCTGGCCAACATGGTGAAACCCCATCTCTACTAAAAATACAAAAATTAGCTGGGATTGGTGGCACATGCCTGTAATCCCAGGAGATGGAGGCAGGAGAATCGCTTGAACCAGGGAGTCGGAGGTTGCAGTGAGCCGAGATCGTGCCACTGCACTCCAACCTGGTGACAGAGCAAGTCTCTGTCTAAAAAAAACAAAAGAAAGTGTCCTCTTACTTGACTATATGCAGAATATCATTTCAGTGGCCTGTACCAGTTGGGAAATACATAAAAACATACACCAATTTTGCTCTGCCAGTGGTTCTCAAAATAATATGCCTAAAATTAATGTGGGTAACTTACTAAAATACAGATTCCTACGTCAATCTCATGCCTCCAATCTACCCAAAATTCAAATTCATTAGGTCTGAGGCAGAGTCTAGGAATTCACTTTTTTAAAATAGCCACTGCCAAGATGTCTCTGGTGCCAGTGAGTGGCTGGAGGACGGATTGGAGAAGCACTACGCCACAGGACACGAACAAGGCGTGATTTAAATGACCTGCAGGGCAGGACATTCAGGTTTTATTCCCCACCTCCACCTCCAGCCCACTCAACTCATCCAGGAAATCACCGAGAGAGCTTCTTACTTACCCAAAGAGGCATTGTGACAAAGTTTTTTGTCATAACATGCAAACCCTTCCTTTGCTCTCCAGCCGTAATTGCCGCCTTTCACAATGAGGTCAACCTCTTCAAACCTGTTCTGGCCCACGTCCCCACAGAATATCCGGCCTCGACCCTGGTGCGTGATGGGGTCCCCTCGGTCCACAGCACAGCGCCACATGTTCCTAATCCCATAGGCATAGATGGCGGGGTGGGCCCCTGGCTCAGAAACAAACGGATTGTCCGAGGGAACTCGGTACCGCTTGCCATCTGAGCCTGCCCTGTTCACATCGATCCTTAAAACTTTTCCCAGCAGGGAACTTCTGAAAGAAAGAAGGCCAGGAAACAGAATCAGGTAACCAAGGAAAGCACAGGACTGGAAGAGACAACCCACAAGGGCCGACTCATAGTTGATGCCAAGAGACTGCTAAGGATCACATGGGAAGATGTGACTTCTTATTTTACTTATTTTTTTGTACCAGCAAGAATGAGCTTGAAGATTTTCTTTTAAATCTATACAAGATATTTAAGACTGCCCCATGTTTGGCTCGAAAAGAACTACGAGGCAAAAGTTTGATGTGATCTTGGCCCATTTGACCCTGAGCAAGTTGCAGCTTCAATTCTTATTTTAATGATGAGGACAGCTTCTCTCTGATTTGGTCTAATATGACAAATTTTTAAAAGAAGCTAGTTACACTGTTTATTCTTTATTTAACAACGTGGTCAGTTAAAAGAACAGAACAGAAGTGTTTGAGAGGCTCTGCCAATGACTATGGTCTCTGGGACTGACTTTCCTCATTTGAAAGTCAGAGGAGAGTAACTGATGGCCTTGTGCCACTGCTTCCTATGATGATGAGAAATTTCACACTCAAGTAAAGGGTCTGGAATCTAATGGACACATGATAATCAGAGGCTGCTATTATTTTTAATATATTGGCCAGGTGCAGTGGCTCATGCCTGTAATCTCACATTTTGGGAGGCTGAGGTGGGCGGATAGCTTGAGGCCATGAGTTCAAGAACAGCCTAGGCAAAACAGTGAGACCCCATCTCTATTTAAAATATATTGCTAGATAAATATTATTTACCTTGCAGTGTGGTTTTGATATAAGGGTTAAATGAGTTATTGTGTATATAGCGTTTAATGCAATTCTTGAATCACAGTAGGTATTTGACAAATGTTAGCTTTGTATTATTATTAACCTCAATATTTATATTACTAGGAACAATAGAAGCCAAGTGCTTACTGGATGCAAAGGGCAGAAGGACCACATGACCTTTGTCTAGGCAACACAGCATCACTGGGCTCTGGCGCCATACTGTGTGGGTTGGGATTCTGTTTTTTCCACTTACTCATTGTATTACCTCTGTGCCTCCATTTGCTTGTCTGTAAAATGGATACTATTATATGTATACTTCATATGATTCATTCATTCCATGTGTAATTATGGAAAGGCTCCCTTGTGCCAGGCACTGTCCTAAGTGTTGGCGATATGTCAATTAACAAAATAGATATTAGATATAAATTCTTGCCCTTGAAGGTTGTTAAAATTACCTTCTCCAATGTACTTAGACCAGTGCCTGACAAGCTGCAAGCACCCAATACACATTGGCTCCCAGTAGTTAACTTCTCATGTGTCTCCAGGGCCTAGCACAGCACCTGGAACATGGTGTTCAATAATATTATTGAGTGGAATTGAATTAGATGATTAGTGTGGTGAATAATGACCTGGTGATATATATATTTTTAAAATCCCAAATTCTCCTTTACATAACACTCTGACAGTTATATTGAGCATTAATAATATTAACTACCAAAATATACTGTGTCTGAAATTTATGGAACTGAAAACCAAACATTCCTCCCATTGCCTCAATGGAGTGGACTACATCTTGCAGCATGTGATTTGAGTTTGATGCCATCCCTGCAAAAACACCATACCAGGGGCTCACTCTGATGGGACAGGGTCCCAGCCTCCACCCAGCTTACTTGTTCTGAGCATTTCCAAACAGGCCAAAGGGATCTCCAGCCTGTCCCCCGTCCCCAGTGAATATGTACATATAGCCATCTAGGCCAAAAAGAAGTTGTCCGCCATTATGGTTTGAGGCTGGTTCTTCAATCTCCAAGATGACCCTGGAAGAGAAAAAGGAAACCATGCATCAGGATTTGACACAAGCTAAAGTTGCATCCTCTTGAGATACCCAGAAATGACTGGTTCAAGCCACCAAGATTTGCCAAGTCAGCTAAGACCTGCTTCTGAGTTTTTGAGGATCACAAAGCAGGTAGCTTTGGGGCTCTGAGATGACCCTTTTTTCCTGGTATAACTCTTTCATGGCTCATTTTTCTTTTCTCTCTCTTTTTTTTTTTTTTTTTTTTTTAAGACAGAGTCTCACTCTGCATCCAAGCTGAAGTGCAATGGTGCAATCTCAGCTCACTGCAACCTCCACCTCCAGATTCAAGCAATTCTGCCTCAGCTGAGAGCCTCCCGCAGCTGGGATTACCACCACATCTGGCTTTTTTTTTTTTTTTTTTTTTTAGCTGGAGTCTTGCTCTGTCACCCAGGTTGGCATGCAATGGTGTGATCTTGGCTCACTGCAACCTCTGCCTCCCAGGTTCATGCAATTCTCCTGCCTCGGCCTCCTGAGTAGCTGGGACTACAGGCATGTGCCACCATGCCTGGCTGATTTTTGGTAGAGACAAGGTTTTTCCATGTTGGCCAGGCTGGTCTTGAACTCCTGACCTCAAATGATCCGCCTGCCTCAACTTCCCAAAGTGTTGGGATTACAGGCATGAGCCACCATGCCCGGCCTCACTTTTCTTTCACACCATGATTTAATGAGCTGTGGAACCAGCCAGGGTAACAACCGTCCTTTTCTAGGGCTTGCCCTTATTCTCTGCCCTACCAGAATGCTCCATCCCTTCTTTCGAGCAACTTAAGAGGGGTTAATCTACCAGTTCTTTATGCTCTTTGCAATCCTCCAACCTGTCTACCATGGGAAAAGAGGCAAGGGAGAAAGGAGAAGAAGGGGGAAAAAAAGGCAGAGTGGTAGGGTGGAAAGAGCATGAGCTTGGGGTCAGTTAAAACTGAGTCTTCACTTGGCCATGCAGCCATAGCTTGATGGCCTTGTGCCACAGCTTCCAGTTAGAATGAGAAATCCCACATTCAAAGTAAAGGGCCTGGGATGTAATGGCCACATAATAATCAGAGGCTACTATTATGTTTCACATGTTGATATTATCTATAATTCTTTCTCAGACCCTTATGACTGTTGGTCCTTGCTTACCCTTTGTAAAGACAGGCAAGTATGTCTTTATTCAGGGTAACTGTAAGGTGATGGCTACATCCCATTAAACAGCCTTAACTCAAGAGTCTAACTTGGGCCGTCCTCAATCCACAGTGACTCCTTTCTCAACAGTTGGAGTAGTTCTGTAAAATCAGTAAAATTCCCCTCTATTATCCCACAGACCTGGTGGGCATTATTTTGGAACACAGTACAGCAGCAGGCTCTCATGAGTACCTCTCACCTCTCTGATTTCAGGTCAGCTTTGTTAGGATCAGCCCGAGAAACCTTCATCTGACTAATCCGGATCTTTTCTACCTTCTTCTTGTCCAGGCACGAATAATAAATATAGAACTTGCGATTGTGGCGGAATTTGGGGTGAAAAGCCAACCCCAAGAAGCCTCTCTCATCCCCGATCCATGGGGTGGTCAACACGATGTTCTTGAGGTCCAGGAAGGGTTGCTCCAGGCGACTCCCATCAGGGAGATAGACCCACACCACTCCTACCTGC
Organism: Papio anubis; assembly: GCF_008728515.1. Lineage (NCBI taxonomy): Eukaryota > Metazoa > Chordata > Mammalia > Primates > Cercopithecidae > Papio > Papio anubis. The sequence continues at coordinate 139,220,167 of NC_044976.1, read as the reverse complement.
TCGGCAACAAAGAAGCGATGGGTGCCGTCCCCGGCATGGACCATGGAGACGGGGTTCCTCAGCCCGTTGGCCACCTCGCTCAGGCAGAGCTGCAGGCAGCCCCTAGGATCCTGGGCCACCATGCCCAGGTTGCGGTTGAGATAGTTGTTCCTCAGGACGTTGGGGAAGCAATAGTCCTTGTCAGGAAGATCCAGGAGGTGGCAGAAGCGGACACCGTCCATTCCGTGAGACTCCTGGAGGCCTCGGTCATTGGTCAGCAGGGAGATGGCGGAGTGGCAGTTAGAATGGAAGGCAGAGCAGTAATCAGAGCAGAGGCCGGGGAGATTCCGGAGGGGCGTCCGGGGGTTCTCGGCGTCGTAGAGGTGGGCTGCGTAGGGCGAGCACTCCTAGAAAAGAACGCGGAGCTCAGGCTCACCATCAGACCTGCCATACCAGCGCTTTGAGCAAGCTCACATTTTGAGCAAGCAGAAAAGAAAAAATGGTCCTCGGGGAAAAAAGTCAGGATTCTGGAGTTTTTGTTACCAACTGCTGCTAAAACTCTTCTCTGTGATTTTCTACCCAGTTAATGCTCCTGGAAGGCAGAAAGCAGGGAAAATCTCTCATATTCACTATGCTATCTCTAACATTTCAGCCTAGTTTTTGACATTTAAAGTTTTATTAAATTATGCATGAATATATTTTCAAAAAATTACTAAATTTCTAGATCTCTTTCTTTTTATTTTTTTAATTTTCATTTTATTTTATTTTTCATAGAGACGGCCTCACCATGTTGCCTAGGCTGATCTCAAACTCCTGAGCTCGAGTGATTCTCCTGCCTCCTCAATCTCACAAAGTGCTGGCATTTACAGGCATGAGCCACCGTGTTGGCCTAGCCTCATTTTCTTACGGATGCTGTATCTACTAAGATTTTATTTCTTTATACAAATATGAAACAATCTGGCAAAAATGTCATATTTGTTCAAATGTGGTTGTTGGAGATACAGTGTTATTTAATTTTTCTGTGCTTTTCCATATTTTTTGAATATTTTACAATGAAAAATAAAATTATCAGAATGGACATTGGATGTATCACTCTCAGAGATTAAGTGTCTAGCAATTTCTTCAATTATTTATTTAAAATATTTCAGTGTTTAATATATGCAAAGTACCATGCTGGAACCTATACACATTTGAATTGTGGCTATAGGGCAATGTGCCTGCTCCTTACACAAACATATGAGGACTATTTGCCCAAAGGAGTAGCTGCTACTCAGACCTCCCTAGACTATAACATTTTTTAGAAGGAAAATAGAATATTGTGAGCAGATGAGCGACTCCCAGTAGTGATGAAAGGCAGAGGCAACTGAGATTAGAAAGGTAAGAAAGTCCAATTCAAAGGGTGTCGTTTGGAGCCGTGCGTTCCAGCAGAGTTCACCTACTGGCCCAGAAGCCCCCTTCTGATCACTAATGACTCTCCTGAGCCAGCCAGCCTGCACAGAACCATCTCATTCACCTCTGTGCTCCCATCGCTTCACAAAAGGACCAGCAGCGTTTTTCATGTATATGTGAGTTCCCTGTTCTGTCTTATTTCCTCTAATTGTAGATTGCAGAGCCAGCTTTCGGTCATTGGGCGGAGGGGAAGAAGGAGCCCAGAGATTCACAGGCTCCCCTCGGGGTGTCTGTTTCCATTTAAGACACTTATTACAGCAGCTGTCAAGAAGCAACATGACCGACCCACTCTTAAGTGTCCCCTTGCTCATTCTGTCCACTCTCGGAGAGTGGGAAAAAGAGAGAGGGGAGACTGAATTAAGGATCCAAAACTAGAGAATAGAAGGGGGCTGTGGAAAGAGAACCACTACTATGGCACACTCTCATGCAGCCATTTAGAGTTTGCAAAGTGGCTTCTACTCAGTTAGCACAGTAACTAAACAGATACTTCCCTACTTTAAAGGAAGACAATTAAAGGCCATAAGGTCTCTGGCCAGGCGCAGTGGCTCACGCCTGTAATCCCAGCACTTTGAGAGGGTGAGGTGGGCAGACCACCTGAGGTCAGGAGTTCAAGACCAGCCTGGCCAACATGGTGAAACCCTGTCACTACTAAAAATACGAAAAAAGCCAGGCATGGTGTCACACACCAGGAGTCCCAGGTACTCAGGAGACTGAGGCAGAATTGCTTGGACCCGAGAGGCAGAGGCTGTAGTCAGCCAAGACCATGCCACTGCACTCCATCCTGGGTGACAGAGTAAGACTCTGTCTCAAAAAAAAAAAGAGTCCTGTGTGACCCTCCTGTTGAGTCTCTCTTACGTGCCAGGCACTGTTCTCTACATTGACTGGGATGCAGCAGTGAGCGAAACGCACAAAGTCTCCTTCCAATGGAGCATATAGTTTGGGGACCTCAGAAAACCATTAAGTAAACAAGCCAGTGCTGCTGTTACTATACTTTAGCATGGTGTGACTGAAAGGGCACAAAACTTGGAGCCTGAGCATCTAGCTCTGTGCCCCAGGATTGTTTTGCCTTGCGTAAGTCATCTAAACTCTTGAGCCCTCATCAGTAAAATGAGGATCATAACAACTGCCTGCAGAATCATTGCTGGGTACACACTACATGTGTTGGGGAAGAAAGAGGACCTTATAAATGGGAACGAATAAACATGTGTAGGATTGTTTGGCTGAAATTGTTCTTAGTCCTCAAATCCCTGAAACAACAGAACTGCTGACTTTGACTTTCTGAAACGTTATGCAAGAGGGAAGGGTCAGGGGTATACATTTTTACTAGGGGAGATCTCAGAAATAAACATTCTCAGTGCTGCTTGTAAAAGCTCAGCTTCTACCCTAATGGGTATCCTAGAGTTAATTCTCCAGGAAACAGCTGAGGAGTGGTGTCCAAGAGTGTAGCCCCAGGCGGTGCCACCCAGGTGGCTGACTTTCTGGGCCAGGCCCAGCTGTAATTCTCTCCTGGACTCCGGGAAGCTCACTTAACCACTCCACATCTTGTGTGGCAGTTACGGTGGTCAGCAAGTTCAGGAACAGTGGTCATGAAGAGACGCCTGTGGATAGCCAAGTCATTGTGCTGACAAGCCCAAGGGGTCTCAGTTCAAAAGGCTGCCTGGACTTCTTGTCTGTCCTCCCCAACATCATTAGAGGGGTCCTCCCCAGGCAACCTCTGTCATCAGCTTTCCAAATGCTGACCTCTCTCCATTAACCCCCAAACATCCTCTTCCTACAAAGTCTGTGCGTGCAGGCTACACCCGTCTTGTTTTCAGGCTGAGCTCAACCAAAACGATGCCTCCCAGGGATGTGGATTTTGGCTGTTGGGCAACCAGGAGAAGCAGAAACTGTGAGTCACTGTCACGCAGTAGCTTGCATCTCTCTCTTCCAGCTCTGGAGTGCTGGGCAGACAGAACTCTGGGGAGAGTCCCCAACCCCTGCTGCCACCATCGTGACACCAGAGATGCCCTGGCACAAATCAGCCAGATGAGAAAGGACTGGACCCCAACAGATGCCACCACTCCCTCCCTTAACGCACTCGGTAAATGCCATGGGTATAAGTGCCTAACTCTCTGAGCACCACAGAGGATGCAAATAGTTATTTGCCATGCACTGCAGAGGGAGCGTGGCAAATAATGGCTGCTCTGAGAGCTCCAGGAAGAGTATTGCTCTCATTCTCCTGGAGCCTGGAGAAGAATCAGGGCCAGCAGAATCCCAGAGGGAGAGGTTTGGGGAACCCATGGAGACCAAATTCAGAACACGCTCATGTCAGTGTGCGCGTCCAAAGATGGCAGCTCAAAGATGAGGCACCCGGCACTTGAACTTCTAAAGGGCTGGGCTCCCAAAGCACCCTCCACTCAGGACCCACACCATGCAACCCAGCACCCAAACCCCTGGGGCTGGAAGGCACTTTTCACTACCTGGCAAAGGATGTCTTTAATGTAATCTCCACACAGTTCATGCCTCTTCAGATCAAAATATTCCATGATGTCCCAGTACCGGGCAGCGATGCGGCGGTCTTTGTGCTGGTCACAGCAGCCAAAGGACTCATAGTCAGAGCAAAACTCAAGGTGCAGAAGGGGCTGGAAAGGGGGCCCATAATCCAGGCACTGGGGGTGTCCCTGCAGCAAGCCCACCTGGCCCAATAAGAATATGAGGCAGAGGCAGAGAATGCCAGAAGAGAGCCAGGGGGCCCAGCAATGCAGACCACCACACAGATTAGGAGTGGACATTCTCAGCATTGTGGCCTTGGGAACACTCGGGCTGCTGTGTTTGCTCAGGTTGGCTTCCCTGCCCTGCCCAAGGTCCTCCCTCTCTTCCTCTCCCCACTCCACCCCGTTTTCTCCTCCTTCCTCCTCTTCCCCGCCTCTCCCTGCTAAGGTGGTTTCTGAGCAGTGTCCCTCCTGCGGGCTCCCTTTGAAAGCAGTGGGAGGTGTCCCTTCCCCCTTCCCCCAGCCCATCTAAACATGAAGCCCCACTCTAGTGCTGCTAGTGTTATGGGGGCACACCTTTGCTTAGCCAAAAGTGCAATGGTGTCAGTGGCAGAGGTGCTCGATTCCTTAAAACTGGGAAGAATTCCTGCTGTCTGTGGGGATGCCCGGAAATTCACACTTTTTTACTGTTTCTTCACAGGCTGAGTGGCCCGGAGTCAGCATGAGAACACCATATATTACATCATCCCAGACTTCACACTCTGTAGAAGGAAAGCTTCAATGGCTCCTACAGTGCTGAAGGGCCCCAAGGGGGTGGGGCATATGGAGGGGCCATGGCAGGAGGCGGGGTGTGCTGCATAACTCCTGGGATCTGGCAAGGTGTATATTTGGAATGGTAGGAAGAGAGGGCATTTCATGAATCTTGCATCCACAGTAAGGACCAAGGAGAGGAAAGAGGACACAGTGAAGGAAAAGAAGGGGAATCTTAGTCCATGCCGCTGTAACAAAACACCACAGACTGTGATTTATAAATAATAGAAATGTATTGTCACATTTCTGGAGGCAGGGATGTCCAAGATCAACAAGGCAGTAGGGACTGGCCACGGTGGTTCATGCCTATAATCCCAGCACTTTGGGAGCCTGAGGCAGGAGGATTACTCCAGCCCAGGAGGTTGAGACCAGACTGGGCAACATTGTGAGACCCCATCTCTACAAATGCAAAAAGAAAATTAACCAGGCATGGTGGTGCACACCTGTAGTTCCAGCTACTTGGGAAGTTGAGTCAGGAGGATTGCTTGAGCCCAGGAGTTTGAGGCTGCAGTCAGCTATGATCATGCCACTGCACTCCAGCCTGGGCAACAGACAAGACCATCTCTAAAAATAAAAAAAATAAGACATTCCAACAGGTTCAGTGTCTGATGAGGGCCCTGTTCCTCATTGATGGTTACTTGTTGCTCCCACGGTGGAAGGGATAGAATGGTTCAAATCCACTCCTTCAAGGCCTTTTATAAGGACCCTAATCCTTTCCATGAGGCCTCTGCCCTCCTGACCTAATCACGGACCAAAGGCCCCACTTCTTAATACTATCACATTGGCAATTACATTCCAATATATGAATCTGAGGTAGGGAGGGACACATTCAGACCGTAAAAGAGGGAGGGTAGTACAGTGAAAACAAGGAGTCAACAAGGACTATTTGGGACAATTTCCTCAGGAAGCACAGGACAACTGGGTGCCTTCCTTTGCCAAATCTATACCTGCTGTAGGGACACTCTTCCTCACTTAGTATATGTTCCCACATTAGTATTTTAAAAATATGTTTCATGGCCGGGCACGGTGGCTCACACCTGAAATCCCAGCACTTCGGGAGACCGAGGCAGGTGAATCACCTGAGGTCTGGAGTTGAAGACCAGTCTGGCCAACATGGTGAAATTCCATCTTTCCTAAAAGTACAAGAATTAGCGGCTGGGCGCGGTAGCTCACATCTGTAATCCCAGCATTTTGGGAGGCCAAGGCAGGTGGATCACGAGGTCATGAGTTCAAGACCAGCCTGGCCAGCATAGTGAAACCCCATTTCTACTAAAAATAGAAAAAATTAGTCGGGCATGGTGGTGTATGCCCGTAGTCCCAGCTACTCAGGAGGCTGAGGCAGGAGAATTGCTTGAACCCAGCAGGTGAAGGTTGCAGTGAGCCAAGATTGTGCCACTGCACTCCAGCCTGGGTGACAGAGCAAGACTCTGTCTCAAAAAAAAAAAAAGAAAAGAAAAAAGAAGAAGAAATTAGCCGGGTGTGGTGGCGGGTGCCTGTAATCCCAGCGACTTGGGAGGCTGAGGCAGGAGAATCGCTTGAACCCAGAAGGTAGAGGTTGCAGTGAGCAGAGACCATGCTATTGCACTCTAGCCTGGGCAACAAGCGTGAAACTGCACCGCAAAAAATAATAATAAAATAAATATAAAATAAAATAAAAATGTGTTTTCCTTTGTTCACATCCCTTGCACATAACAGGTTTTGATAAATATTTGTTGAATGAATAAATGCAGAACTTGAGTCCCAAACTCACACAGCCCCAAACCCAAACAGGCATGAACCAAAGCGTAAGTCCATGGGGACATTTGGCACTTAAGCTAACTCTCCTTTCAGCGTTTTCCATGGTTCTGGTCCACCTTGAATTTCCTTACTGGCAAAAGCTTCCATTTGAAATGCAGATGAAGTCCAAGTTTCTCCTTGTTCCAGATGTGCTGCTACAGAGGGCGCCCTACCTGGCTGCCCAACTGATCGCCAGAAACAGCATTGGCCAGGGTATCATCAAGAAGGGACAGTGAATCTTAGTCTAGCCAAGTCTATACTCACAATGTTCTGGATTATGAAAGCCCCAAATTGCATTTAAAATACAAACAAAATTGGCCAGGTGTGGTTAATGCCTATAATCCCAGGACTTTGGGAGGCCTCCTGGGAGGCCAGGAGAATCACTTGAGCCCAAAAGTTTGAGACCAGATTGGGCAACATAGTGAGACCCTGTTGCTATAAAAAAATTTTTTTAATTAGCAGGGCGTGGTGGCATGTACCTGTAGTCCTAGTTACTTGGGAGGCTAAGGTGGGAGAATTGCTTGAGTACAGGAGTTCAAGGCTGTGGTGAGCTGTGATCACACCACTGTACTCCAGCCTGAGTGACAGAGGGAGATCCTGTAGATAGGTAGGTAGGCAGATAGATGGATGGATGGATAGATAGATAGATAGATAGATACATACATACATACATACATACATACATACATACATACATAGATACATACATAGATAGATACATACATAGATAGATACATAGATAGATAGATAGACAGATATAGGAGGGAGTAGTCAGAATGATCATCAGCATAGTCCTGCTTTCCTATTTGTACTGTTCAATATTATACCTAGTTGGTCGGGTGCAGTGGCTCACACCTGTAATCCCAACACTTTGGGAGGCTGAGGTGGGTGGATCACTTGAGGCCAGGAGTTCAAGACCAGCCTGGCCAACATAGCAAAACCCTGTCTCTACTAAAAATACAAAAAAAAAATCAGTTGGGTATGGTGGCACACGCCTGTAATCCCAGCTACTCAGGAGGCCAAGGCAGGAGAATCACTTGAACTCGGGAGGCAGAGGTTGCAGTAAGCCAAGATCACACCACTGCACTCCAGCCTGAGTGACAGAGTGGAACTCTGCCTAAAAAAAAACGAAAGTATACCTAGTTGAGTGGTGCTTTTTAAAACATAGATCACACCTATAATCTCAACACTTTGGGAAGCTGAGGTGGGTGGGTGGACGGCTTGAGCCCAGAAGTTTGAAACCAGCCTGGGCAACATAGTGAGACTCTGTCTCTACAAAAAAAAAAAAACAAAAACAAAAATTAAAAATTAGCCAGATGTGATGGTGCATGGCTGTGGTCCCAGCTACTCAGGAGGCTGAGGTAGGAGGACTGCTTGAGTCCAGCAGTTCAAGGCTGCAATGAGACATGATTGCACCACTGCACTTCAGCCTGGGTGACAGACTGAGACCCTGTCTCAAAATAAATAAAAATTAAAATAAAATAAATGTCATCCATGATTCACTGTTGACTGTGCTATTTCTTCTGGGTTATTTGCTCAAATGTCACAGAATGTCATGGTTCTGGAGGCTTAAGCAGGAGGAGTAACACTGGACTAATTTCAGCCAGTGAATTAACCCCCATTACCTCTCAGAACCATCTAACCCTGGGATATATAAGAATGAGTGTATTATCTCATTCATGTAGGACCTGAGAGTATTTTCAGATTTTCCCATGACATTTATGTCTCCGTTTTCCCTTTGCCGTGAAAAATATGGAGATCTTATTGTTTTGAGCAGAGTCATTGCAAGATTAGCAGAGAAAGATTGGTGGGCATAATCTGATCAGACAGTGACAGCATGAGTTTCTGATTATTAAAATACGTAACATTTCAGGTGATACTACGTTTTATATATAATCGTATATGTAATTATAGCCAGGCGTGGTGGCTCACGCCTGTAATCCCAGCACTTTGGGAGGCCGAAGTGGGCAGATCACAGGCTCAGGAGTTTGAGATCAGCCTGTCCAACATGGTGAAACCCTGTCCCTACTAAAAAAAAAAAAAAAAAAAAAATTAGCTGGGCATGGTGGCATGCGCCTGTAATCCCAGACATTCAGGAGGCCGAGGCAGGAGAATGGCTTGAACCCAGGAGGCGGAGGTTGCAGTGAGCAGAGATTGCACCATTGCACTCCAGCCTGGATGACAGAGAAGACTCCGTCTCTCTCTCTATATATATATATGTGTATGTATGTAATTATATAATAATCATGCAATAATTTTACAAAGATGTCTTGGTGTCAATTCAGTAAATACATACTATTTTGTGCGAAATATGCTGGAAGAGAAATGTTTAACAGAAAACTGACATATAAAACAAACTTTTTCAAGGAGTTTATGCTCTGAGAAAAAGGGATTAAAGTATCCAAATAATACAGGCAGATATAAGATTAAGGTAGTAAGGGAAGAACAAACTGCCATTAGGGATCCCAAGGATGGAGAGATGATATTTGGCTGCAGGGGATTAAGAATATCATAATGAAAGTTGAGTAGAGCTTTTAGATAAGTTACGGATGGAAAAGAACAGAAAACACATTTTCACTGAACGTCAGGTGAGCTTATGAAATAACTCTGAAACTATAAGCTAGGACCAGAGTTTCTGAAATCACTTCAGTTTCCACTTTTGAAGCAAACATAATCCTTTAAAAAATTAGCTAGGGCTGCTGTAACACAGCCACAAACTTGGTGGCTTAAACAACAGAAATTTATTGTCTCACAGCTCTGGAGCCCAGAAGTCTGAGATTAAGATGTTGTCAGGGTTGGTTCCTTCTGAAGGCCGCAAGGGACACTGCTCCATGCCTGATCCCTAACTTGGTGGGGTCTGCCAGCGATCTTGCATTCCCGGATTGTGGACGCATCACCCCGAGCTCTGTCTTCACATTCACATGGTGCTCCTTCTCCCTGTGCGCATTTATGTCCAAATTTCCCCTTTTGATAAGGACACCAGTCATATTGGATTAGTGCCCACCATAATGACTTCATTTTAACATGATTCTCTCTGTAAAAACTATCTCCAAATGAGGTCACATTCTGAGGTACTGGGGGGTAGGACTTCAACCATTCTTTTTTAGGGGACACAATTCAGCCCATAGCAGTAATACACACATTCACACACACACACAGTTTCATATAGCATGTGCCTTTTAACTTTCCCACCCCCCCAAGACAGGGTCTCAGTGTCACCCAGGCTGGAGTGCAGTGGTGCCAGTAGCTGGAACTGTAGGTGTGTGCCACCACACTCAGCTAATTTTTACTTTTTTTTTTTTTTTTGTAGTGATGGTGGTTTCACCATGTTGCCCAGGCTGGTCTTGAATTCCTGGGCTCAAGAGATCCACTCCCCTCAGCCTCCCAAAGTGCTGGGATTACAGGCGTGAGCCACCACGCCCAATGCAAGTGTCTTTTAAAAAGTGATGTTGAGAGTCAGGTGTTTATCCTAAATCAGGTCATGGAACATAACAGAAAAAAATATAAAAAGAAATGTTCTAGCTCAGTAGCTTCTCACATAGTTTACTGATGTAACTATCTGCCTTCAGACTCCCTCTCTCACAGTCTAAAGATGAACAAGTTGTACCTGAGATTAGAGAAAGTATAACAACTCATTTGTACGAAGCATTACAGTTTAGAAAGTATTTTCTCACACTGCATTTCATTTGATCTTCAATTCTCTCAAGACAATTAAGTCAGCAAGGTAGATATCACATTACCAGCGAGCATATGAATGAATGAAGTCCAAGAGGGGTTCAGTGAAATATTTTAGGGCCCCACTTTAGATGAACACAGATGGCAACACAATTCAGGGGTTCTGAATTACAGCCCAGATATTTTTCATTCCATCATCATGTACCCAAAAAGAATGAAAGTACAGTTATCACTTTTATTTGTCCTTCATTTGGAAAAATTTGTCTCGGATGCAGCCTACTGAAGAGTGTATTGACTGATGATTCAGTTCCATTGATAAGATTATCTGGGAGTTCTTGGTATAGGCATGAGGGGAGTTGTAATTAAATAACTGGCAGTGGTATCACTATGGGACTGATGGGCAGAAACAAAGAGCTGCCTCTACTCGCTGAGCTAAAGGCTACCTTCATAACTATGAAAACAACATAGAAGTTGGCTCCGCATTTTTTGTGGGACTGAGTCGACTCTTGGTGGCAGATTGGTTTAGAAGCATGAATCTTGGATTGACTTATTCAGATGTTAGTCATATTATTTGTAGACCATCCATGAAAGGTCTTGCTTGTTTCCTTTTGGAATATTTAAAATACAAAGATTCTAATTCAATCCACCAGAAAAAGCCCTTGTGCTGTAAATACAGGTAAATAACTGGGTCCAAAAGGCCACACCTGTTTTTTTCTTAATTTTTGTTGCTTTTCCTTTTTCAAAAATGTTAACATAAAACAATGTTTCTATTTATTGAGAAAAAAACATTTGCCAAGAACCATGTTCAGCACTTTATATCAACCTTTCCAGACCATCCCATTTTACAGAATAACGGTAAGGCCCAGCTAGCTGGGGGGCTTCAGCCACGCTGGAATTTGAACCCAGACCTTTCTGACTCCATAGAACATTTTTCTTTCTTTCTATGAGGGGAGGTAGGAAGGGAATGGGGTGTTGACAGCTTTACAGAGATGTAATTCACATTCCATATAATTAATCAGCTAGGGGCAAATAATCCAAAATACAGAAAGAACTCATATAACTCAATAACAAAAATATAATTCAATTTTAAAAATGGGCAAAGGACCTACATAGACACTTCTCAAAAGAAATTCGAATAGCTAACAGGTATATGAGTAAGTGCTCAACATCTCCAGTCACGACGGAAATGCTAATCAAACCAGGAGATACGGCCTCACATCTGGTAGAATGAATAGTATCAAAGGTCAAAGATAAGCGCTAGTGAGGATGAAAAGAGGAAGCGCTTGTATGCTGCTGGCAGGGATGTAAATTATGGAAAACAATATGGAGGTTCCCCCAAAAAATTGAAAATAGAAAATTCTGGATATATACCCAAAGGAATTGAAATCAAGATTGCAAAGAGATATCTGCACTCCTATGTTCATTGCAGCATTACTCAATGTCCTTTGGCAGATGAATAAAGATAGGGTTTATAAAAATACAATTAAATATTGCTCAGCCTTATCAAAGGAAGAAATCCTGCCATTCGGAACATGAAGGACATTATGCTGAGCAAAATTAAAATAGGCAAGACCACAGAAAGAGAAATACTGCATGATCATCTCACTTGTATGTGAAATCTGAGTCAAATCCATAGAAGCAGAGGGTAAGATGGTTGCCAGTGGCTGAGGGAAGGGGGAAATGGAGTGATATTGGTCAAATGGTACAAAGTTTCAATGATACAAGATGATTTCTGGAGATCCAATGTACAGCACGGTGATGACAGCTCAGTACTGTATTACATACTTGTAATTTGTTAAGAAGATCTTAAATCTTCTCATCACACATACATACACAATACATACACAATGGTAATTATGTAGAGATAATGAAGATATTAATTAGCTTGACTGCAGTGATCATTTCAGAATGCATATCAAAACATCAGGTTGTACATCCTAAATCTATTTCAGAGGTTCAGAGGTTTCAAGGAGAAAACAAGACTTTAAATTATCTGTATTTAGTTACTGCTAAAGTGTCTTAAAGTAGTAGTGATGAATAGTTATAAGTAGCAACCATATAAGCAAGCAGTCCTGTCAGACTGTTCCAGCACAGTATTTCAGCTCACTGCTTATATACAGGTGGTAGGGTTCATGTAGATCAAAATCACATCAAACTTGCTCAAAAGTTACATTCAAGCAGAATCTCATCGAGGTTTAGGTGTAAGAGTACATCTGGTTATGGATTACAGAAGCATAATCACTAATCCTATCAGACTTTATCTCATGTGTAGGAAAAGGCAAGGACTGGGGTCACTTAAGGAATATAGTGACTCAGGCAAGAGACGTAGGGGTGCCCTGTGCTTTATGCTGTTTTGTCTTCAAGGCATCTTTCCAGAGAGTTGCATGTCGTCACAGGGTCAGGGGCTTTGTGAAATGACACTGGCAGGCAGAAATGAACAGACCTGGGTTCTTACCTTTGCTGCTTTGTCTCACTCCACCTGGCTCAGCGCTCGGCATGTAGTCAACACCGACTGCACTGGGAGGCCATACAGATACTATGTGAGAGTGTGATCTTTGGAACCACATTGATTGGGTTAGCATCCTGGTGCCAACACCTATGAGCTGTGACCTTGGCAAGTTACTTCATCTCCAATGACCTCATTTTCTTTATTGGTAAAATAGGGATAATTCACAGGACTGTGGTGGTTTTACAATGAAAGGTAAAGCCCAAAGTACTTGATGAATTTTAGCTATTACTGTTATTCATGGAAGCAGCTTAAACATCAGTGGACCTAAAAAAAGTTTCACAGGTGAATTGCACTAACAATTAGATAAGAACATTTGATGTAAAAATGTTGAGACAGCTTTGTATGGAAACCAAGAACATATCTACTCATTTCTTTATTCTCACCTCCATTTTCTTAGAGATCAAAAGAAATCATAATCCTATTTTATTGCTTTTGACGAAAAGTTTCAGGAAGCAGATCTTGGCCTATGCTTTCAGATGTTTTCCACATACTTTGGGAATTTCACTGCTAGAGTATTAGTCTTATACAGAACTCCTACACAACCGAATCATGGACTCGCAGCAGTAAAGCTACCCTATTTATGTTAAAAGTTAAACTTGGTTTATTTTGGCTCTGTGGAATGCCTACTCATTTTACATGTACTTTCTAAGTA